>NW_024730668.1:13589345-13591683 GCF_018991925.1 Homarus americanus | reverse complement strand
TGGGGCTTGGGATTTTTATGTGTACATAGCCTCAGCTTATGGCCCCCAGTTTGGGAACCACTGGGCTAGTGTGACGAGCCCACGGCCTTCTGACGGTACACAGGATGCCAAATGGACCGAACATTGCCCGTTAAGGTACCCGTTAGAGTGAATCAACATTGCGGCGAAGGGAAAGGGAAGAAAGAGAGTCAATAACACGAAATGCCTTTGATTCCACCCTATCCAACATTTGGACAGAAGAAGAGCCATCCCAGATATGAGAGCAGTACTCCAAGTTAGGACAAGTGAATCCCTTATAAATTTGAAGCAATTGCTCAGGAGTGAAGTAAGTACGTCATCTGTACAGCATTCCCAGCTTTCGGGACGCAGCTTTAGCAATGTTGTGGATGTGTGGCTTCCATGACATATTAGAGGAAATGGTGAGGCCTAGAATATATATTTAAGAATTTGCCAGAATAATTGCATCAAGGAATGTGATTGTTGGGAGATCTTTTAATTTGGAAAGTGTAGCTGGTAAATATTGAGTTTTATTACTATTAGATTTAACCAAGTTTCTACCTCCCCATTCGGTGGTGCTGCTGTCCTGGTGGTGCTGCTGGAGTGAGCGTCATGCTGGTGGTGGTGCTACTGCTGTTGGAGTGAAAGTCGTGGTGGTGCTCCTGCATTTTGAGTGAGTGTCGTGGTGGTGCTGCTGGAGTGAGTGTCATCGTGGTGGTGTTGCTGCTGTTGGAGTGAGTGTGGTAGTGGTGGTGGTGCTGCTGCTGGAGTGAGTGTCGTAGTGGCGGTCGTGCTGCTGCTGCGGGAGTAAGTGTCGTGGTTGTGGTGGTTGTGCTGGAGTGAGTGTCATAGTGGCGGTCGTGCTGCTGCTGCGGGAGTGAGTGTCTTGGTTGTGGTGGTTCTGCTGGAGTGAGTGTCGTAGTGGTGGTCGTGCTGCTGCTGGGAGTGAGTGTCGTGGTTGTGGTGGTTGTGCTGGAGTGAGTGTTGTGGTGGTGCTGCTGCTGTTGGAGTGAGTTTCGTGGTGGTGGAGTGTGTGTCATGGTGGTGCTGTTGCTGGAGTAAGTGTCGTGGTGGTGGAGTGTGTGTCACGGTAGTGGTGGGGGTAGCGTTTTTTTTTGGTAGGGAAAGAGAGGTGAAAGAAGATTAGAGGTGGGGGAAGGAAGTTATAGTTCAGAAATTGAAGAAATTTAGGAGGAGGTAAGAGAGGGCGGGCTGACCGCCTAGCTAAGCTAATAGTGTGTTAGGGTTGTGTCATGGGTTAGTTATTATCTGTCGGTACAGGCACTAGACATCCTGACCCATATATGGGTGTTTTGAGGGCCTTATTTCATATTCCGCCGACCGTACTGGCGCATGCTGGTCTAGGGAGGTTGTCTATTGCCTGGCCGTGTAGATCAGGGTGGTAATGGAACTTTTGAGATCTGGTAACTTTTCGGGAACCATGTATGGTTGTTGTCGTTATCTGAGTGTCGTGGTGGTGGTAGTGGAGGTGATGGTGGTGGTGCTCCTACTTATGGTGCTGTTGCTGCTGCAGCTGCTGGAGTGAGTGTCGTGGTGGTGCTGCTGCTGTAGTGAGTGTCGTGGTGGTGCTGCTGCTGTTGGAGTAAGTGTCGTGGTGGTGGTGGTGTTACCGCAGTTGGAGTGAGTATCGTGGTGGTGCTACTACTGTTGGAGTGAGTGTCGTAATGGTGGTGGTGGTGCTACTGTTGTGTGTGGTGGTGGTGCTGTTGGAGTGAGTATTGTGGAGTCAGTGGTGGTGGTGCTGCTGCGAGTGTCGTGGTGGTAGTTGTGCTGTGGGAGTGAGTACCGTGGTGGCGGTGGTGCTACTGCTGTTGGAGTGAGTTTCGTGGTGGTGCTGCTGCTGTTTTTGTGAGTGTCGTGGTGGTGCTACTGCTGTTAGAGTGAGTGTCGTGGTGGTGCTGCTGCTGTTGGAGTTAGTTTCGTGGTGATGCTGCTGCTGTTGGGGCAAGTTTCGTGGTGGTGCTGCTGTTGGAGTAAGTGTCGTGGTGTGCTGCTGCTGTTGGAGTGAGTGTCGTGGTGGTGCTGCTGCTGTTTGTAGTGAGTGTCGTGGTGTCAGTGGTGGTGGGGCTGCTGCTGGTGTAAGTGTCGTGGTGGTGCTGGTGCTGCTGCTGGAATGAGTGTCGTTGTCGTGGTGGTGGTGCTGATGGAGTGAGTGTCGCGGTGGTGGATGCTGCTGCTTCTGTTGGAGTGAGTGTCGTGGTGCTGCTGCTGCTGGTGTAGCGAGTGTCATGATGGTGGTGGTGCTACTGCTGTTGGAGTTAGTGTCGTGGTGGTGGTGGTGGTGCTGCTGCTGGAGTGAGTGTCGTGGTTGTACATGTTC
>NW_024730668.1:13363045-13589245 GCF_018991925.1 Homarus americanus | reverse complement strand
ACTAGAAAAGCCAGTCAGCAGCTGAGCCAGCCATAGATATGGATTGGGAGAGGGGGGCCATGGATAAGGATCATATATGAAAAGTGGGTAATGATCAGAAAAAGTTTGGGAACCACTGCCTAGCCTTTCCCGCGGTACCCACCTTTTCTCTGTGGATGTCGGCCACACTAGAAGAACCAGTCATAGTACATCCTTCTTTCCTCACACAGCTAAACTGTGGAATGCTCTGCCTTCTTCTGTGTTTCCATACCCATACAATCCCTCTCACTTAAAAAAAAAATGGTTTTCCGGCACCGTGGTGTAGATTAATTTAATATTTTTTTCTTTCTATTTTTAATTTCTTTTTGCTCTTATTTTTTCGGCCCCTAGGCCCCGTTGTAGGTCGGTGACCTGTACCCGGGTGGGCTATTCCATGTAAAAAAAAAAGAAGAAGTCAGGTCAACGGTCTTTCTTTTTATAAAATTCGTAGATGTAATGAAAGAGGGGTGAGTAACAGGAGAAGGAGATAGTTTCATAACTTGATACGCCATATCTCTCCCTATATGCAAGCGAACAGTAGAGATCAAACCATGATTGAAAAGTGAAAGTTTTGGAAGAAGATGGGTTAAATGCACTCATACCACCCAATATAACCCCAGCAATGCTGTCAGCACATACCGCCTCGGAATGTGGAAAAGCAACATTTATCACAGGGAAAGTCGGAGAAGAATTTTCGCATGGATTGCCAGTTTGCCCTCCGATAGTGCCATACTTGTCGTTTAGAAGGGGGTGGGAAATCTAGTCGTACCCAGTTTGATTCAATAGAAATAAGATTGTGACCAGAAGACCCTAAGTGGGCGGAAATTGAATATGAATAGTGTGAGGGATTAGAGATAAAACAAAGGTCATGAATGCTAGCACTGGTCTCGTCGATCTGAAACACGTGTAGGGTGTTTAATTATTTGTTCCAGATCATCCCTTGCAGAGCTAATCCACTCTCTGTGGTGTACATTGAAATCTCCGTAGAGGATTTCGGTGTTGGGGTTTGTGGATAGCAACGACGCATGGCAAGAAGTGAAATAGTCAAAGAGTTCCATGAAATTGGTAGAGTTGGGAGAACAGTGTAGTAAACAATGAAAAATAGTTATAGTTGGTAGAAATATTTTGAGCCAGATGACATCATAAAGAGAAGATTCAAGTTCCGTGAGTCGAGTTATAGGTGTACGTGTGTTACAGTAGGCGCATACACCTCACTTAGAATGGAAAGAGGTATGGAGGTTGTAGTTGGAGACTTTAAAAGGTTTGGGTGAAGCTGCTTTGGTCAGTAGAAGTTCTTGTATAAGTAAGAGATCGGGGGGAAGAGTTTAATAGATGGAGGTCCAGAGAAGAAAAATGGATCTCAGGCAACGAATGTTGAAAAAGTGACGTTTGAAAAAAGCCGATCCTCCAGCAAATGAAGTGTATGGGTCAATTAGTAGCGGCGTTAATGGCAAATATGTAATCCGATATAGCGGCAATACTGTATACCAATCTGCGCAAATGGCAACATTGCTTTACATGTTGTTTATGTTAAAGGTTTCCAAAAAAAAATTAGGTTTGATAATCTCCAAAAATTTCTGACGAATTGTTAAATGTTAACATCATGAACCTGACTTCATTCATCAATCTGCTGCCTCTTGCACCTTCCTTTGTTTAAATACGAATGAACTCCTTATCCTTGTAATCTTTTTCGTCATTCTGTATCATTACATCCTCAGATGCTCTTATCCATGTTAGTACACCATAATTAGGATCATCCTCTGTAAAGTCTGGGAAGCGGTTTGTTGCGATAACACTTTCACCACATTAGTCGCTGTTTGTTGCCGTGAATTAGCCATGTTAGTGGTTAGATTCGTTAGTGAGTTACTAATTATATTAAACACTGGTACAGTAGTAGAACCACTATTAGATATTCTAACTTGGGTGTAGTGTCGCAGGTAAGCCAAGACTTGAGGCGCATAAGGTTTATCCCCTCAAATGATTAGTCTACGAATCTTTAACTAGTCTCAAGTGAAGTATCTGCTTTTAATTCAGGTTCACCTGCTGGTTCCTGTAATTCAGGGACAATGGATGTGTCACTTGAATCACTAACTAAGGAGTCAAACAAGTTTTGAATATTTTGTTTACTTTGAACCAAAGAAATAATCCATAAATGCCAAAGTGAAATTACTACTTTTATATACTTACATTGGCAACCCATTTACAAGAAGTAAACATAATTATTCATTAAAGTATTATTTTAATTATTTACAGTATGCATAGTAGTTTATAGTAGTTAGTAAACGTTACCTTGTAATATATTTTTATTAGGCACTTATTTATTAATACCCGATCACGGCCTGCTAGCCTGTGATGGTGTGTAGAAAGCATAAATTAGTGTTTGCGACATAATTATCTTCTCTGCGCATTTGCAGCCATCCTCTGAATGCTGGCCGTACTGGTCGGATGTGTACACCTGTAAGCCTTGTATTCTGCGACAATACTGCTGATTTTCATTGGATGCCTAAGCTTTGCACCATGCCTGGGGCAAGTGGTGGGCAGAAACTTGTGAAGGCTTTGGCTCGAGAAGAAAAGATTGCACTACTGAACAGCATAGAAGACGACCTGCGGCTTTTAAATACCTAGTCGGAAGCAGATGATCCGAGGCCAACAACAATGGAGGTGACAGACAGTTTTCAAGAGGTGATTAGTAAGAAAGAAAAGAAGAGGAGGCGAGAGTTGGCAAAGAAAAGTGAAGGAAGTGATAGTGATGAGATCATGAATGATAGGAAGAAAAGGACTGCACACGCAGAACAGAACACCACACCAAGGAAATCGTCTTCATGTAAATTGAATTTGAATTGAATTGAATTGTAACAGTTTATTTAGCCAGAAAAATACAGATACAGAGTGGATAATAAAAACAATATTAACATGGCTGAGCCAGTTGAGAACCTGAGCTCTCTTTGAGGCACCTGATATATACTATACATTTATCTCAAGGAAGTATTATGTAACATTTAGTATCATCTGGAATAGTACAATAGCATGGTAGTGTAGTGGACGTCTCCCCTACAACTGCCTAGAACTGCGTAGCCACGCCACCACCTGTTACCGTCTTCCCTAGCAACCAAGCGTATCCGCATTCCAATGCCCGCCGTATCCTAGCAACCGAGCCAAAAGGCCGGCGACTTCTCGGGTTTTCCCAACATGACTCATAGCGGCTGCTGGGTATATAAGCTCTGTCTTTCCATTGAGATTCATTCTGCCCATTTTCCTGAACAAGCAACATCTCCTCCAGCAAGCTCCCAGCTGTCCAGCATTCATTCAATCAGGAGGCCAGCAACAGGCAACATCTTCTCTAACGAAGCTCCTGCACATCTACCTCCTTCAACAAGCTACTCACCGAACGTCTTCTACTGAGCAGCTCCCCACCACACGGCATCTCCAGCACCAGACTGTCTTCATATAACTTATATATTATACAAGAAAACCACATTAGAGTTTCCTTCCATCCTGAGTGCTAGACAACATTAATATCTCGATACCCCTACAATGGTGACTCCCGGAGATAAGCACTCACACAGGATGGAGGACGGACGGATCTCTCTGCCGATTTTCAACCACAACGTCGAGGACTGACTTGACCATGTGGAAGCAGCCCTCGCCGGTTCACGAGCGACCGACGGGCAAAAGTATTACGCCCTGCTCTGTGCCTTACCCACGGAAGTGGCCACGCGGGTCTCACAAACCATTTCCAACCCTCCAGATCACAACAAATTCGCTACCCTGCGGGCTGCCTTGAAGACGTGTTATCAACAGACCAGCCCCAATCTCCTGCAAGATCTATCCTCTACCTCCCTCGGGAACTCAACCCCGGGACGTCTCTGGGAGGAGATGTGTCGGCTGAACTCCCGTCACACAGACAGACTCCCCGACTCTATCCTGCGCCAGCTTCACGCACAAAAGCTACCCACAGAAGTACGCAACATCTTGTCCGCAGTAGATTACTCCACGACACCGGAACTATATGCAACCGCGGCAGATAGAATTTTTAACGAGTGCGCTGCTGCACCCCTTGCCGCCACGGTCACACCAGTACCTACCATCGAACTTGTAAGCCGGGTCAACACCCCTCAGCCGAGCAATACCTCACAAGACATCAAGGACCTGTTGCAAATTTTGAACCGCAGGATGGACACCATTGAGCAGTTCTGCTCCTCCATACCCGCTGCTGCGCCGGTTCCTCACTCACACACTACGCCCTACAAGTTCCGACACACAGCAGCCAACCCCCAGCACAACAAATTTACCCTCTGCTGGTATCACCAGACTTTCGGCCGTTATGCTCGAAACTGTGAGCCCTATTGCACCTATTCGGGAAACGGCAACACCGAAGGCTGGTAGACGCCTCAGCCTCCGTCCCTCCAGGCGTCTCATTACTGCGCGTCACCGACCGCACCTCCGGCAAGAAGTTCCTCATCGACACCGGTTCATCGGTCAGCCTCATCCCTCCCTCACTACGAGACAAGTCAAAGCAACCCTCGTATGACATGTTCGCTGCCAACGGTACCTCCATCGCCTCCTACGGCGTACACACCCTCGCCTTAGACCTCGGTCTGCCCAAGACTCTGCGTTGGTTATTCGTGATAGCAGACGTGTCTCAACCCATCCTTGGTTTCGACTTCCTCACCTTCCACAAGCTCGGCGTCAAACCAAGTCATCTATGCCTCATTCATGAGCCTACAGCACGCAAGATCCAGGGTTCTCGTGCCAGACACACGGACGCTATCACCTGTCTTGCGCCTTCCAACGAGTTCTCCTCCCTGCTCGACGAATTCAAGGAGCTTTTCTCACCCCGAGTCTCCCTACCCCCACCACCTACGTCGGGAATTTTCCACCACATCGAAACCAAAGGACCACCAGTCTTTTCACGCCCTCGCCGCCTGCGCCCTGAGCTCCTGTACACAGCCAAAGTAGAATTCAACAAACTACTGCAAGACGGCATCATTCGCCCTTCAAGGAGTCCCTGGGCATCGCCTCTTCACATGGTTCCTAAGCGAACACCCGGCGAGTGGAGGGTGTGTGGCGACTACAGAGCCCTGAATCTCGTCACCAAACCTGACAGGTACCCTATTCCGCATGTCCAGGATTTTCACCACAAACTTCATGGCAAGACTATCTTCTCGAAGATCGACTTGGAGCGTGCCTTCCACCAGATCCCAGTAGCACCGGCAGATACCCAGAAGACAGCCATCACCACTCCGTTCGGACTCTTCGAGTACACTTTCATGAGTTTTGGCTTACGCAATGCAGCACAGACTTTCCAGAGGTTCATGGACCATATGCTTTGCGACCTCGATTTTGTCACCCTCTACATTGACGACATCCTCGTCGCATCTTCGACGCCTGCCGAGCACCGCCACCACCTACAACTCCTTCTCCACCGCCTGCAGAACAACAACATGAAAGTTCATCCTGCTAAGTGCGTCTTTGGAACCTCGGCCATCGAATTCCTCGGTCACAGAGTCTCGCCCAGTGGCATACAACCCCTACCACAGAAGATAACCGCAATTAGGGAGTTCCCCAAACCTGAAACGGCGAAGAAACTCCGAGAGTTCCTGGGTTTAGTCAACTACTACCACCGCTTCATTGACAAAGCTGCCACCGTCCTAGCCCCCCTACACGACCTTCTCAAGGGACGCCCAAAGAAGTCTCACAAGTCTCTCATGTGGACTCAAGAGGCTACTACAGCATTCACCACTATCAAACAGCACATCACACGCCTCACCCTCCTGGCCCACCCCTCACCTAACGCCCGGACCACTCTCACAACAGACGCTTCTTCTACTGCAGTGGGCGCCGTCTTACAGCAGGAGATCAACGGAATTTTCATGCCCGTTGCTTTCTTCTCACAATGGCTTCAACCACCAGACCTCAAGTACAGCGCTTTTGATCGAGAACTCCTGGCCATATACTTGGCTGTCAGACATTTCCAACACTTCCTCGAGGCCCGTCAGTTCACCATCTTCACTGATCACAAGCCCCTCGTCCACGCCTTCGCTTCAGCTTCCCAGTCACATACACCTCGTGTCCTGCGCCACTTGGCTTACATCTCGGAGTTCTCCAGCGACATCCAACACATTAAAGGCAGCCACAACGAGATCGCCGACGCCCTCTCTCGTTGTATATCCACCATTCTTCCCTCATCTCCACCAAATGATTATGGGCAGCTAGCCGCGGCTCAAGAGAAAGACGAAGACCTGGCAGCATACAAGACATCCCCCTCAGGCCTCATACTCCAAGAACTCCCTTTTCCTGGCACAAAGATAATATTGTGGTGCGACGTATCCTGTGGACAGCCTAGACCGTTCGTGCCTCACGTCCACCGCCGCGCTGTTTTCGACCGCATCCATGGTCTCAGCCACCCGGGTGTGCGGGCCTCCCAGCGCCTCCTCACGCAACGTGTCGTCTGGCCCGGCATCAAGTCTGATACTAAGAAATGGGCTGCCCAGTGCCTGGCCTGCCAGTCCTCCAAAATACATCGTCACATACGGGCCCCCTTACAAGCCCTTCCTATTCCCAAAGGACGTTTTCAAGTAGTACACCTCGACATCGTGGGACCTCTACCATCATCCTACGGTAGCACCTACATCTTCACCTGCATCGACCGTTTCACCAGGTGGACAGAAGCAATTCCCATGCCCAACGCTACAGCAGAGACTACTGTCCGCGCCTTCATGTCCGGTTGGGTTTCCCGTTTTGGCCCCCCCGCAACCGTAATCACTGACCGAGGAGTACAGTTTGAGTCACAACTCTGGCAGCACCTCCTACAGTTCCTCGGCACGTCTAGACAACGCACTACAGCATACCACCCTCAAGCCAACGGCATGGTAGAACGTTTTCACCGGCAGCTGAAGGACGCACTCAAGGCACAGCACGACCCTTACAGCTGGACTGATGCGCTTCCCTTAGTGCTCCTCGGCATCCGTGCGTCACACAAGGAGGATATGGACTGTAGCCCAGCAGATCTGACACTAGGCGAGCCCCTTCGGCTACCCGGGGATTTCTCACTCCCTCCTGATCCCAACCAAACCACTCCAGCCGTTCGTCACGACTTACTCCAAAAGCTACGACAAGCAGTTTCTGCATTCAGAGCTACTGCTCCACGCCAGCCTACTCGGCGCCCTGAACACATCCCTCCTGCACTACTCACAGCCGAGTATGTTTTCGTCAGGCATGATGCTCACCGCAACCCATTACAACGCCCCTACGATGGACCCTTCCAGGTGGTTACCCGTTCAGCAAAGTTCCTGACAATTCTCCGGAATGGCAGACATGACACCGTCAGCATAGACCGAGTCAAACCGGCCGCCTTACCCGTCGGGCCCCCAGCCCAGCAGCACCATCAACAAACTACGCCTGCACCAGTCCACTCGCAGTTATCACCGGCAGCAACACCACGCCCACAACATTTCTGGGCACCCTCTTTTCACCCTCAAGTACAACCTGCTCCTGTCATAGAACCTGCACCTGTAATAAACCTCCCTTCTATCATAGAACCTGCTCCTGTCATAGACCCTCCTCCTGTCATAGAACCTGAACCTGTAATAGATCTCCCTTCTATCATAGAACCTGCTCCTGCCATGGACCCTCCTCCTGACGCAGCCCCTGCAGCAGCAGGAGCACAACAACCATTGCTTGTACAACCTCCTCTAATCCCAAACCCTCTTTCTCCTCCTAATTCTCCCACAGGTTTTGTGTCACTGGATGCAGTTGTTACACGTAGCGGTCGAATCGTACATACACCTGCCCGGTATGTGTTATGTGTGGGACACAACCCGGACAACATCCAGCCTCCCGCCGCGCTGGGAGGGGAGGGGGAGTATTGTAGTGGACGTCTCCCCTACAACTGCCTACAACTGCGTAGCCACGCCACCACCTGTTACCGTCTTCCCTAGCAACCAAGCGTATCCGCATTCCAATGCCCGCCGTATCCTAGCAACCGAGCCAAAAGGCCGGCGACTTCTCGGGTTTTCCCAACATGACTCATAGCGGCTGCTGGGTATATAAGCTCTGTCTCTCCATTGAGATTCATTCTGCCCATTTTCCTGAACAAGCAACATCTCCTCCAGCAAGCTCCCAGCTGTCCAGCATTCATTCAATCAGGAGGCCAGCAACAGGCAACATATTCTCTAACGAAGCTCCTGCACATTTACCTCCTCAACAAGCTACTCACCGAACGTCTTCTACTGAGCAGCTCCCCACCACACGGCATCTCCAGCACCAGACTGTCTTCATATAACTTATATATTATACAAGAAAACCACATTAGAGTTTCCTTCCATCCTGAGTGCTAGACAACATTAATATCTCGATACCCCTACAGTAGCAATAAGTACATCTCATAGTGTTACCACGGTTATCACTTCAATATTTATTTATTTTATTATTTATTATTTTTATTTTTATTTATTTATTTATTATTTGTTTTTATTATTATTGTTTGTTTTTTATTTATTTATACATACATATACACATACCTATACATATATACACATATATGTAAATATACATATATATGTAAATATACATATATATATATATATATATATATATATATATATATATATATATATATATATATATATATATATATATATATATATATATATATATATATATATATATATATATATATATATATATACATACATATACACACACACACATACACATACACATATAAATTAGAGTGGAATTTAAAAACATAAGTATAATGGGGGAGCAGTACAACCTGGTTGTGCAGTAATAAGGTTGAACAAGAGGACAGAGCTTTCAGGATTATGTCTAATTGGCAATTATGTGTATTGCAATGGTAATTACTTATTTATTTACATGAATAATTTCCGATAAAACGGATTTGGTGGTACAATAAAAGCAGGTACTGTAAATATAGTAAGTGTTACAAGAAATATTAATACTTCGACAATAGATATTTTTTTAGAGATGATTTAAAGGAAGGGAGCCTAGTCTTTGCTCGGATGGGTGGGGAGTAAGTTGTTCCATACCTTCACACCATGATATTTTATGGAGGTCTGGGACTGAGAGGAGAGCATGGGGGATGGTCTTAATAGCTCTGGGTGCCTTAAGTTGTATCTCTGATTATTCCGGAACTGGAAGTAATTATTGTCAAGCAAGTGATTGATAGATTTGTAAACAAAGAGGGCACAGCAGTAAGTGTTAATATCTTCGATTTTTAAAATTTCAATATAGCAAATTTTTCGCTTGTGTGGTCTGTTTTTTTTCAAGTAGGTCATTGTCCGTACAACTCTCTCTTGTGCAGTAACCAGAGATTGTGTTTTTGAAGAGCCAGAGGCCCCCTATAGTGTGTGACAGTGTATCAGGTGTTGGTAAACAAGATCATGATAGATTTCTTTCATTGTTGTGAGAGTGAGTGACTGTCGAATGTGATACATGATACCGCACTGTTTATTGATTTTACTGTGTATGGCTTGTATGTGGTTTCTCCAGTTAAGTTTCTCATCAACGATAACTCCAAGGAATTTAGTATTTTGTTCGTATTTAAGGACTATATTACCAAGGTACAAGGGGTTCAAGTCTGGAGGTAAGTTTTTTCTTCTGTGAAAGATCGTGTGGGTTTTCTCAAGATTTAGGGTCAGTTTATTATGCATTACCCAGGTCCCGACTTTAGTTAATTCAGTGTTCATAGTTCTCATCAAGGAATGGAAGTCTGACTTGCTGGCACAGAGATTACTATCGTCTGCAAATAAGTTGTATTTTATGAGTGGGCTGGCGTGGACTATGTCGTTTATGTACAACAAAAACAGTACTGGACCGAGAATTGAACCTTGGGGGACTCCATGCAAGATAGGCGAGTAGTCATTTTGGTGGTTATTATAACAGACATACTGCATCCTGTTGGACAGATATGAGGTAAACCAATTGTTGGACAGGCCCCTAACGCCGTAATGTTCAAGCTTTGAAAGGAGGATGGTATGGTCGACAGTATCGAAGGCTTTAGAGAGGTCCAAGAATATACCGACTGTGAACTGACTGTCATCAAAGGAATTTAAGATGTCATTAGTAAATGATAGCAGAGCACTCTCAGTCTACCTTCTAGCTCTAAATCCAAACTGGGAGTCTGTAAAGATGACATTGGCATTGCAGAAGGAATTTAGTCTATTACATGCTAGCTTTTCCAGTATCTTACTCAAGGCTGGGAGGACTGATATGGGGCGGTAGTTCTTGAAGAGACCCCAGATTTTTTATATGCCGGGTGAACTTTAGCAATTTTCAGTTTATCAGGAAAGACACCACTAGTGAAGGAGGAGTTACAAATGTGGAGGAGAACAGGTAGTAATAAGTGGGCCACTTTTTTAATGATGCTCATTGGTATATTGTCTTCGCCTGCTGCTGCATCTTTGGACATTTTTATGATGGCCAGTAATTCATCTGCTGTGACAGGGGATAAGAATAGTTCATTTTGCTGTCTGTTTTGCAGGTAGGTTATACTGGATTCTGATTTTCTTCTTGACGATACACGATTCGTATGGGCAAAGTGACTTGAAATCTGAGGTGAGAAGAAGAACCAAGTTGTGGTCTTGAAGAAGATATTCATTTCTGGAATAGGATATAGAAGAATTGCAAACTTTATTCTACAATCTGTTCTGTGTTTTTTTTTTTTTTTTTATTGGGCACTCCCCTACAGCCTTGTGCAAGGTGAAGCGCAGAAGCGTTTTCAGTGCCCAACAGGGAAGCATGCTAAGTTCATGCTTGCCTTTATGTCTCATGAGTTAAGGGCGTAGAAGCCTGAAGAGTCAAGGGCGTAGAAGCCTGAAGGATCAATGGTTTATGTCATCAAGTTATTGGATGCTCCAACAACTTGTCCCTGAATACGCTGTTCTGTGTTACAAGGTGTGGCCATATGGCCTGGAAATATCAAAGTGAATGTCGATGTTGTTACTGTGGAAAAAATCATAATTCAATAGAATGTGGAAATAAAATAAAGTTTGAGCAACATGTTACAATTGTGGCGGCGCGCATAATGCAGGTTCCTCTACTTTTTTTATACTTTTTTTCTTTTACGGAGATTAGCCCACCCGGGCACAGGTCACTGACCCACTTCGGGGCCTGGGGAGCGAAAATTTAATAATAATAATAATAATAATAATAATAATAATAATAATAATAATGATAATAATAATAATAATAATAATAATAATAATAATAATAATAATAATAATAATAATAATAATAATAATAATAAAGAAATACAAAAATTAAAAAAAGATCAAGAGTGAGAAACAATATATGTATGTTGGGTTGTCAATGGTAAGAGAAACATTTGAGACCCTGCAATTGTGTGTAAATGAGGCAGAAAGACACATCTGCCATATGGCAGCAGAGTCTACTATTAGAATTCAATTTCAATTGTTTATTCCTTTACTATTAGACAATACATTATGCTTTCAATATCTTCCCAGGCGGTAGTTTTTGCATTAAGAAGCCACAGATGCGTGGTGTGCGGTGGCAGAGCATGGGGAAAATGTAACAGCGAGTAAAAGAGGAAGGACGAGGAGTTGCAGGTGAGACAACTTTACCTTTAACTGGAAGAAGAGGATGGAACAGGAAATGGTGTAAGAGCTGCAACAAAAGTTGTTCCAGAAGATAAGGTAATTGACAAGTTTGGTGATGTGTATGGTGTAGTAGTTCAACTCAGGCAAGAAATTCAGAGGCTTAGAAAAAAAAGGTAGAGGACAACCAGAACGTAATTGCCCATTTTGTGAACATAGAAATGTGGATGTTGACCTAAAAGGAAAGAATGCTGAAAATAATACAGTTATAAATTCACACAACCATCTTTGCAATGGGGGACCGGAAATGTAGACATTAGGGAAGAGATAACCGGCAAGTGGGATGCCATAACCGAAGTATTACATGATAAGGTATTAGCTTAAGTGAAAGAAATATTGGAACAGTTTGTGAATAAGAGAAAAAAGGTCAGTTTCTGTTGTTAATAGGGAAAATGGAGGACTCTAGCTTAAGTATACTTTCATGGAATATAAATAGCTTACGTCCTAGGACTGAACTGGCCCTTTAACCGTTGATTCTTGAGGGGTTAATTGGCATGAACATGTAAGAGTATATAGGGTTTTTAGTAGCGAAAACCCAACTGTCCTTTCTTTATCTATTAAGAAAATATAATATATGCAGTTCCAAGTGTATATCACCGTATCTTAATCACTTTAACTATGAGTGTTAAATGAGGACAGAGGTTATGTTAAATAGCTCTGCTAAGTACGTCCTGTTGATGAGATAGTTGAGTGATGTGAGCAGGGACCCATCGAGGGAAGAACGGAAATATATCCGACGTCCTCCCTCGAGGGAAGATAGAACCATCCACGATGGCTATAAATAACGTCTTCCTCTAGTGAGTGATATCAAACTACTGCCCGCAATAGGTGGCCAGAGAACCGGCTACTCAGCACCAAGTGATGTGACTTCCTGTGGGCACATCATATCACGTGCTCTAAACATGCTACCTTAAAGCTAGTGGAAAGTTACAGAGGATGATAAAGTATATAAATCAAATGTAACTAACCCATTTATATAATACTTATGCCTATAAGACAGGGACTAATTCATCGCTCGGTCACACCTTCCAAGCTCCGCGAGGAATAAACTAATCTCGCAGAAAAACCCTATACATATACCTAACCATGTTACATGCATATGTGCATAAACACTAAACTGGGGAAACTGACACCTGCGGTTGAACAGCTACTCAAGCCCTAGTCTGAAATGCTTTATGGAGAGTATATTAAGTACAATGGCAAAATTGGAAGATTCTGACTTACAAAACAAAAATATTACTGCCAATATCAACACAATAAAGGAAATCGTTAAATTGGGTAAGCAAATCCTGTAATAACATGGCAGAAATAAATCTCGCTTATTTCGTGTTTAAGAACGCACCTTCTTCGCCATGTACAACTTTTTGCTTCTAAAATTACCTGGATGAATGAGTGTGTGGTGCTTGACATTTCAAAGAAACATTCATTTTGCAGAGAGCAATAGTACAGTTGTGAAGGGTTCTACCAGGGTATGGCTGAAAGTTTACAGTCTGTGATAAAATAGAACTATCATATTTGTAGTTTGAAAAGATGTGTCTATGATATCATTAAAATAAAACTAAAACTATCATATGTGTAGTTTGAAAAGATGTGTCTATGACATCTTTACAATAAAAATAAAACTATCATATTTTTAGTTTAAAAAAATCCATCTATGACATTAACAGTAATATAGAACTATCATATTTGTAGTTTGAAAATTATTAACAGTATTAACCTGACATATGTGCTGTTTGAATATTATTAACATTATTATCCTTCCTGGGAAATAATAAAAAATCCGCATTTTCTACGTCTAAGGTTTCAAAAATTATTTTGATACAAACCAAAAAAATAACCTTGTCCATTCCTGTACAGTAAATTGATATAAATTGAAATTAAAACAATTAAAGTGTCAATAGATGAACGGGTGAAAAATAAATACTGGAAATTATATTACATCAGTATATATTAGAATTAGTAAGACACCTATAAAATAAAAATAACCTACACGCTGGCTAACGTAAGGTGATATGGTATAGAAATATATATTTGTGTTTATAAATATAGTGCATGTCTGTATATTACCAATTCCCTGGAGGCTTGACAAGAATAATCCTTTCTGGAATTTCTTGAAAATGTGAAATTTTTGCCGTAATTCTGTAGACTTGCGTAAGTCGCTCACAGGAGACACAGCTGATGCGAAGGTCGGGGACTGGGTCAATATCCACGAAAATCCCGAGTACAGGAAACTGCTGCTCCCTGTCGGTGAACTTAAGGACTCTTGATTCACTGGGTACACTAGGGCATAATGCGTACACCAATCTCTCGTGGTCGGAGATGTGTCACCACTAACGGGGGTGCTGGGGTGCTGGTAACTGGGGGTTACTCACGCCATACGAAAGAATATTGCATTCAGGATGTTGATTGATGAGTAGTCACAACAACTGTAACAGTGAATGATTCATTTGCAGAACTAATATTCACTTCAGCTTACAGGAGTGTTGTCATAATTCAGTAGCTATCAATAACTCAGTATGGTTATCGATATAAAAATGTTTGAACATCTTCTTGAACGACAAAATAAAAATAACTCAACACTCAACACTTAGAAAACAAAAAACTTCAGGAACATATAAAATTTTCAGTTTCCATAAAAAAAAATTACACTGATCTTAGATATGGATCCGGTCCTTTTCGCTGCCACTTATGAAACTGTTTAAATTTTTCTGTTACATCACAGTATGAGTAACAGGAGAACAGATTATCTCGACTGTCAATCAACTCCAGTGTGAGGAATAACTTCCGTTATGAGAATTGTCACAGTTACTTGGAGTAAACGTGACTAACTGGAAACTGTAGACTGTAGACTGGTCCTGTAGGCTGGTCACCATAGACTGGACCTAGACTGAGTCCTCTTAAGCCACGCTTTACCAACTACTGTATGTAACAATAGATTCTTTGTAACAGTAGAAACAGGAGATTCAATTACCTCAACTGTTACCACTGTAGATTGGAGACTTGGGTCACCTTGAGCTGCGTTGGTCACACTCGTAACAGGCACTGGTGAATGTTTGTTACTTTGCATAGTATACGTGCTAAAATATAGATCGAAGTTTGATGGCGAACACTGGTTAATGTTATTAGTCCGGTTGTCTTTCGCTGTATGTAACTTCTTCGTTTATTATAAAAATATTTTTTATATGCACTTTCAAAACGGGTTTTACCGTAAATTATCTCAATGTAGCTATTGAGTTTTTAAATGAGGACGGAGTCTATGTTAAATAGCCCTGCTAAGTACGTCCTGTCGATTTGATAGTTGAGTGAGGTGAGTAGAGACCCATCGAGGGAAGAACGGAAAGATAACCGACGTCTTCCCTCGCGGGAAGACGGAATCATCCACGATGACTCTAAATAACGTCTTCCTCTAGTGAGTAATATCAAACTACTGCCCGCAATAGGTGGCCAGGGAGCCGGCTACTTAATACTTAACTCAGCACCAAGTGACGTAACTTCCCATGGGCATACCTTATCTCATGCTCTGAATATGCTACCTTAAAGCTAGCGGAAACTTACAGGGGATGATGGAGTATACAAGTCTAATGTAATTAACCCATTT
This sequence comes from Homarus americanus, assembly GCF_018991925.1. Classification (NCBI taxonomy): domain Eukaryota; kingdom Metazoa; phylum Arthropoda; class Malacostraca; order Decapoda; family Nephropidae; genus Homarus; species Homarus americanus. The sequence goes on along the minus strand of NW_024730668.1, from coordinate 13,573,993 downwards.
ATATATATATACTTCTGCCTATAAAACAGGGGCTAATACAGGACCACAGATGCGCATTAGGGTGTGTCATACGGAGGCGAATTTTTTTTTTTTGAGTTTGAAAAATCGGCCCATGGTATTAATGATGTAGTTCCATGTGCAGAATCATGTGATATCTTCAGATTTGAAAAGTTTTCATTTTTTGCTAGGTAAATTTTAACTTGAAATCTTATGAAAATTCAGTATTCCCACCCTTTTACCAACACCACAAAATAGCTTATTTAAAGTAAAGTAAATGTATCAGGTTAATTTATTAGGATGAAAATGATCCAGAATAGTGAAACGAATGATCTTGACACATTTATTAAATTTAATATTCCTTTAGAAAACAAAATCATCAAATACAAAAACCGGTTTTACTACTACGACCCGGTGTTGCTGCACACCATAGAGAACATGTCTTTCTTGCTTCTGTTTCCACTCATCACCTCCCTGCTGACCACCTGAGCTCGGATGTAGCCTTCCCTCCTCTCCTGGCTGTACACGTGACTGCTGGCCTCGCTCACTTGCTGTACACAATGCTCTATACTCTGGGTGTGCGAGGGCCAGGCAGGGACATGCATGGGGTCGTCCAGGAAAGCTCTGACTTGAACATTGGTGAGGCTGCAAGTAAGAGGGGGCTCACTGCCAGCCTGGATGTTATCCAGATCTATGAGATCAGTGAGGGTCTTGGCACCTAGATTGACTTCAGGAGTCTTCCTGACCCTGAAGGAATCGTCACCAACTGATTCGTCATGCCCAGATCCTCTCATAAGTCTCATATCCAAGATCTTTTTGACTGCCACTCTTCTCTCCTCCTCATCCTTACTGCAGAGCATTGTCTGCAGAACTGCCTCGGGATGAGCATACCAGGAAGATCTCCTCACAGTCTGCTCCACAATCTGAACAACCTTCCTTGGCTGACTCCTCAGGAGCTCAAGCTGGAAGAGAACATGCCTCGGACCTTCGGAGAACGATGACTTGACCTTGGTGTTGAACCAATTTGGCAAGTAGACACTCACGATGAATTGGACAATAAGTCTCAGGTTGTGAAGCTGGTTCCCTTTCAGTTTATGATGAGCGACCCAAATTTTGCAGAACCTGAGAGCCGTTGTGAGCCACCTAGAATGTGAGACTGGACCTATCTGCAGGTAAGCAAGTCTATCAGGCATGACCCCAGTTTTGATGGCACTGCAAATCATGTAACCATAGTACTGGTCAGTACTCAGGTCGTCAATGACAGTATGTGCAAGCTCAACGAGTGGAGGGCCAACTGTGATTTTTTCAAAGCTCGGATTTATTTCTAACTCAGTGGCAGAGTCCAGCATCTTGCCAAGAGGACCAGACCATCTGTTGTTTGAAAGAGTCTTGCCATCCAGCTCCTGGATCAGATGTCTGAGTGGCAATTCGTTGGTGTGGAGGTCACAAACAATCCAGACCAGCTTCCTCCCAATCTTCCTATCCACTGTATGACCCCCCCTTGCCACCCTGTGTTCGTATTGGTGCTGTCCCCTCCAATGGCCTGCAGGGTCTGGTCTACGTTCCTCTCTCTGAGCCAGTTCACAATGTTATCTGCCACTATCTCAGCTGGTTTCCTGATGTCATCTTTCTCTGGAGTGAAATGCCACAAATACTTCCCTCCTGGTTCACTGCAGCAGGAGTAGTGTTCCTCCTTCACCATGGCAGGGAACAACTTGTCAGAATCTCCAACTTTCATGAACACTTTAGTGTCATCGCTTCTCCCATCAAAGAACAAACAATTGATTCCATTTTCTCTTATCCCTTATCAAACTCCTAGGTTACTGACAAGTTTCTCCTGAGCTTCCTTACTTTGTTATGATCTATCACCAGGTGAACATCATCAGGTGTTATCAAACCATCGTCAATCCAGGCAGCTGTTGCTATCTCTGCAGTTTCTCTGAGACCAGTGTGGTGTCGCAGGCTGGCCAGAGCTATGCTCGGGATATCTTTCCTATTTCGAATCTTATGCCTGGAAGGTTTGGGATCATTATTTTCTGGGTTAGGGACAAAGTCACCATTCTCCTGGTCAGCACTCGGATCAGCCATGGGGAAGTCATTAAACTCTGAATCAGTTTGACTCCAATCATCGGCCTTTTTTACCTCACCCTGGGCCTTCTCAAGTCTCTTTTCCTCGGCAACTCTTCTCCTCTTCTGTCTCTGTGGCAGCCTCCTGTCTCTTGGACTCCGGAATATCTTGGCTAGAAATCATGAGAGCCCCTATACTGCCAGTCTTCTCTCTCTGTGCTTTGACAAATGCCAGTTCGATCACAGGAATCTTCAGTTCACGCTTGCAAATACAGGAGATGTGGGCCTCGGATTTACAGTCACGATCGCATCCAAACTCAGGACAGAGAACAATTGGGCACTTGCAAGTAATTATGTCAAATAACTGGTCCAGTTGCTTGGCAAAACTGTCTTTAACTGCAAGTTTTCCTCTCCCAAGAGAGATATCTCTTGCCTTTTCCCAACTGGCTAGCAGTCTCTCACTAATCTTCTTCTGACTTGTTATGACTGCAGGCTTGAACTGAGCGTTAGCCAGAGTGTACTGTGCCAAGACAGCTTTGGTCATATCACTGGCAATGTCTTTGTTTGTGTAAGTTCTTTGGTTCATTTCACTGATTTGCCTGATTAAAACACCGTATCTCAAAGCATCTCTCAATGTAGGCAACTCCGACTTCAGGAGCTCTCTCCCAGACCCAAGATAGTGACTGAGATGGCTGGATTTTTGGTTCCTCGTCCTGACACAAGCAGCCATCGCAAATATTATCAACTTATAAATGCATCAGAATCTGAAACAGAAAAAATATTGTTAGTTGGGTTGTTAAAGAATGAAGTCAGAAAGCAATGTTCACTATTTAATTGTAATGCGAAGACCTGCCTCTTTTGCTGCATGTTTGAGCAGTCTGCAACTTTGTTGTGATAAGACACTCAATCCTAGTGATTGTACTTACTCAACATAGTGACGGTGTAATTACCATCACAGATTGTACGGGAAATTCCAATTTTTGGAAAAAACAAATATTTGGGCTCCCCAAATTTTGACTACTACCCGTGCGTCTACGTCCTGGATTGGCCAATCAGTGGTGCCCCACGGTGGCGTGATACATGCACGTTTACTGCGGCGCTCTGATTGGCTAACCGAACGTGGCGTGGTAGGTAGGCTGTTTCTACTCTCTAAGTCCTCTTCTTTCCTTTTTTCATCCCCCTCATGCACTCCGTTCTTTGAACGGGAGGCGGGACTTAGCGATACGGTCGATCCGGCAAGGGAACCTGTGATAGTGCAGGGCACCCCTTGTCCGGGGGTCACCGGTAGGTGGCAACTTTCTTAGACATAACTATAGTCACAGGTAACCTGGGTGCAGAACCCTACGAGCCCGACGCCCGTCCAAGAGGGGGGGCGGGGTCACTGCTCCCAGGCAGGAGCCCTGTGTTATAGGTAGGATTAGATGTAATCAAGAAGATGACAACAAGCATTAGAATAAAACATAGAGATAAGGGACACTCTATTGGAAGGGGAAAAGTGGCAGTAATCACTTACAACAAACTGCAAGTCCCACTAACAAGAATATTCAGCACCAATGAAGGTTTTAAAGTAATCTGTAAAGATGACTTTGATTCAGATAAAATCCTTTCAAAAGAAGCAAGATATATATTTTACTATGAAGGCCTTATTGTTGTCATGCTACCAGAACAAAAAGCAAAAAGATCAGTTTTTGTTCGTCAAGTCGACCAAGAGATCGGGAGGAAGACATCGGAAAACCTGAAAGATGAACTGGAACGCCAAAATAGGTGGATGAAGATTGAAGAAGTCATTAAGATAAAGGACTATACTCATGTTTTTAAGATTACTTTTGAAGAAGTGTCAATGGCTGAGAAAGTTTTACAACAGGGCTTTCTAATATTTAACATGTCAGTCACACCACATCAAATAAAGAAGGAGACATTCATCAGTCTGCAAACTTGCTTCTCCTGCTACAAATATGAAGAACACACAACGAGAGACTGTCCGGAAAAAGAAAAAAAGTACTGCTCATATTGTGCAGGCGACGACCATACCTGCACTGAATGTAAGAATACACATGTTGGCTGTCTCAACTGTAAGAGAAACGGGAATGTATACATAGGACATAGGACGTTAGCAATGGCATGCCCAATAAAAAAACACATGATAAAGTACAAGGAACAAGAAACATGGAAAAAGGAACAAGACAAGAAGGATACGACATACGTCGAAATAGCAAAGAGAGCGGTCCAAGAGGCTCATAGACCAGAATCCACCATATTAAACCTAAGTGAGCCAATACATGATAAGGTAATGATTAGTATGATCCATGCACATTTGCACAATATCATTGCACCCGGATCATACAATGAGGAATTAAGGAAAATGTTTAAATTGAATAACCTACCAGAGATGATATTTCCAGAGAATCCACAATCCGAAAAACTATTTCAGGCAACATATGCAAGCGAACTGAGAGAAAGACTACATCTAGACGAGCAAAGGTTTGAGCAAGGAGCAACAGCTGATACACAAGGAACACAAGCGACTGATAGAGATCCCAGACAAATGACTAGAAGTGACAAAGAGAAGATAGAAATAACAAAAGGACAGACTATAAGACAAAGGAGTAGGAGGAGAGAAGATAAGATGGAAACTGATCACAATATACAACCTGAATCTGCTGAAGAAATTGGATTAAAAGTTATCACTACAACAAAACATGGAATCCCAACATCGAGACCAACAGGAGGGACAATAGTAAAAAACTGTAAAGGAGGGATATACAAGTGGACATATCAAGAAAAATCCCTAAGTGAAGATTACGTCTGGTCACTAATTACTACGGACAAACTAAAGATTACGACCAAAGACTTTAAAATAGTAGACCCGTCAGAGTTTAGAAGAGTCAGAAGCGGGAAACAGGATGATAGGTCTCCACTTCAACAGTCACAATCCAAGTATAAGAAATAATGGACAATAGACAAACAGTAAGAACTTTAAGAATAATACAACACAACGTAAGAAACTGGAAGACCGAGAGAATTAACCTAAGTAATATATATCAAGAAATTGACCCTGACATTATACTAATAAACAGTCACGGTGAGACAGAAAACAACAACATAAAACTCTTTAACTATTATGTAAACCAAAGAAATAAATCGGGCGAGAAAAATGACGGAGTAGCGATAGCGGTTAAAAGAAACTTAAAATTTAAACTAATTGATGACTTCCAGGATGAATTTCTAGCAATAAAAATAAATACAACTCAAGGAGACGTAATTATTGCTACTACTTATCTCCCACCGAGACGACCCTACTTACCTATAGAAGACCTATTAAAATTGGCTAACAATAGTCATCCGATGTACATCTTAGGAGACTTTAACGCCAGACATAGGATTTTTGACAATACAAATAATAACGTAGTGGGAAACGCCCTTAATCAATTAATAAATTTAGGGAAAATCAATCATCTGGGTCCTAACTTTCCAACCTGGAGAAATCACAATACACAATCGACACCAGACAAAATTTTTACCAACAACAAAGCCTTTTTCAATTACCATATAATACAGGGACCTCTTACAGGCAGTGACCATCTGCCAATTATACTAACTTTACTGTCAACAAGCCCCATACAGATACCAATAAAAAGACTGAAAATGAGTAAAACAGACTGGGACAGCTTCAAAGACGACTTAAGTAATCACCACTCGATTAACCTACAAGGAAAACAACAGAAGATATAGACTCAGAAATGGACAGACTGCTCAGCAATAAAACATCTATAACCAAACACACTCCTACTTCACACTTTAGAACATTACCCAACAACAGACTACCAGAAGAAGTTAAATTAATCCAGACCCATTACAATGAAATAAACAGGTATATGGAAAGACACGGCAGTAACAGATGGCTATATACGACACAGATAGCACTACAGATAAAATTAAGAGACGCATGTAAGGAAGCAAACAATAAAAAATGGAATGATATTATAATGGCGGCTGACATGACTAAAGACACAAAAAAATTTTGGACTTCCATAAACAAGATGATGGGGCACAACAAGCAAAAAACACCATACATTAAAGACCAAAATGGAACAAAATTGCACGAGGAAAATGAACAAGAGTCAGCATTCAAAAGGAATGGGTAAAAGTTTTTAAAATATCAGATGAGGAAAATGAAGATTTTGATAGTGAACACGAAGAAAGGATAGAAGAAGAAATGGGAAGACAAATACATAGAATCACCCCAAGGCAATATATAGACTATAACTTATTACCTAATAATCAAATAATAACCATGGGAGAAATGATGCACTGTCTGAGGAAATTTATGAAAAAGCCCCTGGGCTCACAGGTATTACACGAAATATGATCATGAATCTACCTGAAAACATTTTAAATACACTATTAAACATTTATAACGCATGCTTAATAACTGGTTACTTTCCAGACAAACTAAAATATGCTAAAATGATATTTATTCCTAAGGAGGGTAAGGACAATAAGGAAATATTAAACTACAGGCCAATATCTTTATTAGAAATTACCGGGAAACTATTGGAAAAAATATTAAATTCAAGACTTATAGCCTTTTTAACACAACATGGGAAAACTAACAACAGACAACATGGATTTATGCCCAATAGAAATACCCTAACTGCAATAGCTACAATAACGGAAATAATTGCAATAGAAAAAAGCAAGGGTAACCAGATCAATATAATTTTAAGGGATGTTTCTAAGGCTTTTGATAAAGTTTGGCATTTAGGCTTAAATATAAAATATTAAAACTGGGACTTAACGAATACTTGCTAAGAATATTGTGTAACTATTTAGATGATAGGAGAGCACAAATTCAAATTGGAAACTTTATGGGAACTATGTTTAATCTTGAGAGTGGAGTACCTCAAGGAGGATGCCTTTCTCCAACACTATATACAATTTATACCTCAGACACACCTCAACCTACCCCCTTTAGCGAATATGTAATGTTTGCTGATGATATTACTCAAATAGTGTCATACCCAGGAAAATCAACCCAATTTATGGCACTCTACACGGTAAGAGCGATAAAAAACATAAATGATTTTGAGAAAAAATGGAAAATCAGGACAAATAAGAACAAATTCAAGATAATACCAATAGCCAAGATTAAAACAAGTCCAGTAATAGTCGACCAGGAACTATACCCATACGACACTGAAGGTAGGATGCTTGGATTAAAACTAACAAAAAGAGGATATATAACATACTTAAAAGATAAAGAACGACAGGCAAGAATAAGATTATCAAAAATAAAACGCTTTAAGAACCTTAGCATTAATAACAAAAGAAAGATTTATATTGCCCTTGTTAAATCAATTATGGACTACCCACCCATCCCATTGAACACCCTTAGTAAAACGTGCATTAAAAGGTTACAAACAGTACAAAATATAGCCCTCAGATTTATATATAACATAAAATATACAGACCACATCAATAATGAACAGCTACACAAGAGAGCAAACCTCTTAGCAATCAATGTAGATATACACAACAAAGCTGTAAATATTTGGAAAAAAGTGACTGAACTTAACACAGAAACATATCAAAACTGGATAAATAATATAGACAACGAAGAATTCCAAGAACACAGTTGGTTTAAATCAGCCAGGAAGAAAGTAATTGAACCATCTCCTGCCCCAATATACATATAAAACATTAATAGAGAGAATAAAAGATGAGAGTGACCTACCAGCTCCACAAGAACCTGGCAGGCCTCTCCATACAGCGTACCTTTAGACTAACATAACTAATATTTAACATTTAACATTTAACATTTAACATTGAACTAACATCTTAGTAAAAAAAAAAAAATAAATAAATAAAAATGTGACTACCCTCCCAGCTACACAAGGACCTGGGCGGGCTCACTAACTCAAAAAAAAATTAAATAAAAAATAAATAAAAAAATAAAAAAATATTAATAATATTAATAATAATAATGTGATTACCCTCCCAGCTATATCAGCCAGGAAGAAGTAATTGAACCACCTCCTGCCTCAACATACACATTTCTACATAAAACATTACTAGAGGAATAAAGATGAGAGTGACCAACCAGCTCCACTAAGAACCTGGCAGGCCTCTCCATACAGTGTACCTTTAGACTAACACAACTAACACTTAACTAACACCTCAAAAAAAAGTGACTACCCTCCCAGTTACACAAGGACCTGGGCGGGCTCACTAACTCCAACAATAACAAATAATAATAATAAGCAGCATTATATAAATAAACCAATATTAATACAAAGGTCTGACGACCCAAGGGAGTAGAACAAAGACAAAACACCAATAAGAAAGATGAAGCGATCTGGTTGAGCCCAGATTCTTTCTACTCCTACTGTATTTCAGTTTCACCACTTTTCCTTCAACTCCTAATAATCTTCTTTCACCTCTTAACTAAAGACTTCGTATCGTATCGTACTAATGGAGCTGTACGTTAGATTTTCGATAAATTTCACGCTAAAATTTACCTAGCAAAAGGTTGCAAAATATTGAAACTGAAATTATTTTCTGTTTATATACACTAAAATCGAACAAAAAAGTGATGGGCCATTAGTTTTAGCTGATCTTCCCTCCTATGACACTCCCTAATGTGCATGCTTATGCACTGTTGTATAAGGTGGTTGTTATAGCCTTACAAGAGACGGGCACAGAGGATGGTAATTTGATGAATTTACGTGATCAATGTTTTTGTTTACCAGGTAAATATGGAAATAATACAAGAGGTCTGTTAACTTGTGTTCGGAAAAATGTACCAGTAGAATTGTTAATAGCTGAAAAGCAGAATGAGGTTGAAAGTTTGTGTGTTAAAAATCTACGTTCAAGGGAGGTGTATATGTATTGTTAACATCTATGTAGTTCCTCAAAGTTTGGATATTGATGACATGCCTGAGTGTTTATTTAATGATGCTAGTGTTTTGGTTAGTGATATTAATACTAGACAAGAAGTCCTGGGTACTATGGGACCCAGCAACATTATTGGAAGGAGATGGTTACACTTCTTGGAGGAGTTTGATGATATTGAAATATTGGGGAATCATGAGCCTATCCACATACAAGGAGGAAGGTTAGATTATGCAGTATGTTTTAATACATGTGGAATAAGATCTAATGCTGACACAGTTAGGGGATTTGCTTAGTGATCATTTTGCAGTACGAATTACTATAATGTTAACAAAATACAGAAGTTAATTAAGAGGGAAAGATATTGGTTGCCGGAAGATAAAAAACAGGAGCTGATCACTACTATATAGGATTTGTATACAATTTATGAACCAAAGGATGTTGATAGCTTTTATGGTGATTTATTCCATATTATTGATTCCGTTTTGACGGCAAGTAAGTGTAGTTATAAAGGAGAAATAAATCAGGGGAAACGTAATATGTATGTTAATGACAAATTGGTTCAGGGCTGGAGTAAACTCCTTAGAAAGGTGCAAAGAGAATGGAGTGCAGATCCAAATGATATTGAAATCAAGGAAGTACTGAAAGAAACTGCAAAAACTGTGCAGTGAAATCAAGCAAGAGGCGGAATACTGTACATATTGAACAGACTTTTTAGGGAGAATCGCTAAAGACAAGAGCTTGGGTGACATATGGAAGGAAGTGAATAAGTGCGATGTGTTCGAAGCAAGAACAACAGCTATGCTGACCCACAGGGCAGGGCCAGTCAACTTGGTAGGAAATGGGCTGGGACTTCTAGTTTTCCTGAATTACCTCCGAGTGTGTAGGCCTCATTACAAAGTATGAGTAGATTTATGCGTAAGTTAGTACAAAATCAGTGTACTGTACACTGGAGGATGATACATGTGTTCCTATAACGAGAAGCGAGTTATTACATGCGATTAAAAGAGCAAAGTCTACGGCACCCGGTGATGGTGGAATTCCATATGATATCCCCTATTAGACTTGTTTAATATGTCTTATAATGGAGGTTGTATCCCTCTTAAGTGGAAGAAAGCAGTAATTGTACCAATACCAAAGAACAATGGAGATTTTCGTCCAATATCTTTGACCTCCTGGATTCATGAAAGGGAGAAGTACTGAAGACTGTGTTATAAGGTCTTTGAATAACTCCAAGGCTACATGCAGGACTTTTGTAAATTTAAACGGGGCCTTTGATAGGGCAAATAAAGAAGTCATACAAGAGGAACTAATTAATTTTGGTGTTTCTAGAAAGTTGCTGAAATGGACTGTGAATTACTTAAGTAACAGAATGGCTTAGTAGGGTTTCAGGGTTGGCAATCAGAAGAAAGAGAGATGGAGATGGGGACTCCACAGGGAGGTGTACTTAGCCCCACTCTTTTTATCATATTGATGAACATAATGGCTCGCTACGAATTTCCTAGAGACACACAGGCTATATAATATATGCTGATGATATACTTTTACAGTGTAAAGATATGAGAAACATGCAAGAGGCCTTAGATGCATTGAGTACACTTTTTTGTAACATGGGCCTTGTAATTAACAATGGAAAAACTATATACCAGGTCAGAAATTATGAACAAGGGGATTTATTTTTTAAATGATTAAGGCTAGAAAAAGTTGATGTTTACAAATAGGTTGGGATGTACACCCACTAAAAATTATTCGGCACCTGTGTCATATTGTATCACGCCGTAAAGGTGCCGAATAATTTTTTAGTGGGTGTACAAATATACATACATACATTCCAGGAAGCTGCCTCTTGGGAGGGGAGAGAGCAGGCCTCCCCACCTGGGAGGCAGTGTCCCAGGTGCAGGGAGGAGGCTGTGACGGCCTGGCACCCAGATTGTCCTGGGAGGCCGCCTCCACCCACAATAGCGGTCCCACTCAGTCATGCCAACAGCAACACTGCAGGGTCGCCTCCATCGCCTGAAACCAACAGCCACACCTCCCCACCCGGGAGGCAGTGTCCCAGGTGCAGGGAGGAGGCTGTGACGGCCCGGCACCCCAGTTGTCCTGGGAGGACGCCTCCACCCACAATAGCTGTCCCACTCAGCGATGCCAACGCGGCCGGATCGCCTCTACCACCTGAAGTCAACAGGCACAGTGACTCTCCTTCGTTAGCCAATGCAAGTCAGGTTAAAGCCTGCCAAGTAAGTGTACCGGTGAACAATGGCAGTGATAGTATCAGTGGAGCTTCTGAAGGAGCTGGTGCCTCCTCTCATATTGATGTGAACTTGAGGGTGAGTAGTCAGAGCGAGACCGATAGTGATGGAAGCATGACTGGGGAGAATGAGCCCCAGACTGCCAGCGTAGTCTCTTTAATAACCCCAGGTCTGAAAACTGTCCTTAACTCTGTACTTCTTCCAATATTTACAGAGGAGGAATTCGCAGGACTAATGAAGGAACCTGTGTATAAAAATCATACTGGAATAATGGCCGTGAGGCGCATTATCAAGAACTCCAGGGGTGATGAATTTGAAACGGTTAACTTATTGGTCAGGTTGATCTATGAAGCCAGCATGCAACTTTCTATACTAAGTTTAAGGTGGGACGAGGAACACGAACGCTTTGGTTCATTTCATGGAACATTTGGAGGGTTAACCACAGAATTAATGACTTACAATGGTTTTTTAAAGTTTGTTGCATTGATGTAATTGGTTTACAAGAACCTTACACGTCCAACACCCAGAAGAAAGCTGCACCTAGGATAGCTGGGCTTACAGCATACAATAATGGAGCAGGAAGTGGCCTGCTCACTTATGTAAAGAATAGTCTGGTCTGTAAATGGACAAAACTCACAATGATGAAAGTATTCACTATCAACAATTTACAGTAAAGACAGCAAACAGTCAATTTTCGCTGTCTTACATCTATGTTCGATGTAATGAGCTACGAGCGGAAGTGTTACCAAAGCCATCAGGTAACAATGCTATGCTGTGTATGGGTGACTTTAACTCTTGTCACACTTTCCTCGGTGATGTCCAGTATATCTCTAGTGGGAGGGTGTTAGTGAATTACATCAATCATCATAATATCACTGTATACGACACAGACAAAGTGACACATCTGATGGGGAGCAGACTTGATTATGTGATTGGGTATAACTTAGTAGACAGTAGTGTCAAGGCTAAGGTCATCTCAGACCACCTAGTCAGTGATCATTATACAATACTTACTGAATACACTGTTTCTGATGTCAAGTGTGAACCACATCCTTAGTTCAGAATTAACATCCCAGATAATCTTAAACTGCACCTCAAGGCCTACATCCACAGATGGTGTGCTGGATATACACCTGGGTCAGTGGATGAATTTTGCTGTGATCTTGTAAATGTCATTACCACATATTATACCACCTGAGTTAAGTCAAGGAGGAAAAGGGGCAGCAGTAAGCCACCTCTGTGGACACATGACCCCATCCTCACTAAAGAAGGAGAGAAGATAGAACAGCTTGCCAACCATTATAAGCAAAATAAAACTAGTGATAACCTCCTAGCATTTCTCAAATCTAACAGAGCATTTCGTGAAGTCAAAGGTCAGATAAGAAACACCTATTGGGAACAATTCTTACAGGGGATTAATGGAACAACCATTCTAGCAGAAGTGTGGAACAAAATTAGAGCCATTACCAAGTCACCCACCCCAGTCCAACTTCATCACAGCCCTGCAGAATATGCTGACATGCTATTAGACCAATGGTATAGTCTAGTTTGTCACAAATCACTTCCCTGCCTCCTGACATACAGCAATATCTTAAAACCACACACATTAATAGGGGTTTCAATATTGAAATAGCCTGTTCCTCACCAGAATTTATCGACCAGTTTCCTATAACGCACTACGAACTAACAACAGCACTAATAAAAGGTGAATCATTCTCCCCTGGTGAGGATGGCATAACCTATAACACCCTGAGATTGTTAAATGAGATCCCTAACCATCCACTGCTTGACCTGTATCAAATGAGCCTCACACAGGGTATTCTGCCTAAGACATGGACTCATGGACTCCTGTATGTGTAAAGTCCTTGAAAGAGTTGTTCTCAACCGTCTCATGTTTCAAGTCAAAGACAAACTGGCCCCTAATCTGTATGGGTTCATGCCCGGGCGCAGCACACAGACATGCTTCTCAGAAAATCTTGTTCACTCAAAAGATAAGACACAAACAGCCTTCATGGACCATAAATCAACCTTTGATGTAGCTAATAGAAACATTTATACTTGAGCAACTAGCTAATTATGGCATCCAAGGTAACCTCCTGACATGGATAAAGATTTATCTATCCAACAGGTATGCCAGTGTTCTGCTTAGGGGAGTCAAAAGTGCCAGAATAAGATCATTTAAGCTTGGCACGCCTCAGGTAGGAGTGTTCAGTCCTATGCTCTTTAATATACTGATGCACAAGCTTATTGCTGACATTCCAGTTCAGCCAAACAAGGCTGTAATATGCTATGCTGATGATATCTGCATTATGACACAGACAAGGCTCAGGCTCCAAGCCTTGCTGGATGTATTTGCTTGAAGGTCTGTGGAATGTGGTCTCATAATATCTGTTGACAAGACGAGGGTCCTCAATCCTCGTCTTGCTCACCCTCTGCCTCTTGACTTTAACATTAACAGCATACCCTTAGAACTATGTAGCTCTTATAAATATCTTGGAATTTGTGTGAATGATGCAAACTTTGTCGGCAATCTTCGTACTAAACTAATGCAGAGCATTAAACCCCTCAAAACCCTTGTTGGCAAGGGCTATAGAATTAATATCACCTATGCTCGTACTTTCTATCTTCACTTCATTTATTCTGTAGTTGACTATCATGCTCTCCATTTTGTGACTATCCGCCTAAACAACTCAACAGCCTTGAGGTATATTGTAATATTCAGAAATTTCAGTGCTATATTTAGAGACGCAATGCCAATATTGGCGATACTGAGTCTTTTAAGGTCGTCTGAGTGAGGGTGGTGCTCCCACAACCGTAGTGAAAATTTAGGGAACTGCGCCTATATAATATTAAGTATACTCTGGCTACTTAATTTGGACGCGAATTATGAAATTAAATATCAGTTATTAAATTAAAAATGATTATAGATCGTTTCCCAGTCTGAAAATGTTGCATACGTCCCAATTAAGCTATTAGTCGTGTGGTAAATAAGTCACTCCTTCAAGGCGTGAGCACCTTATGGGAGCGCATTTGTCTGGAGTAGTGAGGCAGTCGTCGAGCCAGCAGGACATTGCTTTGTGCCAGGGAGACGACAAGGTGAACTGGTTTCCTTCGTTCATTTAACATCAGTATTAACAAGTGAGTTTTCTTCAATCTTAGACAGAGCTAGATAGGGCGGTAGGAGCAAGCAATGAGTGAGTGACGGTGATGTGAGACAATAGCTAACAGAGGGTATATTGCAGGGATTCTGTAGAGCCCACGCGGTATGAAACGTCCACACGATCTGTACGCGTCCACTCACCTGAGTTCAGCCACGCGGTTGAGTATGGTGAAGATTAGAGTGAAACCAGCTGCCTGGGTGTACAACTAACGACGTGGGACCATCGTCTGTCCCCGTTTGACGATCGTTTGGGGTTCATCATATCTCCTCCACCTCGGCTCACAATACCACATATCTTCAAGCAGTTTAGTGAAAACCTTTTACTAATGAGAAGCTAGAGCTCCTCTCAACTGAACAAGGTCTGATTGGCCCACTCCCTTCCGTTTCATGGATGTACTGAGTGTAAAATGAGGCTAGCTGAGTAAATGAATGGTCACACACTGAGACCGTGAGTCTAGTGGGCACTTAGAGGTACATTTTCCAAGGTTGAGAAGGGCTTGTTTATGCCTTAAGAAAATACGGGTGCATGGGGAACCAATGTGTGAGGTTAAGGAGCATGTTTTCATGGGTATTGGTGGACTCAATAACTTCTTAATACAGTGATAATATTTTTTCAGTGACTGATAGTGTCTTGCTGTGTGTAGTTAATATTTCTTAAATAATTTTGATAGTATTGTTTCCCAAATGTTTATGTGTCACTAATTGATGTCAGATAACAAGGGAATTGTTTTTCAGATGAGGTTCCTCCTTTCTGTTGTAAGTGATACTGTGATTTAGTTACTTTAATGCATTTAATATTTCTTTATAATTTCAATATCATGTATAAATTTTGTTCCCCAGTGTAGTGTCTTAAACCAGGTTAAGAGGGGTGCATCTGTTGGTGTAACATAATTTTGTTGATTGCCCAGAAGGCCTATTCATGGTGGAGTTAATTTTTTTTTTCTAAACCATTTTCTCAGTAATTGATGTCATTTTGTTCAAAGCCATTAAGGCCTGTTCATGTGCTCAAGCAACTTCTCTTAATACTTTGAATTTATTGTTGTCTAATGAGGCATTTTCTAAGATTCTAATAATTTAAATATCATGTATAACTTTTATTCCACAGAGTAGTGTTTTAAGCTAGGTTAAGAGGTGTGCATATGTTGGTGTACCATTATTGATTGTGTCTGTAGTGTTGGAGGGAATAGAAGTGTCTAAATTTTACAGTGCATCTCATTCACCCCAATCACAGGTGCTATCCTTCCACGGGTCACGGAGAATTCATTTCCTAGTAATTTAAGTGTGTTGGTGCTGGTTCGTGTTTTATCTCTAAGGGGCGCTTCTACTGCATTTACCATCAAATAAGTGAGAATAGAATTCCGACCGGTTACATATATAAATAAATAAATAAATAAATAAATAAATAAATATATATATATATATATATATATATATATATATATATATATATATATATTTCATTAGCCCAATAAAGCACCCGGACTTCTACATGAAATCAACACCTCACCCCGCCAGGATTCGAACCCACGGCCCACGACTGTGACCGGGGAACGCTACCTCTAGACCACCAGGATACTAAAAGCAGTCCTAGACTCTGTTATATTTCACACAAAGCCTGTTCAACGAGCTTATGGCGCCGTGAACCTCTAATGGGGACTACCCATATCACTTAGGTGGTCAGAGTAACGTTTTACCAAATCCGGCTTCAAAACACGAGGATCCATATGCATTTCATTAGCCCAATAAAGCACGCGGGATATAAGCAGGTTGCTGTCTACAACGAATCTCCAGTAATATGCTATAAGTGTTGCAAGTGGAAATGCCATAATGATTTTCGATGTAGATTCTGTGGAAAAATGCATGAATCTAAGTTATGTTGAGATAAAATTAAGGCAAAGGAGATATTTCCACTAAAATGTTGTAATTGTGGGGGGGGGGGCTCATAATGCCAGCTCGTGGGTGTGTCCTAAATATCCGAAAGTTCTTCAATTGCAATCACGAGCTCAGTCCACTAATCAAGAGGATAAAGGTGACGCTGTAAGGAGCGATGTTGCAGGGACACCAAGTGCTGTAAATGTGTGTGAAAAGCGTATGGAAATACATAATGCAGCAGCACAGAAGGACATAGGTAACGGGGACAATAACCTTATAGCCCCTTACATTCTAGTAGAACTCCGTAAGGAGATTGATGAGCTCAAACAAGCAGTATTGGATATCAAGAAATGCTTGGTGAATCTAGTGCCATATAGTGATATTGCTGTTGTCAATACAGATAGTTTAAAAGAAAATGAAACATTAGTAGAGATGGAGTCAAATAATGTTATTGTGGATAGCAATCTAGAGCAAAATGGTAATCATAGTCTGTTAGGAAATACAGTTGGTTCGGGTTCTAAACAGAATGTAGTAAACAAGGAAATGCTTGGTGATCTGATGAGCATTCTTGACTCTGTTTTGGAATATATGGAAAATCCAAGGGACGACGTTAAAAATAATGTTCTTATTTCGGTGAAGAATATGAGGGGGAAAATTTATTCTAATGGATTATAATGTCAACTTAATTTCCTGGAATGTTAATATTTTGAAAACAAGGTTAACGGATCTTCATGCATTTGTTCATTCTAGTAGTATTGATGTCATAACTTTGCAAGAAGTTGGGACAAACGGAATATCTGTGTAACTAAGAGGTTATCAAAGTTTTGCTACCAGCTGATTTGACTGGAAATTGTAGTGGTTTGACGACTCATATCAAAGATGATATTCCAGTAGGGTGTGTCTAGGAGGGAAGATCAGCTAAAACTAATGGCCCATCACTTTTTTGGAAGATTTTAGTGTATATAAACAGAAAATAATTTCAGTTTCAATATTTTGCAACCTTTTGCTAGGTAAATTTTAGCGTGAAATTTATCGAAAATCTAACGTACAGCTGCATTAGTGCATTACAATTAAATAGTGAACATTGCTTTCTGACTTCATTCTTTAACAACCCAACTAACAATATTTTTTTCTGTTTCAGATTCTGATGCATTTATAAGTTGATAATATTTGCGATGGCTGCTTGTGTCAGGACGAGGAACCAAAAATCCAGCCATCTCAGTCACTATCTTGGGTCTGGGAGAGAGCTCCTGAAGTCGGAGTTGCCTACATTGAGAGATGCTTTGAGATACGGTGTTTTAATCAGGCAAATCAGTGAAAAGAACCAAAGAACTTACACAAACAAAGACATTGCCAGTGATATGACCAAAGCTGTCTTGGCACAGTACACTCTGGCTAACGCTCAGTTCAAGCCTCCAGTCATAACAAGTCAGAAGAAGATTAGTGAAAGACTGCTTGCCAGTTGGGAAAAGGCAAGAGATATCTCTCTTGGGAGAGGAAAACTTGCAGTTAAGGACAACTTTGCCAAGCAACTGGACCAGTTATTGACATAATTACTTGCAAGTGCCCAATTGTTCTCTGTCCTGAGTTTGGATGCGATCGTGACTGTAAATCCGAGGCCCACATCTCCTGTATTTGCAAGCGTGAACTGAAGATTCCTGTGATCGAACTGGCATTTGTCAAAGCACAGAGAGAGAAGACTGGCAGTATAGGGGCTCTCATGATTTCTAGCCAAGATATTCCGGAGTCCAAGAGACAGGAGGCCCACAGAGAGACAGAAGAGGATAAGAGTTGCCGAGGAAAAGAGACTTGAGAAGGCCCAGGGTGAGGTAAAAAGGCCGATGATTGGAGTCAAGCTGATTCAGAGTTTAATGACTTCCCCATGGCTGATCCGAGTGCTGACCAGGAGAATGGTGACTTTGTCCCTAACCCAGAAAATAATGATCCCAAACCTTCCAGGCATAAGATTCGAAATAGGAAAGATATCCCGAGCATAGCTCTGGCCAGCATGCGACACCACACTGGTCTCAGAGAAACTGCAGAGATAGCAACAGCTGCCTGGATTGACGGTGGTTTGATAACACCTGATGATGTTCACCTGGTGATAGATCATAACAAAGTAAGGAGAGCTCAGGAGAAACTTGTCAGTAACCTAGAAGAGGAGTTTGATAAGGGGATAAGAGAAAATGGAATCAATTGTTTTTCTTGATGGGAGAAGGGATGACACTCAAGTGTTCATGAAAGTTGAGATTCTGACAAGTTGTTCCCTGCCATGGTGAAGGAGGAACACTACTCCTGCTGCAGTGAACCAGGAGGGAAGTATTTGTGGCATTTCACTCCAGAGAAAGATGACATCAGGAAACCAGCTGAGATAGTGGCAGATAACATTGTAAACTGGCTCAGAGAGAGGAACGTAGACCAGAACCTGCAGGCCATTGGAGGACAGCACCAACACGAACACAGGGTGGCAAGGGGGGGGGGTTATACAGTGGATAGAGCGGAAGATTGGGAGGAAGCTGGTCTGGATTGTTTGTGACCTCCACACCAACGATTTGCCACTCAGACATCTGATCCAGGAGCTGGATGGCAAGACTCTTTCAAACAACAGATGGTCTGGTCCTCTTGGCAAGATGCTGGACTCTGCCACTGAGTTAGAAATAAATCCGAGCTTTGAAAAAATCACAGTTGGCCCTCCACTCGTTGAGCTTGCACATACTGTCATTGACGACCTGAGTACTGACCAGTACTAAGGTTACATGATTTGCAGTGCCATCAAAACTGGGGTCATGCCTGATAGACTTGCTTACCTGCAGATAGGTCCAGTCTCACATTCTAGGTGGCTCACAACGGCTCTCAGGTTCTGCAGAATTTGGGTCGCTCATCATAAACTGAAAGGGAACCAGCTTCACAACCTGAGACTTATTGTCCAATTCATCGTGAGTGTCTACTTGCCAAATTGGTTCAACACCAAGGTCGAGTCATCGTTCTCCGAAGGTCCGAGGCATGTTCTCTTCCAGCTTGAGCTCCTGAGGAGTCAGCCAAGGAAGGTTGTTCAGATTGTGGAGCAGACTGTGAGGAGATCTTCCTGGTATGCTCATCCGAGGCAGTTCTGCAGACAATGCTCTGCAGTAAGGATGAGGAGGAGAGAAGAGTGGCAGTCAAAAAGATCTTGGATATGAGACTTATGAGAGGATCTGGGCATGACAATCAGTTGGTGACGATTCCTTCAGGGTCAGGAAGACTCCTGAAGTCAATCTAGGTGCCAAGACCCTCACTGATTTCTCATAGATCTGGATAACATCCAGGCTGGCAGTGAGCCCCCTCCCTGCAGCCTCACCAATGTTCAAGTCAGAGCTTTCCTGGACAACCCCATGCATGTCCCTGCCTGGCCCCTCGCACACCCAGAGTATAGAGCGTTGTGTACAGCAAGTGAGCGAGGCCAGCAGTCACGTGTACAGCCAGGAGAGGAGGGAAGGCTACATCCGAGCTCAGGTGGTCAGCAGGAGGTGATGAGTAGAAACAGAAGCAAGAAAGACATGTTCTCTATGGTGTGCAGCAACACCGGGTCGTAGTAAAACCGGTTTTATTTTTGATGATTTTGTTTTCTAAAGGAATATTAAATTTAATAAAAGATCATTCGTTTCACTATTCTGGATCATTTTCATCCTAATAAATTAACCTGATACATTTACTTTACTTTAAATAAGCTATTTAGTGGTGTTGGTAAAAGGGTGGGAATACTGAATTTTCATAAGATTTCAAGTTAAAATTTACCGAGCAAAAAATAAAAACTTTTCAAATCTGAAGATATCACATGATTCTGCACATAGAACTACATCATTAATACCATGGGCCGATTTTTCAAACTCAAAAAAAACAATTCGTCTCCGTATGACACCCTAATATTCCAACATCTTTTCATTCCGCTCTAAAAATAAACTGTACCGAGTATTTGTGTGTTAGTATTATGCTTCAAGATGCTACACTGTTCATTATTACTGTTTATGTGCATGCTGATTCATTGACAGTTGATGATCTGCCGGACATTATTTTTCCTGATGATTGTTTACTAAATGGTGATTTGAACGCTAGCATAACAATCCTGGCAGTAGAGGTTCTCAAAATCACAATGAAATGGTTCTGAAAAATATCTTAGACTATAGAAGATGCTAAGGTCCTTGGACCTGGTAAGCCGACACATGTTTAAGGGGGGAGACTTGATTATGCAATACTTTTTAATATGTTTGATGCGCGGCAAAATTTGATATTGTGGATACTCTTTTGAGTGATCACTTTGCAATTAAAGTGAAGCTTCATTTGAACAAAATTTTTCATGTCAAAAATAGGAAAAGGTGTACAATAACAGTAGGCCAACATAGTGAATTTGTAGCAAAAGTCGGCGAGTGGTATAAGGAGTAGAAAAAGCTGGAATTAAAGCTGAAAACATATGTTATGATGATTTGTTAGGCGTGATTGATTCCATTTTGAATAAGCCAAGGAAAAGGTATGGAAATACCACAAAAGCTAAGCTTTGGTATTATAATGATAAGATTGTAAAGGGGTGGAATAAGTTACAGAGGAGATATCATAGTAAGTGGAATAAAGATCCTAGCAATGAGAAACACCGGGAAACTTTGATAGAAGTGGCAGAGTGAACAACAGAGGTAAATCAGAAAGCCAGAAGTATGTATTGGAGTGGTTTTTTGAGAGAGATCGCTCAATCAAAATCTTGAATCAGGTTTCTGATGGTGTGAATAAGGTAAGAGGAGTCAAGAATAAATTTAAGTTTCATCCCAATCCAAACGCCAAAGCTAATGAACTAATGAATAAGTGGGCGTATGCATCTAATTATGAGTGTATCCCAATTAATGTTCAGATTTGCTTGAGGAATTCAGGATCTATGAGGCGAAGGTTGGTGAATATCCAAAGAACTGTAAGTGAGGAAACCTGTGTTCCTTTTATTAAGGATAAAATTCTGAATGCTGTAAAGAAAGGGAAGTCTAGTGCTCCTGGCAGGGATGGTCTAACCTATGATGTTATCAATTATCTTATAAGTATGGAGGACAACCCAATTCTAGATCTCTTTATTTTGCCATATGAAAATGAAAGACTGCCAGTGAAATGGAAAATGGCACTCATTGTTCCTGTGCCTAAGAGCGATAATGATTTTAAACCCATATCCTTAACATCTTGTCTATCTAAAATGATGGAGCGAATGGTACTAAATAGATTATTGTATAAAAATGATGGTCTCTTGTCTAGTAATTTTTTACGGTTTTTAAAGGGTAAAAGCACTACAGATTGTGTGATTAAATGTCTTAATAATGCTAATGTCAACTGTAAACTGTTTGTAGACCTTAAAAGTGCCTTTGATAAGGCAAGTAAGGAGGTGATCTTAGAAAATCTTGTAAGTAAAGGTATAAAAGGGAAATTATTGATGTGGATTACATATTACTTAACTAACCGAAAATAGAGTGTCTGGTTTCAAGGTCATGAATCGGAAGAAAAAAGTCTAGTGTTGGGTACCCAACAAGGTGGCGTTCTTAGCCCTATGCTTTTTAATATTCTTATGGACAGAATAGCTAGCTACAAATTCCAGGGCGAGTCCCAAGTAATCATTTGTGCTGATGTTATTCTGATCCAATGTAAAAATGAGGAAGATATGTCTAGGGTCATTGATCAGCTGCTATATCTTTGTGTCTCTTTGGGTCTGGTCATAAATGAAAATAAAACAAAATTTCAGTCAAGGGAAGCAAATGGAAAAGAATTTTGGCTAAATAGAATAAAATTGCAAAAAGTATCCAATTACAAATATCTTGGAATATTTGTGAGTATAAATAATAATGTTAAGGATCAAAATACTTATGTAAAAAATATATGTACAGCTAGGCTAAAACCTCTGAAAGTTTTGTCTTATATAGGAAATGGTGTTGGTATACCAGTTTTAAGATCTATGTACTTAAGTACAGTTAGGAGAATCATTGATTATTCAGCTACAGTTCTAGCTTCTTATTCAGGAAAAGATATCAGGCCAATAGAGCTTATTCAGAATGAATCAATGAGGATTGTGCCTGGTTGTCCAAGTACAACAAGAATAGATATTATGAGGATGGAGCTAAATGTCCCGAGCATAATACACAGAATTAGGGAGTTGACTGTCATTTCTACTCTAAGGCTTATTAGGCGTGGTGATGGGTATCTGAAGTCTGCTCTTGATAAATTTACTAATGCAATTACTAGTAAGTTTAAGATGAATACATATACTAAAAAACTTTGTCAGATGTTGAGTGAATATAATATTGTAGATTTGTGTGTACCTTTTGAGTTACGGCAAATTTTCCTTGAGAAAATATCTGAGTTCCCTAAGGAAAAATGTTATTCATATGTACTGTGACGGTTCAGTTAATGGGCCGTATGTGGCATTGTTATTAAGGATTTTTTTTTAATATGGTATTAATGTTGAAGAAAGAATATCCAAGAGAATTGGGGATAGAAGTTCCAGCACCACTGCTGAACTTTATGCTATATATGTGAAACTTAAGTAAGCCTTTGTGAGGAAAAACACAGTTTTTGGGTTTGTTGTCAGTCAAAGTGCTCTATTTGCTCTAAATTCTAAAGTACCTCTTGATGATGATTTAGTTTTAAAATGTAAGAAGTGTATTCATGACATAAAATCACTTGGATATGATGTAAGTCTTATGTGGATTCCATTCCATTGTGGTATTTATATGAATGAGGTTGCTGATGATTTGGCTAAGCAAGGGTGTGCCAAAGAAATTGTAGAATATGATTGTAATTTGGGTATTAAAAGAATAAAATCTGGAATGATGAAAACCAGACAGCAATGGGAAATTGACAATAATCGGAAAATTTGGAATAACGGTAGTAGTATTTTGAAACATTATGTTCGAGTTTTGAATCCTACAAGTTATACTTATTGTAAAGCTTCGGTTAAGTATGATACATTTGTGAGGAGACTACGCTTTGGATGCAAATATTATTGGCAATATATTGAGGTGTTACGTATTAAATGCAAGAAAGTGGGAGTTCCTGACGGAGAAGAATTTTGGTTCCTTTCCGCTAAGGCCAGTTGGGACTCCCGTTCCCTTTGTCTCTCTTCTCGTTCCAACTTCTTTTCTTCCTTCTGAAAGTCTAGCTGGGCTAAGAGTTGTTCATGCTCGCGTTGCTTGTCTTCTCTCTCCTCAGCCTTCTCCATGTATGCAACTGCCTCAGCCCCCTCCAGCCCGAGTTCACGAGCTTCCTCAAAAGCCGCTGCACGAGCTGACATGGTGTAGGTGTGGGCGATACAATTGTGCAATTATCCACGGTCCGTGTCCCTGTTCGGGCGCCAATTGTTACGTTTTAAATGCAAGAAAGTATGGTTTTCTTACCGTAGAACTCAGATACCTTCACACTGGTTACTCACCCAGGAGATTATGGTGTATCACTACGTAGAATTTCACTCTGCTTCCGGCATTCAATGCGTTGTGTACTTGATAAATGATGATTTAATAAATTCCATTAACTTCCAACATCCACCTAAGTTATTGGTTATACTTGTCATAACCAATCAGTCATTACCTTTGATAATAATAATAAAAGAGGGGTCACAGATACGGGCAGATAATTGCACTTACGTTTATTTGGCACAATTCCATACACTGGACTTATAATTTGCATGGATAGGTCAGTCACTCACATTCACGCCACAGTACCGTAAGTTATAAGGGAGAATTTGTCAACCTGGAGAATTAATCGTTTAGATCTATTAGGCCGGTCTGGAGTGCTCTTGTAGCAAACAGGCCCTCACCATTGATCACTTCCTTTACAGGATGTGTTAACTTGTCGCTGGACTTAACAACAATCTCGGGGATTTGCACACACAGACTCGTAGAACTGGTAGGACTGTTCTAAATGCGCGGAGCAGGAGGTCTTCTATAATCCAAGGTCTAAAGCCTACTGGCTAAAATGTGGTTTTGAGGCGTGAGATGACCCCTATCGGCTGGCCGGTTACCTTATCTCTACCTAAACAAACATTTGGGATGGGTTGTGGGGGAGGCCCAGCGCAACCCATGACATTTAGGAATTGATTGCATTCCTTGTAAACTGTGTGGCTATGTAAAGTCCCATACATTATATCATTACATTATGGAATGCAGCTGCTTATCAGATTTAGGGGTGATGGTATTACTGATATTACAGAGATGGTTTGTTATTTAATAACCAAAAATATGGTTAAGAATATTACCAAAAAATTCTGTAAGTTTATCATAAGATTGTAGATTTTATGCATATCTATTTGTTGCATACATATCTGATTTATGATTTGAACAATATTAAAGAGCTCTTGTTAAGACTAGTTTTGGGTGGGCTAGTTAGCATGCTAACCAGCTCCTTTTGATTTATTTGTCAATAAATGTTTTGAATTTGAATTTGAATTTGAATCCCTCCAAACCAGTAAACTGTAGGGAAAATTGGTGAAGGTGTTGTTTAGGGTTGTTTACTTGTGTTTTTACAAAGTGCTGGGTTACTCAACCCGAAATCGAGGTGATGAGCGCTGGGAAGTTGAGTGGAGTAGTCACAGGACTTCCTTCCCTCAGTCAGAGCGCATCGGCAAGGGCTTGTTTACACGATCAGTTACCACGTAGGGTGGTCGAGCACACTTCCGGTCAGTGGCGAAGCATGGGGTCGGAGCAGGGTATTGACCTGTGTGTTTACACGGAACTGCCACACCATCGTCTGCACTAGCCCCAGACTTCTTCGATGTGGCCATCATTTTCAGCTCCTTTCTGTACTGACTGCGTAATGTGTTTATTTTCTTCTTGACAATATCAAGTGTGCACATAGGATTTACATTTTTCACATAATTATACAGTTCCCCATAATCTTTACATTTTTTCGCTTCTATTTCTGTATCCATCACTTCTGACCTAACATAGACATGGCCGGTCCCTATACAATTCAATAAGTTGTAACGTTAACGTCTTTGTCCACTCAAATGGTGGCCTTGACTACTGAGGGTCACTGGTGGGAGGTGTAGGCGACAGCACAACGTCCAACGTTGCTTTTAACTATTACGTCTGTGTGGTGTGGCAGGGACCCACGTAAGTGGCCATGCAACTCTTAGGCTCCCACACGTAACTGCCCGGTTTAGTGCTTGTTTACACGATCAGTCTCGGAGCATATTTTCGAAGCATGGTAACGAAGCCTTGCTCGGGCAGTGGTCGTGTAGCCGGCAACACTTAACCACCAACCCTTCCCAGGGCAGTTACGTGTGGGAGCCTAATAGTTGCGTGGACACCTACGTGGGTCCCTGCCACTTATAGAGTCCCTCATATTTGTATCCGTCCTAGAAATATGTGGACGAACTTTATCTAAGAGTGTGTTGTAGATTTCAGGGGTCATGAAAATGTATCGTTGCACGTCCTGTGTGTCCTCAACCTGCATTTCAGCAAAGGATTTGGTAATAAGTAAGTACCACACGATTTGTTCCTTAACCAGTTTTTCACCCATACAATTGTTTCCTTCGGTATATCCCAGCGGCCAAGACATACAACAGTGCGGCCGTCCGTCGCCGACTCGCCTGTCTGGGAGCCACGACCCTCTTGCCCAGCAGTCTACCATACGCTGACCGGTAACGACGGTGTGGCAGTTCCGTGTAAACACACTGTCCACTAAACAGTGGTCAGTACCCTGCTCCGACCCCATGCTTCGCCACTGATCCAAAGCGTGCGCGACCACCATACATGGTAACTGATCGTGTAAACGAGCCCTAAGAGTACCCTTCACGTATATTGTTGATTTGTCTGTTATGTTCTGCTGTAATTTATTTATGTTTTGTTGGTTTAGGGTGCATCGTTATGTGTAATATATATCTGGTGTTATATTATTGTATAAATTTTAGCAAAATATTTGTTGTTTAGGAAGACTCTACTCACGTCAAGGGCCGGGCGTGAGAGACGTCATTGTGAAGTTTCTACAGTCCTTGTCCTCTATGGGGACATATATCACCTGACTTGTTCAGTCATGGGGGCTCGCCGAGGCCAGCAGACCAGAGTTAACCGGATCCCAGTTAAAGGGCGGCCCCATCCCTTGAGTATGTTGTTCGGGAGAGCTGGGATTCCTCTCTACTCCGGTCGACCTCACGCCTCCATACACCACTACTGACAGAATCGTCGGCAGAGCTGCTGTATTGTACCCGATGTTCAGGTGTCGGCGGATAATTATACTCCCCTAGTTAAACTTGATAATTGTATTTCTATTGTGTGTATGTTATATTGTAAATAAATTTGTATTTTTATGAAAAAAAATCCTTTGGCACCTCAGAATAGATTGGCGTAGCAGTCTACCATCAAAGATTCCATTT
Source organism: Homarus americanus (assembly GCF_018991925.1). Taxonomy (NCBI): domain Eukaryota; kingdom Metazoa; phylum Arthropoda; class Malacostraca; order Decapoda; family Nephropidae; genus Homarus; species Homarus americanus. The sequence continues at coordinate 13,547,391 of NW_024730668.1, read as the reverse complement.
GGCATTTACATAAGATTATTTTCTCCTCTTCCTACTCCACATATCAAGACCATCACCACAACCTCATCTGCAAATTTGGTGAGAAGCTTCTGCACCATCCTCGAACCGGCTCCTACTTCCACCCGAGATCCCTCGTCCGCGAATTACTATTCGACACCACAGTGGCATCCAGCCCATACGAGCACGAACTGATCTCTATAATAACAGCCCACTCAACCATTGTAAAAATTACCAACAACTTGTAATCAATCAGTGAATTCACTCCCAGTCCATCTTACCTTTTTGCACCTAGTTTTTAAGTATTGTATTTGTATCACTTATGTTACTTGTATATTATTTGTCAATCGAGTGACCCATTTCCCAGTTATGTAACTGTATATTTTCAGCCTTCCGGCTGACATGCTCTTTCAATAACCCGTTTAAGTTGGTGGTGGTTGTTGTTGTTGTTGACATGGCTGACCCAATAGAGAGCCTGAGATCCCTTATTGACACCTGATATATAATGTATATTTATCTCAAGGAAGTATTATGTAACATTTAGTATCTGGAATAGTATACGTAACATGGTGTTAGTAAGAACATAATGAGAATGTTACCACGATTATTACTTCGTTATATATTTTTTTACATTTAGATTATAAATATATACCTATTTTACAGTAGAGTTGATTATATACATTATTATAAGTGAGGGAAGCAATACAACATGGGTTTTATTAAAGTGAAACATGGGGACAGAAACAATCAGGATCATATCTTCATGGAATATATAATTTATTGCAATGGTAATTTCTATCTACCCACGTGATAATATACGATAAATGGCTTTGGTGGTACAATAAAAGTAAGTTTTACAAAAATATTAATACTTAGACAATAGATATTTTGTAAGAGATGGGTGGGGTAAGTTGTTCCACACTTTCACACCATGATATTTTAGGAAGGTTTAGGATTGAGAGGAGTGCATGGGAGGTGGTCTTAGTAGATCTGGGTGTCTTAAGTTCTATCTCCGATTATTCCGGAACTGGAAATAATTATTGTCAATCAAGTGATTGTCATATTTTTAAACAAATAGGGCACAGCAGTAAGTGTTAATATCCTCGAATTTTGACATTTTCAATTTGCAAATTGTTTGCTAGTGTGATCAGTTAAGCTATTCAAGTTGTTTGAAGACTGAAGGCGAGTGTTACCCGGGTCTGCTGACTGGGTCCTGCTGGGTCACACACTGACACTGGGTCTGCTTGCTGGGTCAGAGTCTGAGTGCCGAATTTAGCGTACCCCACCGGCATGTCGACGCACACGCCATCACATTCACACTAAATGGGGAGCTGGTGGTAGAGCGGTACCGTTCTTGCCTCGCAAGCAAGATGTCACGGGTTCGATTCCCGGGCCGGCGGAAGTTGTTTGGACACTCTTCCTAGTCCCCTTCGTCCCTGTTCACCTAGCAGTAAAGTAGGTACCTGCTGTAAATCGAAAGTTGCGAATTCGTATTCAGGGACAAGTTGTTGGAGCTTCCAATAACTTGATGACATAAACCACTGACTCTTCAGGCTTCTACTCCCTTGACTCTTCAGACTTCTACGCCCTTAACTCATGAGACATAAAGGCAAGCATGAACTTAGCATGCTTCCCTGTTGGGCACTGTAAACGCTTCTGCTCTTCACCTTACACAAGGATGTAGGGGGGTGCCCAATAAATGAAAAAAAAAAAAAAAAAAAATCACACTAAAAGGTATGTCCCTCAATATTGTCAATGCCTATGTGCCTCCCTCCACCCCTGCTGTACCTGTCCCACCACACCATATCACCTCCACCCCACTGTACTTCGCCACGCCTAGTACATTGGCCGCACTGGCCGCACTGTTTGTAAACTTTGTGGCCAACCCGACTCTCACGCCCTCCCTGACTACATTCTCACTTGCCCTATGACCTTCTCCTACAGGTCCCCAGCCGTTACTAACACCTCTTCCCTCCCTGACCAGATATCCCTCCTCCTAGTGACAGGCCTGGCACTTGACATTATTAGGGACCTGCCACGCTTTGCCATAAACAGATAAATTGTACCGGGAATTCTCCCCCCCACACACTCATCATTCTGTCACTTTATGTAACTTGCTGACAAAACCCATGATCCTTCAGGCTTTTACGCCCGTATGCATGAGTCATAGAGGCAAGCATGAACCGCGCATGCTTCCCCGATGGGCACTGTAAACGCTTCTGCGCTTCACCTTGCACAGGATGTAAGGGGGTGCCCAATAAACTAGCCCCCTCGTGGGCAATCTAAAAAAATATAATCTAATGAAATGTTGAAATATTGTGTAGTGGTGAACCAGTGATGGTGAAATGTTGTGTATTGGTGAGCCAGTGATGGTGAAATGTTGTGTATTGGTGAGCCAGTGATGGAAAAATGTTGTGTATTGGTGAGCCAGTGATGGTGAAATGTTGTGTATTGGTGAGCCAGTGATGGTGAAATGTTGTGTATTGGTGAGCCAGTGATGGAGAAATGTGTAGTGGTGAGCCAGTGATGGTGAAATGTTGTGTATTGGTGAGCTAGTGATGGTGCAATGTTGTGTATTAGTGAACTAGTGATGGTGAAATGTTGTGTATTGGTGAGCCAGTGATGGTGAAATGCTGTGTATTGGTGAGCAAGTGATGGAGAAATGTTGTGTATTGGTGAGCCAGTGATGGAGAAATGTTGTATATTGGTGAGCCAGTGATAGTGAAATGCTGTGTATTGGTGAACCAGTGATGGTTCAATGTTTTGTATTGGTGAGCCAGTGATGGTGAAATGTTGTGTATTGGTGAGCTAGTGATGGTGAAATGTTGTGTATTGGTGAACTAGTGATGGAGAAATGTTGTGTATTGGTGAACTAGTGATGGTGAAATGCTGTGTATTGGTGAGCCAGTGATGGTGAAATGTTGTGTATTGGTGAACCAGTTATGGTGAAATGTTTTGTATTGGTGAGCCAGTGATGGTGAAATGTTGTGTATTGGTGAGCCAGTGATGGTGAAATGTTGTGTATTAGTGAACTAGTGATGGAGAAATGTTGTGTATTGGTGAACTAGTGATGGTGAAATGCTGTGTATTGGTGAACCAGTGATGGTGAAATGTTTTGTATTGGTGAGCCAGTGATGGTGAAATGTTGTGTATTGGTGAGCCAGTGATAGTGAAATGCTGTGTATTGGTGAACCAGCGATGGTGAAATGTTTTGTATTGGTGAGCCAGTGATAGTGAAATGCTGTGTATTGGTGAACCAGCGATGGTGAAATGCTGTGTATTGGTGAGTTAATGACAGTGAAATGCTGTGTATTGGTGAGTCAATGATGGTGAAATGCTGTGTGTTGGTGAGTTAATGACAGTGAAATGCTGTGTAATGGTGAGTCAATGATGGTGAAATCCTGTGTGTTGGTGAGTCAATGATGGTGTTTCAGTAGAGAGTCAGCTGGGTGTTACCTACATCAGCATAAGCAACAGGGGTTCTCTACGTCAGCAGAGTGTCAGTAAGGTGAAAGGTACGTGAGCCGATTGTCAGCATAGTGACTATGATATAATTTATAGACATAAGAAAATGGTGTTAAGTTAAGAAAGGCCAAAATCAGTTTCCAATAACCGGGAAGGCCTGACCAGCTGCCAGTACAGTGAGGCCGATAACCGATGCTGGTGATGTGTGGGTGGACCAGGTATCCACCCATCCACCCGCACACACACACACACACACACACACGCACACACACACACATACACACGCACGCACACACACACACACCCACACCCACACACACACACACACACACACACACACACACACACTTCTACTACTACTACGACTACTACTACTAATACTACTACTTTGCTGTCACTCGGAATCAAGTATGACGATCATCCAGCTATGACATAATAAGAACATAAGAACATAAGAAAATAAGGAGTCTGCAATAGGCCGGTTGGCCTGTGCATGGCAGCTCCTGTCGAGAGTTACTACCACTCTCTATCATCCATGAATCTATCTAGCCTCCTTTTAAAACTTTCCAGCGTTCCAGCACTTACTATAAAGTTGCTAAGCTTGTTCCACTCGTCCACCACCCTATTTGTGAACCAGTTCCTTCCTATCTCCCTCCTAAACCTAAACTTATCCAACTTAAATCCGTTGTTGCGAGTCCTATCCTGCTCGGATATTGTAAGAACTTTAGCTATATCCCCTTAAATGGTTCCTTTCACCCACTTAAATACTTCTATCATATCTCCCCGCACTCTTCGTCTTTCTAGGGAATGCAAGTTTAGTTTCTTTAGCCTATCTTGATATGGAAGGTTTCTAAGTCCCGGAATCATTTTCGTCATTCGTCGCTGCACCGACTCCAGTGAATTGATATCCATTCTATAATAAGGGCACCAGAACTGAACCGCATAATGGAGGTGCGGCCTGACGAGCGCAAGATATAGTTGCAATAAGACCTCTGCACTCTTATTACTTACACTTCTAGCTATAAAACCTAATACTCTGTTTGCCTTATTTCGAACATTAACGCACTGTTTTCTAGGCCGTAGGTCCGGGCTTATAAGTACCCCTAAGTCTCTTTCACAAGTCGACTTCTCTAGGTTGATGTTGTTAAGGCTGTATACATTGACAGTATTTGTTCTTCCAACATAAAGTACGCTGCACTTGCTGGTGTTGAATTTCATTTGCCATTTTTCTGACCACTCCTGCAGTGTATTTAAATCCTCCTGTAGTGCATTTGCATCCTGCCCTGAATTAATCTGCCGCCCTATTTTGGTGTCATCCGCAAACTTGCTTATGTCATTGCTGATCCCAGTATCTAGATCGTTTATGTAGGTTATGAACAAGAGTGGGCCTAGTACTGACCCCTGGGGAACCCCACTGGTTACACAGCCCCACTCAGATTTAACACCATCTACGCTGATCCTCTGCGTTCTATCGGTGAGCCATGATTTTATTCAATCTAAAACTTTCCCCTCGATATCATGAGCCTTAACTTTTCTCAGAAGCCTCTGATGCGGTACTCATTCAAATGCTTTGCTAAAGTCTAAGTAAATAACATCGTAATTTTCGTCATTATCCACTACCTCGAAGACTTTCCTAAAAAAACGTCAGCAGATTTGTTAGACAAGATTTTCCCAATATGAGTTATTAAGGATGTCACTTACGTGGGTGAGTTCTGAGATGACTAAAGAGGCCGATACGGGACGGACAGGGTCGTTCACAGATGTTGCACATGTGAAGGGCTACATGTAGTGCTGGAGGGGCGGCGACAGCATCTTTCCAGCGTTGGTGCTTGTCTGCCACGGTATGCTATCGGGCTAACTCGAAAATATTGACGCCTTGTGTGGTGATCCTCCAAGCGTTACGGTATGGGGTCGATTTGGTACTTTTTCAGGTTTGTCCTAAGACTATCCTTATACCTTTTACACACACACACACACACACACACACACACACACACACACACACACACACACCCATCCACTACCCACTTACCTTAATTTAACGTTTTAGGGATTACATGAAATCCCCAATTACACACATTCCCTGTAACAGATACACTATATACCAAACCTTGGATGCACGAAAAGGCAGCAGGACTGGTTGTAAGGGCGGGACTTTCCTTACTTTATACTATCCTTCAGATTTATTTTATTTCATGTATTTCTTCTTTTTTATTCTTTAATATATTTATATTCTTTATATTCTTCTTTCTTATATTCTTATTTATTTATTTTCTTGCTCATGTCTATTTTTTATATTAATCTTTTCTGGTGAATATATTTAATAATTTCCTATGCTGTCTTTATTTCCACAGTATAAATATAGATCTTATATTTCTCTTCAATAAGTATTCTGTTTTAGTTATAGTTATTATTCTTCAATACTTATATACTTAAATTTCTTTGCTTATGTTTTCCAAATCAATATTCTTTTCTTTACTTCATTTCTTTTCATATATAGTATGGTATTTTTTGAATTTGTATGTCCTTGCCTTTCTGAAGCATGCCCTGTTTTAATTATACTCTAAATCATGGATTATTCTGGGGAACCATGTCATTCTTATTGTATGATATGGACACGAAGTAGTACCTTAAGCTGTGTATTATTATATTACTCTTATATTACTCTATTAATTATGTAAAGTAAAGAATTACAGAACATGTATTAATTCTATGTAATATCTCCATTTATTATGCACCATGTTATGTATATAAATTATCATATTTATATTTTATGTATTCAGCTTGTGAATGCTGGCATCTGTACATGCAAGCGCGCAGTAATACAGAGAGTGAAGACTGCCAGTCCTTGTAGTGCGGAAGTGAGCTTCTTGGTCCATCTCTGTATATATGTCCCGTACGAGAATAAGAACCTACTTTTAAGATAACAAGTGTTTGTGTATACCTTCAGTAGTATAGAACATTTTGGAGGTATCAAGGCGAACACAGATGGCGCAGTGATTATTTCTCAGTGAGATTCAGTGGACAAGCCTTCCCGCCCAGACTGTGTTAATGGCATCTCCTCTTCAGCTTCTTCACGGATCTACAGCAAGACTACTACAAGCCTCTAGACTTACAGTGTTGTGAAGTGCTATGCTGTGTACAGTGCTGTGCTGTGAAGTGCTGTGTTGTGTCTTTTAATCATAATTGTCTGTGCAAATTGCGGTCAGATGACTAATGGAGCGGCCCGACAGTACGTGCACCCCCACCTCTGGTTATAGGGTAACTGAGGGACAGCGCGCTGACTCTGCCCAGTTGCCAGCGCGCCAAGCCTCCCCTCCCGCCAGACACACACACACACGCATTCACCTTATATTAAATTCTTGTGAGTTACTGTAGACTTCTGTAATTCTGTGCATAGATTACGAGGGGCTGACTCGGTCTTTTGCACAGATAGAGTACAGAAGCTGTCGGCATGTCTCACAGGGATCAAAACGATACCCTGGACGATGGGGTTACGAGTTTTAGTGTGGGAGACCTCTCCCCACCCACGCTCAGGCCCCACTCTCCCCACAGTGACAACGCCAAGTCACCCACAGAATCTCCTCGTTCGTCGCGAGCAAGCTCTCCTGCGATGCATGCGTCCACAGATCTCCTTCAACTGATTAAGTGGATGGAGACTTCTCGGCGCCAGGATGATATTGCAAGAAGTGAGGAAGAAATTCGGTACAAAGAGTCTGAAAGACGGCGCCACAAAGAGGAACAAACACGCAGAGAACTTGAAGACATATGTAGAAGTGAGGATGACCTGAGAAGAAGAGAGGATCAAGCCAGATTTGAAGTCTTGATTTCTCTGTTAGCCTCCCCACAACGATCTACTGTACAAGATTCGTCTGCTACTACTAATGCTGATAAGACTAAATGGTACTGGTACCTCATTTCCCAGAGTCGGATCAACAATACCTCAAAAGGCTGCAGTACACACGCCTCCATCTCTGATGTCTGACGCTTCCTATCAGATATTTCGGGAATGGCGTCGACGTTGGCAAGACTACGCAACAATGGTTGACTTGTCAAGTTTATCACAGCCGAAACAGATGATACAGCTTCGTATATGCCTGTCCTTAGAGACACAACGTACTCTCGAGCACACACTTCAAGCGCCTCCTACGACAACTCTGATGGTAGAGGCCGTGCTCGACAAGTTACAGGAACATGTTAAGGGACAGCGCAACGAAGCACTCAGAAGAAGAGAACTCCTCCAATGTAAACAGCTTGATGGAGAATCTTTTGATGCATTTTTTGTAAGACTCAAGAGATGTTCAGAGGAAGTTGATGTTTGTCCTGGACATTCTCAAGTCTGTGAAGAGACACAACTCAAGACAATCATTTTAACGGGTGTCCGAGATGAAGAGCTAGTTCAGCGTCTCATTTCCCTTGACCCCACTTCCTCCCTTCAAGATGTAGTTACAAAATGTCGAGCGTACGAGGCCGCCAGGTGTGCGACTTCAGCTTTACGTTCACAACCTGACCAGGTGAGGGCGATGTCTTCCTACAGAAAGGGTAAGAAGCAGCAAGGTAACCCCACCCCTCACCCTCCAGCTACACCTTCAGCAGCAACTTTGTGTAACAGCTGTGCGAGACAGCATAATGCCTCCCAGTGCCCAGCTGCTCAAAGCGTGTGCAGAAGTTGCGACCGCAAGGGTCACTGGGCTTATACAGTCAAGTGCCCTGCTAGCAAAGTTCAGTGCAGACTTTGTGGTCGTGTGGGCCATTATGACAAATGTTGTCGTAAGAAGACACAGAAAGGACACCAGCTAGGATCCAAGAAGTCATCCTCAGGTAGTGCTGGCGCGCCCCCTTCTTCTGGAGAGCATCAAGACGCTGTGTCCAGTCGTTCCTGCCGTCGTGTGCATTGTTCCACAGACACGATGCCCCAGCACATCAATGTCGTCATCTCTCACGGTAACTTGTCATCCAGTCTTCAGATGTTACCTGACACCGGTGCTGACGTCTCAGTAATTGGTCCACAACACTTAGCAAGTTTGGGAATACCCCGGAGCAACCTACAGCCCCCTCCTCAGACAACGAAACTGACAGCTGATGGTTCCAAGATGGCTCCAGCTTTGGGATCTTTCTGGGCTACCCTTACCTTTGGTAAGCAGTCTTGCTCGGCCCGGATTGATGTTCATGATGGTATCCCGACTCCGCTTTTATCATATGGCCATTGTCAAGAGTTGGCCATTATTTCCAAGGAATTCCCCTTCTGATGCAAGAGCTTACCTTCTCAAGGAGTTTGCTGACGTGTTGGTTACGAAGGAATCTTTGGGATCCACACCACTCAAGCCGATGGTGGGTTCACCTATGAAGATTCATCTTAAGGATGGTGCCACACCTTTTGCCATCCACACCCCTCGTTTGATTCCTCACGCCTACAAGGAGCTAGTTAGACAAGAGCTTGACTCCATGGTTGCTCAGGGGATCATCAAGCCGGCCGGAGACGAACCTTCACCTTGGTGCCACCCTCTCGTCCCCGTCGCCAAACCTCGTGGTGGAGTACGGATCACTACAGATCTATCAAAACTTAACCAGCAAGTTTCCCGTCCAGCCCACCCTTCACCCACACCCTTCGCAGCTGTTCGGAATGTGGACCCGAAGGCGAAGTTTTTTACAACGATGGACGCCTTATGTGGTTATTGGCAGATCGAGTTGGCCGAAGAAGACCAACATTTGACTACATTCATCACACCATATGGGAGATATCAGTATTGCAGAGGCCCCATGGGATTTGCCGCTACGGGCGATGCATTCTGTCAACGTGGTGACGCGGCCCTTCAAGGAGTCACGAATTGTGTCAAAGTGGTTGATGATATCTTAGTCCATGACGAAGACTACTGTGCCTACCTCTCCCGAATATACGAAGTTCTCACCAGATGTCGAAAGTACGGGATTACCCTCAATGCTGACAAGTTTGTAGTCGCTGCACCATCAGTGAACTTCTGGGGGTACACTCTCTCAGCATCAGGTATCGCAGCTGACCCGGAGAAATTAAGTGGAATCAGGGATTTTCCAACCCCTGCCAACCTGACAGACCTCCGTTCTTTTTTGGGTCTGGTCAATCAGCTGGCAGAATTTACACCTGACATCTCCGCCGCAGCCCAGCCGTTACGCCCCCTGCTGAGCCCCAGGAGGACATTCCTGTGGACCCCAGATCATCAAGAGGCCTTCCAGCGAGTCAAGCAGGCCCTCTTGAGTCCACCTGTCCTCGCCTGTTATGACCCATCCCTACCCACCGTCCTCCAGACTGACGCCTCCAGACTCTACGGCGTTGGTTACGCCCTTCTGCAGGACTATGGCGGTGGACAACTCCGCTTAATTCAGTGTGGATCCCGGTTCCTGACGGACGCCGAGACCCGATATGCCACGATTGAGCTGGAGATGTTGGCTGTTGTCTGGGCGATGGTGAAGTGCCGCTTCTACTTGATAGGACTTCAGCACTTCACCCTCTTCACGGATCATCGCCTTCTTGTACCTATTATCAATCACTACTCTTTGGATGCAGTAGAGAATCCTCGCCTTCAACGTTTGAAAGAGAAGCTTTCGCCTTATCTCTTCACGGCTGTGTGGCGTGCGGGTAAGCTGTTGTGCATCCCGGATGCCCTGTCCCGTGCCCCTGTCAGTCGCCCCACCCCAGAGGACGAGATGTTGTGTTCTACAGCTGCTGCATCCCTCAAGTCAGTAGTTTCATTGAAGGCCGTCTTCACATCAGAAGAGTCTATAGCACCGGATGCAGACAAGACCCTTGAAGATCTCCGCACCGCAGCCCGGGCCGACCCTTCCTATATCCGGCTCGTAGACTGTGTGTCCCAGGGATTTCCGTCTAACCGATACGACCTTCATGAATCGCTACTCCCATACTGGAAGATACGCGAGGACCTCTATTGTGATGGAGACCTCGTCTTGTATGGTCCACGAGTAGTTATTCCTGCTGCCCTACGCCACCATACCTTGACCCGCCTTCACGACAGCCATCGAGGAGTGGAGGCCACCAAGCGACGGGCGAAGCAGACTGTATTTTGGCCCGGAATCGACGCGGACATTGCAAGTACCGTCCGTGCCTGTGAACCATGCCAAATTCTGCAGCCCAGCCAGCAACAGGAACCTTTAATGTGCGACGATAACCCTTCAAGACCCTTCGAGTCTGTGTCGGCCGATTTCTTTGCAGTAGCAGGGAAGTCCTTCCTCGTCATTGCCGACCGATTGTCTGGATGGCCTGTTGCCGTCCCCTGTGGTAGTGATACAACGGCTACTGCTACCATCCGGAATTTCAGGCATTACTTCAGAGAAGTTGGTGTTCCCCTCTGCCTCAGGACTGATGGAGGACCCCAGGTCACCAGCCACGAGTTCCGGGACTTCATGGACCGTTGGGGAGTCCGTCATGTCGTGACCTCGCCCCACTACCCCCAGGCGAATGGACACGCTGAAGCCGCAGTCAAGACTGTGAAACACCTGATCCTTAAGGTGTCACCTTCAGGAAATATCGACTTCGATCGAGGTTTGTTGGAGTTACGCAACACCCCGAACTTCACCGGACGCTCCCCAGCCCAGGTTCTATACGGACATCATCTCAGGTCTTGTGTTCCTGCCCACCCGAAGTCTTTTTCTCAAGAATGGCAGGCCAAGACTGAAGAATGTGACCGCCGTGCAGCAGAACGAGCCGCAGATGTCGCTGCTCGGTATGACTGTCATGCCCGCCCCCTTCCCAGGTTGAGTATCGGCCAGCAGGTCAGGATTCAAGATCCTGTATCTCACCGCTGGGACAAGGTTGGGGTTGTCATGGGTATTGGCCGGTCCAGGGACAACCAAGTGCGTCTTCCTAGTGGTAGAGTATGGTGGAGGAAACTTCGTTTCCTCCGACCTGTGGAGCTGCCTAGTGTTGACCCTTCCCCAGTTGAGTCCCCTAATGTTGATGTCCTTACAGTAAATCCATCCCCACCTTGTGTTTCTGCCCCAGTACTCCGCAGGTCCGAGCGACTCAGAAACAAAAGGTCCGCTCAAGATGAAACTATGAGCGTATAGGGGGGAGGGAGGTGTATGATATGGACACGAAGTAGTACCTTAAGCTGTGTATTATTATATTACTCTTATATTACTCTATTAATTATGTATAGTAAAGTATTACAGAACATGTATTAATTCTATGTAATATCTCCATTTATTATGCACCATGTTATGTATATAAATTGTCATATTTATATTTTATGTATTCAGCTTGTGAATGCTGGCATCTGTACATGCAAGCGCGCAGTAATACAGAGAGTGAAGACTGCCAATCCTTGTAGTGCGGAAGCGAGCTTCTTGGTCCATCTCTGTATATATCTTCCGTACGAGAATAAGAACCTACTTTTAAGATAACAAGTGTTTGTGTATACCTTCAGTAGTATGGAACATTTTGGAGGTATCAAGGCGAACACAGACTTATTACAACTCTTATTACCCTTTCAACGGTAGCCTGCCATCACCCAGACATTTCTTAGAGTATAACACATCTTGGCGAACTGTTAGGTAGTGTGTTAGCGAGTTTCTAGGCACGTGAGTTACAAAGTTATTTTCTGAGAACCAATGTGTGTAAGGAATAGAATGGTGATACTTGTAGTTTACTAATTTAATATTTATTAACATAATGAGTGAATAAGATGTTAATTAAGTTCACACAGACCAGACTGGACCACTTAAGTCTTACTTTACAAGTAACAAATCAAATCTTCAATTCTTATTACATCATTAAACAACTGTTGTATGATTTTTTGTTTTTTTGACAAATAAGCTGGTTACTTTTCACGTTCAGATAGCACTGGACCCTCAGGTCTTACTTTAAAAGTAACAAATTAAATCTTCAATTCTGGGTTACAACATTAAACAAGCATTACACTGGGCTGCATTTGAAAAACAAATTCATGAGGTGCGGGGTTTCTTAGCTGATTCTTTATGTATTTTGCGTGCTGATTCCAAAAATGCCATTCATTTTGCCCAATCAGGTCAGATTTTTATGCTATGGGAATTAGGAAAAAATCGAAATTCTTAAATATGATGTCAAAATTTTTATGCAAAATATATCATAAGAAATGTAACCACAACACATAGGACCAAAATATGTCAACTACATAGATGCCTTTACAGTTAGACATGCATAAATGGCTGTCGCAGAGAATTTCTTTGGTGGTTGGTGTCTGGGGCGTCCCGTTTCAGACACCAACAGTAGTCGGCGAGCATGTTGATATCCCAGCGACCCTGGTACCGCTCCTCCATTACACGGATATGTTGATGGAAGCGTTCTCCTTGTTCCTCACTCACATCACCACAGTTCTCTGGAAAGTAGTCCAAGTGGGAGCTGAGGAAGTGCATCTTGATGGACATGCGTGCACCAAGAACTTTGTAGCTCAGAAGTAGGTCCTCAACAACTCGTCCATACTCTGGACTTCTGTAGTTGCCAAGAAAATTGGAGACAATAGACTTAAAGGCATGCCAGGCTTTCTTCTCATTTACATCCATGCTGCAATCAAACTTGGGATCTTTGAAAAGCTCTCTGATCTGAGGGCCATCAAAAATTCCTGCATTCAGCTTTGCCTCACTGACTTTTGGAAATTTTTCTTTCAGAAAATTGAAAGCCTGGCTTTTTTTGTCCAGTGCCTTTACAAAGTTTTTGAACAGACCGAGCTTGATGTGCAGTGGCGGAAGAAGAATGTTCTGCGGATTCACCAGAGCATGGGCAACAACATTGTGAGAACCTGGAGTAAGTCCACTTCTTGCAGGCCAGTCACGTTGCATGTAGTGCTGCTTGTCTGCTCGACTATCCCACAGACAGAGGAAACATGGAAACTTGGTGTAACCACCTTGTAGGCCCAGCACCATGGACACAACCTGTGGAAAAAACAAATTAAAAATATGTTTAGCTGAATAGTTTTATTATTAAAAAATATTAACACTTCATAATATGACAGTATGTCGGCAGACATAATTACCTATTAGAAAAACTGTCAACAAAATATAAATTTTTGAAAGCAACTGTTTTTGGTGTATTAAATTACCTTCAAGTCTCCACAGATCTTCCAATTGTGGTCTTTATACTTCAGAGCAGTTAACAGATACTCCATGTTGTTGTAGTTCTCATCCATCTGCACTGAATGCCCCACCGGAACAGACGCGACCTGGTTTCCATTGAACAACAACACAGCTTTCAAGCTTTTTTTTGATGAGTCAATGAAGAGCCGCCACTCTGATATATTGTATGATATTCCCATAGCTGCAATGAGTCCACTGATATTGTTGCAATACACCAATGAAGTTTCCTTGTCAAAACTGAAGAACTTGCGAAATTCCTTGTCACGGTTACGGTACCAGGCAAATGTTGTTCCTGGCACATCGGGGTGGTTGCTAGTACATGCCATGTACCACCAGATGAAAAAGAAATTTAATTGTGAAAAAATATATGTAATAAAACACGGACATATACTCTTTTCCTTTGCGTCACGGCGGACATTTAAATGGCCGGCGAGCACGTGGGTGTATTTAAATGCATCGTAAGGGCATTAAAACTGACCGAAATCTTTTCTGTGAGGCTTGCCAATGTCTCGGATGATTTTTTAATGAACGAATATGAGGACCCCATTTTGAGCGAAAAATGCCAATATTTTACCTGAATCTCCGCTTAAAATGCTATAGCACAAAATTCTGACCTGATTGAGCAAAATGGATAACATTTTTGAGATCAGCATGCAAAATACACCCAGAAAAGCTTAATAATACACAAACCTCAAAAACTATGCAGGGCAGTGTTATATTATGTCATTGCCAATACAGATGATTAACAATATCCCAAATTAACTTATAACATCATGTTCTTCCGGCCTGAATAACATGGCACTTTTCCGTCAGTTGATGTACTCAACTCGCATACATATTTACTGATACTATCAATTGTTAGGGGATCACTACTCAACCTGGGATAACTAAATATTTGCTAGTTATCTCCAATCATATACTACAATAATCTTTGGCCCATATAACTGTAAGGAGTGCCCCAGGGTATAACAGTGGTGTCTCCACAAAAAATGAAGATCACTGTTAAGGTCGGTTGTATTCTGACACACTGCAAGGGAGTTTGGGGCCTAGTTCCCAGGGTGCGGACTTGCACAGTTTAATCCTCCCAAATTAACGACATCTTCCAACACAGCCAGTTGGTATGCAGCTACCGATCTCCGGTAGCTGCTGGGTATTCAGCTAACACACACACTGGGCCTGAGATAATGATGGAGAAGAGCCAGAGAAGTGAATAATAACTGAATCACAAACAATCTTTTGTCTAGCAACGACAGACAACATTTACGTTATATTAAATCTTTCACTGGGTAAATGACAATTCACTGTTACAACATGAACACTGATATTCACAAAATTTACTGAGTTAAATTGACTCAATATGGAGGGCGGAGAATCGTACACATACCTGAGATAATGATGGAGAAGCGTCAGAGAAGTGACGCTCTGCTCGCGCGAGCTTATATATGGCTAACTGGCAACCCAGGCCTGTGCTGAACACATGCCAGGAAAGGCTATTCATGCAATGACAGAAATTACATTCACCTCAGTTGCTGTATATTTAATTATGACACCCAATTGCCACTGGTCCTGCGAATTTCCTACGTCTATTCATATAATCTAATTAGAGATAGAGCTTGCCAGGAAAAAGTGGACTTACACACGCTGTTAACCTTAGTTTCACATCTCGGCGGGATTTCTAGACAAGGAGCCTGTATGGATATACGTTGAGATCTTTGAGATAAGGAGTTTGACATGTTCTACTCAGGAGATTAATGACTTTCTTAAATTGACAACTTACAATAATCGAGCTGCAAATATCAGATTCTCTGAGGTTTGGGAAGCAAAATAATCTAACTTCAGTAGCAATTGGAAACTCATGGCTATCCCCAAGGACGACATCATGAGATGCCATTCGTACAGGCAGATTCGACCCTCACTTACTTGACAAGTGTTACTAACAACAAAGACAGTTGAAGCTTTCAACATCACTCACAAGAGATCTTGAATGCTTTAACTGTAATCAAACATATCTAAGTTGACTCAAAACAATTTACTTTATAGAGAGGTTGGTTTCAGGAAGTCAGAGAAAATTGGAAAACGGAGGACTCAGGCTCTTGAAGGGATGAGAAAACGGACTCCTCAGATTGGGGGACTCAAAGGAAGGCATAACTACATGCTTTGTGGGCTATTGAGAGTAATATGAATCGTCTAATTTTACGTTAACTGACGTGTATGACCGTGGTCATTACACGGTAGTGCACTTGAATGCCTTCATTTTCCCAAATGTAAAATTAGGTGTCCATGTACTGTACAGCTGGTTGGACAGGAGGTGCACCGGGCGCGACGCAACGACCCGTAATACAGGATGTGAATGTTGCATCCACTCAGCTGTCCTCCTCTTCCCCCCCCCCCTCCCACTGGTGGGAAAGAGAAAAAAGTTTCATGTTTACTTCAGTAATTAAGACTTTCATAGTCAATTAAAAATATTCCACAATAACGTTATCGATTTTATAATTAATGCAACCCAAGAAGATTTTTGTATGTAATTACTAATATGTATCACAGTAAATGAGGAAAACTTTCCTCATAGTGTTTAATATATACGACCACGCTAAGATAACACTGTATTGCCTCCTCTATTTATAAGTGTAATTGCTTTCTAAATTTGAATAAATTTATATATTTTTTTGTAGACGGAGCAGAGGCTAGCGATGGTACCATAACATGTGACGTCATCGACATTAACCTCATTATCTGCTAACATACCAGAAGTACAGAAAGTTTCAATTCAGAGAAAGGGAGACAGAGAGAGAATAAATGATATAGACAGGAGGCGTGTGTGTGTGTGTTTGTGTGTGTGTGTGCATGTGTGTGTGTGTGTGTGTGTGTGTGTGTGTGTGTGTGTGTGTGTGTGTGTGTGTGTGTGTGTGTGTGTGTGTCTGAATAAGTATGCGGAGGTAAAAGAAGTGTGCGAGATTATGTGTGTGTCGGTGGCAGTGCGATAATAATCATTTGATGTTAGGTGTGAGAGAGTAATAAACAGTGTACCATAAGAGCAGCACACGGCACGCCAAAAAAGAGCCAGTGCACTGAATGTAGCGCCATAACACAGTTCACAGTTCCATTACATAGTATGCACTGCCAGTACACCGTTAACAGCGCCAATGCACAATATACGGCACCAATACTCTTTTTACATCGCCAGTACATATTAAGCAGTATTAGTACACGTTATGGAGCGCCAGTACAAAGTTTACAGCGCTAGTACACATTATGCAGCGCCAGTACAGTTTACTGCGCCAGTACGCATTATGCAGTGCCAGTACACAGTATGGAGCGACAGTATACAGTATTCAGCTCCAGTACTCAGTTTGCAGCGCCAGTACACATTATGCAGTACCAGTACACCGTTTACAGCGCCAATGCACATTATACAGCACCAGGACTCAGTTTGCATCGCCAGTATATATTAAGCAGTATCAGTATACGTTATGAGGCGCCAGTACGCAGTTTATAACTCCAGTACACCTTATACAGTGCCAATACACAGTTTACAGCTCCAGTAAACATTTTGAAGCACTAGTACATAGTTTACAGCGCCAGTACACATTAAGCAGTGGCCAGTAAACAGTATGCAGTGCCAGTACATTTATGCAGCACCAGTTCACAGTATGCTGCGTCAGTACACAGTTTCTAGCGCCACAATTAGTTCTGGGTCACAACCAAGCTGACACTGCACTACTATACCATGAAGGCGAGATTCATTACGAATGTATAATGTAATTGGTTTCAAGAGTTTTCCTAGTGGTACAATCCCTTTATCCAGCTTTATCGTCCTCCACAAGCTGTAAATTTACATAATTTAACCATTGTTCTGACAAGGAAAGAATGCCACGCCATTACCCGAGATGCGCCCTTAACTTGTAGTGGCCGACCATTTAGTATAGTTGCCGTAAACACTAACAGCCGCCGTTTTCTTTTATGCCATCTCATCTCGCAAGGCTTATAGGCTTATGGTTTTTCCGTCCAGACGTCGGTGAGCCCGTGCAAACGACGTAGGGTTGTAAACTAGGTAACTTAGACAAAGAGTTGTGGATCTTAGTCAGACTTGCTATGTTGATGGATATTTAAAAGTTTGTTGGTGTGTCGATAGATAGTTATTAGTGTAATGGGAAATGGTTTCGTTCGCGCTTCTGTGGCTTATTCCTACGTTCTTTGCTCGGCTAATTCCACAGTACTGTATATTAATTGTTTACTTTCTATGCTGAATTATCATCATTGTGATTTTGAAAGAATTGTTCTATATTTTATTTTATTTAGATTATCAATTGTAAAATAGAGATACAGTATATTCTATTAGTGTGGAAAATAACTGTCTGTGCTGGACTCGGTGGCCTTCTTTGAGGTGTGAAACCAAGAAAGATGCAGAGAGGAACTAGTTCTTCTATGAACTCCCAATTGATCCCTAGTGATGAACAAGCTTCCCTGCAAATGTTCACACCGTCTGTTTGTTTACGTTCATGAGGTCACGTGTAGGATGGGCCCTGGAGGTGGCGCCTAGCGGCAGAAACAATTATGGCTTCCAAACTTCATGATGACGGGTGTGTGGTGTGCGGAAAACGCAAGAGGAATGAAAGAAACCTGACACTTCATTTCTTCCCTAAAGATAGAGAAAGGTAAGGCGATGCACGAATAACGGCATGAAAAAAAGGAGTTCATGTGATCTTGGTGTGTATAATAAAATATGTTAATGAATTTCTTCGCTAACAATACAAATAACAGTACAGAGCTAAAGTAAGGAATTACCCATATTAGTTAGAGACACAAGATGACCTGGGAGAGAATTCCACGTTCGTATGCACTGAACACTCAAATATCTTCTTCACTCCAACTGTTCTTTTTTTTTTTTTTTACATATGTAACCTTAAATTGATGTCCCCTAGAAGTCGGTATTGAAACTCAAACGGGCACATCCACCGCCATAGCCCAGGCCTACGAGCAGATCGCCAACGCCATGACTGGCCACCTGCAGTGCAACGTAGTGCTGAAGGACGTCAGCAAGCGTTTGACAAAGTTTGGCACGCGGGGCTGTAGTATAAGATCTTACAACTGGGGCTACCCGAAAACCTGACGCGCCTGCTGTGCAACTTCATTACGGACCGCAGAGCCAAAATCAAGATGCAAGAACAATGTGGAGAAGAATTCTCACTCTCTAGCGGCGTATCTTAGGGCTCTTTTCTCTCACCAACCCTTTACACTCTCTACACGGCTGACCTGCCACCCCCAATCGTCAATAGCGAGTACGTCATATATGCTGACGATTTAACACAGATTCGTCACCTGCCCAGGGAAGTCCTCGACAAGAATGGCACAACTCACTGCTCGGGCAATAGAGGATATCTCGAAGTATGAAAATATATGGGAAATAAAAACAAACAAAACGAAATTCGAGGTCATACCCATAACAAAATTCAAGCCGGTGTCATTGATGATTGACGACGAAGAGATTGAGTATTCTGAACAAGGCAGGTTGCTCGGCCTCATCATCTCTTGGGCGGGAATCATTTCCTACGTGAAGGACAGACTAATGAAAACCAAAGTTGCCGCCATCAAATTAAAACGTTTTAAACTGATGCCTGAGAAGATACAAGTCCACCTGTACAAGGCGTTGGTGAGGCCTATGCTGGAGTACCCACACATATCACTCTCACACTCGAGAAGACCAGATTACAACAACTACAGAGCTTCCAAGAAGTGTCTGAGGTCAGCCAGTGGCCAAGCGCCACCCTACCAGGAGACAGTGGAAACCATCCACCTGAGAAATAAAATGAAGGCCCTCAACGTCAGGTTCCATCGCCAAGGGAAGAAGGTTTGGGACAAGCTCCTGGACGACCCTCACAGCCCAGACCACCTACGCGGGGAATACATCAACGGAGGGCGACCTCACGCCTGGTGGCCACGAAGAGTGCCCGCACTACAACAACCCAACCCATCTATGTTCGCCACAACGATCCACCTTAGATTAAAACTTAGATAATGTAATATCACATTTAACAGGTCACCATCTAGTGAGTCCATAACATAATACACTAATTATATTTTAATAAACATATAATTGTAAGACATAACTAGTCATTGTCAACCAAGGTAACCATTGTGCAACCTCATCCTAAATTCTAGGTTAGCTTTGTTAGCCAACAAACTCTGTAATATCTAAAACAAGGGGTGTCGGGCCCATCCGTTTAACTCATTAAACTTCTCTTCCAACCCCCCACCCCACGACTATCTGTCATGACGGTATCAGAACATCTGCCCCCTGGACAATTGCCCCCCAACAACTGCCCCCCCCCCCCTCGGACAACTGCCCCCTGGACAACTGCCCCATATTCAAAAATTGGTTAGGTTAGGTTAGTTTAGGTTAGGTTAAGTTAACGTTAGGTTAGGTTAGATTACGTTAGGTTAGGTTAGGTTTAGTAAGGTTAGGTTAAAGTTAGATTAGGTTAGGTAGGGTTAGGTTAGGTTAGGTTAGTTCCATGTTTTGTGCCAGTTATTCACTGGCAATGGGGGGCAATTATTCAGTGGCAGTTGTACCATGGGGTCAGTTGTCCAGGGGGCAGTTAGGTTTAGTTTAGTTAAGTAAATTACGTGGTCAAGTAATAGTTCCATAGCAGTTAGCCTGGTGGGGAGGCAGCCCCAGTGACTTAGCTTATTTAGAAGGGTGTAGGATCATGATTTATGCCAGAAATGGGTATTATGAGAGAGTTTGCCCCTAATCACTGACTCTTTTTGTGTGTGTTCTTTCATATTCTTGGCCCATAGAATCGAGAATTTTTTATTTGTGTAACAAATTTATATGGCTATTATAAAAAACTTTTTATATATACCATTTTCGTCTCATATGCTTAATAGCGTCGGAATTTAAATAAAGTATTTACGTATACATGGTTATAGTACTAAAAACTAGGTTTTAAAAACGTAATGATTTGGGGCCAAAGAGTGCTTACAGGTTGCACAACTGTGTTTAAATAAGGCACTCTCAAAACTCAACAGGAGTTTTATTCTGTGCAGCCAACACTTCACCCCGGATTCATTTATACCACTCACCAATCCTCCAAAACTTTGGCCACATGTAATTCCTAACATGAATTTGCAAGGTGTGTTTATTTCTTGCTGTTATTATCAATTGCTGTGCTTTATGTGTTGTATGTATGTTGCATGGCAGCCGGAAGGCTGAAAATATACAGTTATATAATTGGGGAATGGGTCTCTTGATTTACAAATAATATACAAGTAACATAAGTGTGTGTGCGTGCGTATTTTATATATATATATATATATATATATATATATATATATATATATATATATATATATATATATATATATATATATATATCATGTAAATCCACAATGGAAACGTGGATAAGATAAATCTTGATATATATATATATATAGTAGCCTTGTCAAGTATTTCTCCTTAGTCTGTACTCACCCCTGAAGATGTGAATTACATGAAAGCGCTTGGGAACTTCGTGTTTTCTTGTGGTTATCAGCAGATATATATATATATATATATATATATATATATATATATATATATATATATATATATATATATTTCATTAGCCCAATAAAGCACGCGGACTTCTACATATAATCAACACCTCACCCCGCCAGGATTCGAACCCGTGATCCTATGACTGTGATCGGGGAACGCTACCTCTGTGCCACCAGGACACTAAAATTAGTCCTAGACTTAGTTATAATTCACACAGAGCCTGTTCAACGCTCTTATGGCGCCGTGAACCTCTACTAGGGACTACCCGTGCCTCTTAGGTGATCAGAGTAACGTTTTACCAAATCCGGTCACAGTCATAGGATCGTGGGTTCGAATGCTGGCGGGGTGTGGTGTTGATTATATATATATATATATATATATATATATATATATATATATATATATATATATATATATATATATATATATATATATATATATATATATATATATATATATATATATATATATATTTTTTTTTCTTTTCTTTTTCTTTTTTTTTCTTTCACTGAAACATTTGAATACTTACTTCATGTACTAAAAAATAGTTGTGCTTATGTAAGTCTGACACTTCTTGCAATAAAAATAAATATTTATTGAAATTCCATTATAATGTATTCCTCCCCTCCCCCATACATTTTTGGGGGATGGTTTTGTAGTGCAAGCAAACTAATTTATCAGTATAAAAGGGACACATGATTTTTAGTTTATGTACTTTGAGTGATTGTGTACACAAAGGAGCCATTAGTAATAATGATAAATGAAAACACAACCATATGAAATGCTGCCCCACAAGTACAGTATATACCATGTAAACAAGTCACTTGCGTATGTATGTGGGAGAGAAGTAACACTACAATATCTACTGTACATATGTAAATCATTTATGTGAGATTGCATTATATTATTATATGCTTTGGGTTAGAGTTCCCTTAACTTGGATTATATATATAAATAAGTTGAGGGGTTAAGTTACAAACCCCAAATGTTTTTTCTCCATTTATTTGTAAAACTATATTGGTCACAGTCTATTAGTAGATGCACCGTAATTAACACTGTAAGCTGTGAGTGTTAATTAAGGATGGGGCTCAGCTTGAGTGAGTTTAGATCACCTGTCCGATTCTCGTGAGGCTCAAGTGAAGACTGGTGATGTGAGGGGAGGCTCTGAAGTACAGGCTGGGCTGACCCTACATTCTCAAGGTTGGCGTACTGATAGAGGAATTTCCCCTCACTTGAACGGCACATAGTACCTCACAGCTTATGGAAAATTACAGTAGGGTGATTGGATTATATAAACTAATGTATTAACCCAAATTTATACAATTCCTACTGCCATGAGACAGGGGCTAATACATCGCTCAGTCACCACCTTCCAAGCTTCTTCGAGGAATTACGTTCTCGCAGAAAAAATATATATATATACATAAACCTATCCATGTTACATACATATGTGTGAAAACACAAACTGAAGCAACTGCAAACTGGGGTTCAGCAGTTACTAGGGTCCAAGTCTTAAGTGCCTTACAGAAAAATATATTATGTACTATGGTAAATTAAAATTATATTATTCTCTAGGAGCAAAAAAAAAATATTACTAGAGAGTATTATTGTGTAAAATGGTAAATTTAAATTAATTTTTTTCTGTAGGAACAAAACAAAAATATTACTGCCAATATTACACAATGGTGGGAATAGCTAAACTGGGTATAACAAATCCCGTGAAAAATAACATAAAATAGCAGTTTATCTTCTATATTAGTAAAATGTGACTCTTTTAGATATGAAATAAATTGTAATTTATTTAACATAACATTGAGTTCACTGAGAGTCAAAATAGACACTTGGTACAAAGGAATCAAATCCGAAGTGAGATTTAAATTCATATCAAAATGATGATGGGAAGGCAAGGTTTTCAAGAGCTACAGGTTATCGGTCAGTAATCCGGAGCCTTATAATAACCTTTCACAACTAACTGGTTACCACCATCTTGGCAACGTAAAGTGACGTTAGTTTCTTCAGAGAAGAGAGAGAAAAAAACAAATATATATAGATATATACTGAACATTATATAGATGCACATGAAACACAGTTTTCCTGGAAAATCCGTGTATAGTTACATTGTTTCAGCGCTGTGCGAACGTTGGTTTGTATGATCGCCAATTCGCATATTCTGTCTGCAGCAGAATAAACGCGCACACATAGGCTGGGCATATGTTTAAATGTATACATGACGACTTACACCGTGAAAATACCCTAAAATCATCCACTTCTAACAAAGAGTAGTCTCCATCTATTAGTAAAAGATCGGTTGGTATATGCAGAGTAAGCAGTGTGTCATCAGAGTATAATGGGAAAGGTTCTACATGCCATGCATTAATTTGCTTTGCACTAACTTAGTTACGTGGATGAGGATAGCATAGTGCGTGAGAGTTGACTCTAACAGAAGGATATACCTCTTCGTCTGCGAAAATTGAAGTTAAAAAAGATAAATCGTCTTGGCTATTTCTAAGGCTTCAAGAAGAATTTTCACAAACACATGCTGTGCATCCACTCGTTCTAACCCTTCATCAACCATACTTGCAATTAAATCGTTTTTGTTAATAGATACAGCTTGAGCTGAAGTTTTCGTAGCATGCAAAATGCTTGGAAAAAAATAATCATTCCAGTATAAGCACTGAAATCATGAAATTATAAACAATTTAATAAATGATTAGACTCAAAAATCTTTTTGTGCTAATATCATTGTAGAAATGTTAGAAACATTATTATATACGTTTCTCAGAACGTAGTTTTAAGCAATAATCATCGGATACATTGGAGTATTTGACGACTTTGATGTTTGAACAGTTGTGTCTGGGACATGGATGTCTGGGACATCATTATTATTCTTGGGGAATGAATCTGAATGGACCTTTTTAAGTCTGTCCGCATGCACAACATCTGAAGTTTGTGAGTTTGGCTTCAAGATTTTAAATTTGTTGCACGCTTCTTTAGCAATAATGCGGAATGGTCCGTCAAACTTGGGTGAAAGCTTGGACTTTCGTTCAGGTTCTTGCACCATAACAGCGTCGCCTATTTCTAGCATGACAGGCTTAGCTTGTTTGTGTTGCTTGTATATAATTTCAGCGCGTGACGCTGCTAAATGTTTACCTACTTGGCCATGAATATCCGTGAATACATTGATATGCCTGGTAGCGAAATCGTCCACATTGTAGACTGGGCATGGCTTGTCTGTAAGTACGTCATACGGTAGACGTTTGTCTATGTCGTAAACAATATAGTAGGGTGATTTTCCTGTAGAGCTGTTGATCGACCCATTAATAGATGCGGTGACTTGCAGTAACCAATCTTCCCATGCATAGTGCATTTGACTCACTATTGGACTAAGAATCTCTAGGATTTTGCAATTGGTTATTTCAACAAGGATATTAGCCTGTGGATGATAGGCTGCAATAAAACTTTGTTGGATGTATTGTCGACATATTTGCGCTAAAGTTGGTTCGTAAACTCTAGTCCGTTGTTGGAGAGAAGAACCATGGGCATGGTAAAAGGACATATGAGGTGAATAACTAAGGCACAAGCCACAGATTCGGCTGTTTTATCCTTCAGTGGGACTAAAATCACAAATCTAGAAAAATGATCCACACACACTAGGACGTACGAGGATCCTTGATGACTCCTCGGAAGTTGTAACAAGTCGATCGCGACTGTGTCAAACGGACGTTCTGGTGTAGGATATTGTAGAATTGGAGCCAGTGACCTTGTAGTACTGTACCCTTATGCTGAGCACACGACAAACACTTAGCAATATGCAATTCTATGATTTTCTTCATAGTATTCCATAAATACTTCTTTCTGACCTCCGAAAGACATTTGTCACGTCCGGGGTGACCTGCTTAGGGATCATCGTGCTACAACGTTAGTATCGTTTCACGAAGTGTATCAGGTACGACAATTTGTGTAACAATACCCTCAGTTGTCTGCTTGGAGCTAAGGCGTATGTCTCGTCGTAGTTCAAATTGATTGAACGGAAGAGGTAACTTTGGAAGATTACCCTCCTCCCCCGACTCTAGAACGAAAATAACTGTAGACCACAATGGATCAAGTCGTTGTTCATCCCTTAATTGCGAGTGGGAGAACGATGATAGAAGTATCACTGGTGCTATGTTTCTGGACAAAGCGTCTGCGATGACATTCGCTCGTCTCGGTAAATACTTGAGATCGAGTTCAAACTCTTGAATGGTCAGATACCAGCGTGCTAGTCTACCTGAAAGACTTTTACCGTGAAACAGCTCTGTCACTGCCACGTGATCTGTATAGACGATTATTTTATAACCAAAAGTTATGTTCTTAAACTTCTTCAGTGCCCAAACAACTGCTCACATTTCTAGATGCGCTACTGAATATCGTGTTTCGGCATCATTAAGTTTACGACTTGCAAAAGCAATCACTCTATATTTTCCTCGTGCGTCGAGCTGCATAAATACAGCGCCGATTCCCTGTTTTGAGTCGTCGGTACACAGTAAATTCTTGAGAGTAGTCAGGAAATCCTAAAACAGGGGCATTGGTAAGTGCTGCTTTCAATGCTCTAAAACTCTTCTTGCTCAGCATTCCACACAAAAGTTGCATCCTTCCTATGTAGCTTAGTCAAGGATGAAGCTTATGTCGCATAACCTTTAATATATGAACGACAATATCCAGATAAACCAAGAAAACTACGTACTTTTGTCAACAGTTGTAGGACGTGGGAACTGGGCAACAGCCGTAACTTTGTCATCAACTGTATGAATGCCGTCACCGTCAACTACATGACCAAGGAATTGGATTATGGATTTTAAAAATTCACATTTAGAAAGTTTGACTCTGAGTCCTGTTGTAGAAAGTTTTTGGAAAACTTCATGGAGTTTAGCAATATGCGTATCTACATCCTTACTAATTACGATGAGATCATCTAAGTAGGCACATACTGTGGTTCCTATCAACCCTGCAAACAAGGTGTTGCTCATCCTTTGAAAAGTCAGTGGAGCATTTCTGAAACCGCTAAGCAAATCAAGGTTGCTAAATACAGCATTATCCTTGTCTAATGATTGTAAAATATCACTCAAGGCAGGCATTGGATACTGTCGCGATCCCTCTACCCTTTATACCTGGGGAGTGAAACCTACCCCAAGTTATTAACAAATAAAGGAACAAATAGGGAACACGGCAATAATTATCCCCACAAAAACCTACTCAACTCAATGTACTTGAATAAGTATGAACAAGTTGAAATAAGTAAGTCACAAAAGGGAAGATAATTAATTAATACAATTTATGTTCTAAAGGGAGTAATGACTAGCAAACATGAATTTAAGGGAATAAGTAATTGTATAATAAAATAAGAGTGATGCCGGAAGGGCAAATATATACCGTAAGGAGTTAGACCAAACGAATATTACTTAACATAACTATATTACACAGACATACAAAATATATACATACAACAATCCCTACAAAATAGTTATTTCCTACCAAACAGGAGATTCCTTACCACCAGGATCCCTTCCTAGGCCTACCTAAACGTGTCACTAATACCTGATGCCCCTAGGGCATTGCAGAAGACTGGACAAGGCACTAGACAAGGGTCAAGGCTAGAGAACGAATGGACACGTCTACCATATGCCACGGTTTTTCGCTACTGGGGAAGCGTGGGGCACGCCGTGGAGGAGAGCGTCTCATATCACGTGATCCAGGACATTTGCTGGATAGTTTATATAATTAATTAATACTACTCTTGATTTGACTTAACAGAGTAAGACAATGATGCATATTAATAACAAACATAAATATACAATTAACCTAAGTAACTAAGAACAATAATATTATAATAAGTACAATTAACAAGTTAATAGCTTGTGTGGAATAGAGGTGTGAACATATGCCTCACGCCATGCGAGTTCCCGAGCGCTCAGGCACGTGACACCTCCCCCCAAAAAAGTGAGCTTACAACTAACTGGAAGCGAAAATGGATATACAGCTACACAGTGAAAGTAATAACTAACACAATCAGTTTAAATCAATATGAAGCAAAATAATTCATAATATAAACACAAGGTACTCAATGACAATAAAACAAAAAAAATAATTTGCATATAGACATAGTTTCTAAATAATCAGACTCGAGAAAGTGCATCAGCCAACACGTTCTCTTTTCCGCGGATATGGGAAATGTTCAAGTTATAGGGCTGAAGTGATAGAGCCCACCTCAAAAGTCTTTGGTTGGTATGTTTCATCTTGTCAACAAAAGTAAGTGGGTTATGATCAGTGAACACTTGAACGGGATAAGCAGTGCTGCCAATATATACTTTGAAGTTTTCTAGTGCCATGATGAGTGATAAAGCCTCCTTTTCAATGGTGGCATAGTTTTTTGATATTTGTTAAATTTTCTAGAAAAATAGCATAGCGGATGAAGCACTTGATCACTCTCACCCTCTTGCAGAAGCACAGCACCAGCGCCAATTTCACTGGCGTCGACATGGAGAGTGAACTGTTTCTGGAGGTCAGGTGCAAGTAATACAGGAGCATTTGCCAGCAGGGATTTAAGATTCTCAAAAGATTCCTGGCAAGCCGTAGTCCACATGAAGGTTTTCTTGCCACTCAGCAGGTCAGTCATGGGAGAGGCAACAGAGGAGAAGTTTGGACAAAAACGGCGGTAGTACCCCGCCATACCCAGCAACCTCATCACACTCTTCTTATCGCCTGGCACTGGATACTGTTGAATTGCCTCAATTTTGGCTGCTATAGGCTGGACTTCCCCTTGTCCGACCACATGCCCCAAGAAAGTGACGTGGGCATGGCCGAACTCACTTTTGACGAGGTTCACCGTCAGCTTGCTTGCAGCCAGTACGGAGAAAAGGGCTTGTAGACGACTCATGTGATCTTCCCAGGAACTGCTGAAGACGGTGAGGTCGTCTAGGTAACAGCGGACACCTTCCAGACCAGACGTGATGAAATTCAGGAGGCGTTGAAAGGTTGCAGGGGCGTTCCGCATACCAAACGGAAGGACTGTGAATTGGTACAACCCCTCAGGAGTGACAAAAGCAGAGATGGCCCTGGAGCGTTCAGTCAGTCTTATCTGGTAGTAGCCCTGGAGGAGATCCAACTTGGTCACGTACCTTGCCTGTCCAAGATCGTCGATCACGTCGTCGATGCGTGGCAAGGGATAACCATCCGGTTCAGTAACAGCATTCACCTTGCGATAATCCACACACAGCCGCATTGACCCATTCGGCTTTGGAACTAGAACAACAGGGGATGCCCATGGACTGATGCTGGGTTCGACGAGGCCTAGCTCTTGAAGACGCTGTACCTCGGCTCGCACACACTCCCGCTTGGCTCCCCTGGTCTCAACGTCATGCTCCAGCACTGAACATGAGAGTGGGTAATCACCATCTATAATAAGGTACTCCTGTAAAAGAGACTTTATATTATTGGCTTGGTCACTAGAGAGATGGCACAACTTAGCACTGGGGTCCTCCAAGATAGTCGAGTTTTCCACTTTTACACTAGACCCATTCATTATTTCAGAAAAACACTGATCATTATCATCCTTACACTCTGGCACAATGATACAAGTTGGCAAAGATTGATCAATACAAGCAACTGCTTTTCCCTGGGTTTCGTTACGAACATGATATGACTTTAAAAGATTGACATTGATAAGGCGTTTTTTCTTACGCCGTTCAGGGGTGCTAATCACATAATTCACGGACCCCGGTTTTTCTAGTACTGTACTTCATATGGACCACTGTATTTGGATTTAAAAGGGTGATCATGTAAGGGCAGGAAGGCCAACACCTGCTCCCCCACTTGGAATTCTCTAGGTTTTGCCTGATGGGCCTTATCAAAATGCAGTTTCATTTTCACCTGAGCACACCTTAAGTTGGACTGGGCAAGTTCTACAGCCAGACGCAACTTCTCCTTGAATTGGACCACATATGAAGCTAAGGGCGTCGCGCTCTGATCACTCAACCAACACTCTTTTAACACCTTAAGAGGCCCTCGCGCCTCATGTCCATAGACGAGCTGGAAGGGCGAGAATCCTAGCGACTCTTGTTTACTCTCCCGAACAGCAAACAAAAGCAGGTCATCTCCCTCGTCCCAATCCTTCCCAGTCTCCAGACAGAAGGTGCGCAACATGAGTTTTAGTGTCTGGTGTAATCTCTCTACCACCCCCTGTGACTGAGGGTGATAGGCCGAAGACCTCAACTGCCGGACTCCCAGGGTTTGCATTACCTGATTAAACAACCGGGAAGTAAAATTGGAACCCTGATCTGACTGCACCACTGTAGGAAGGCCTACTTGAGTGAAGAAGTGGGTTAAAGCTTTGATAACATTCTTCGCTGTGATGCGGCGCAAGGGAATGGCTTCAGGATAACGGGTTGCACAATCAATAATGGTTAGCAAGAACTGATGACCACGAGGGGTCTTAGGTAAGGGACCGACACAATCTTTGACCACCTTACTAAAGGGCTCTTCAATGACTGGGATAGGCTGCAGAGGGAATGGCTTAACACTGGGGTTCGGTTTCCCCGCTACCTGACAATCATGGCAAGTGCGACAGTAAGAGCTGACGTCTTTCTTCATCCTAGGCCAAAAGAACTGGGATAAAATTTTTGCATAGGTCTTCCTAACTCCTAAATGACCACCCACCCCATCATGAGCGATACTAAGTATGTACTGCCGCAAAGGTTTGGGAATAACAACTTGATGATGAACTAACCAAGGGTGATTGGCAGGAGAATTGGAGGGACGGAACTTCCGCATTAATACACCAGACCTAGTGTAGTAGCAATTTGATTCTTGCTCAGCTTCTGTCTCAGTAACTGACCTATTGAGAACACCTACTAGCTCAGGATCCCCTGCTTGTAGCTCAATAAACTTACTCCTAGTGATGGGAGAGGAACCAAAACTAGTGACATCTGGGTTCCTATCTCCATCAGAACTACTCTGGAGGTTATCTGGTTGTGGGGAATCTTCAAAAAATTCACTGAGACCAAGATCAGTATGGTCCGGCTGGATAAGATTATCCTCGGACTTCTCACAGTCCTGGAGGGAAACTTCATCAACTTCACTAGTCTCTTCTACCTCTGTACTGCGGCTCATGCTACGGGTCACAGCACACGCAGGGAACAACCCTGGAAAGTCTACTTCTAACTGCACAGTATTATTCTCGGCAGTGGGACAAGATGAGATCGCAACATTAGGGAACATCATGTCGCCAACTAGGTCATTTCCTATCAATAGAGAGACCCCTTCTACAGGTAAGCTATCTACTACTCCTAACGTGACATAGCCTGACTTTATGGATGACCGCAGGTACACTTTCTAACCTCCTCTAGCAGGATTAGTTCAACAAGCTTGTCATGTTCTACATGGGCAGACTCACTTTCAATCCACCTCCGACAAAGGACCTGTTTCTGCCTGAACAACTCCACAAATGTTTGTTTGTCAGTCTTCCGGCAGTTACGGAACTGTTGCCGGTAGGCTTAAGGAACAAGTTTATAAGCGCTCAAAACCGCGGACTTAAGAAGGGCATAGTCTAGACATTGATCCTCGGTGAGGGCAGAAAACACATCTAATGCTTTACCAGTGAAAGATTTATAAATAAGTTGAGACCATTGAGAAACAGGCCACTTGTTAAGTCGGGCAATTTTCTCAAAAAGAGAGAAGAACTTGTCTGGTCTTCCTCATTAAATTTAGGAACACTGTTGAGACATTTGTCTACACTGAATGTTGAAGTATTACTACCCTGAGCCAAACCTCGTTGTTTGAGAGTTTCCAGCTCCACCTCGAGTCTTTTGAGTTCAACTTGTAAAGCGAAATTACTTGGAGTAACAATTTCCTCTGAATTTCCCGACGGTTGGGCTATGATTTCATTGTCAATAAGGTAGTTGAGGACAGCCTCTTCTAACCTAGCCTTATTCATGGAAGAGCGGCCTTCTACTTCATAATAAGCAGCGAGGGATTGCCACTCTGCCTTAGTAAGCCCCTTCAGTACTTCGGCTGAAGGTGAAACCAAAAAGCTTTCCAGGTCAAACATATTGAACTCAAAATCGAGTAGCGAAAAAAAAAGTATCCGTGGCAGCTAAGCTAACTAGCTAGCTAATTAATAATATTAAAATGCAATCAACTGTGAAACACAGCAAGGGATTAACCAAACACCTGGTACACAAGATAAGGGTTAACTCACCAGTAGCTTCAGCAATAACCTGAGCAATATAAATGAACACTGTGAACACAGCAACTTGCATCCAAAAATACTTAGCGATGAAACAACACCTGGCGAGTAACAACACTTGATATGACACAACAATGGTGGTTAGTTCCCAGACACAGGCCCCCACTTGTCGCGATCCCACTACCCTTTATACCTGAGGAGTGAAACCTACCCCAAGTTATTAACAAATAAAGGAACAAATAGGGAACACGGCAATAATTATCCCCACAAAAACCTACTCAACTAAATGTACTTGAATAAGTATGAATTTAAGGGTATAAGTAATTGTATATTAAAATAAGAGTGATGCCGGAAGGGTGAAAATATACCGTAAGGAGTTAGACCAAACGAATATTACTTAACATAACTATGCTACACAGACATTCAAAATATATACATACAACAATCCCTATAAAGTAGTTATTTCCTACCAAACAGGAGATTCCTTACCACCAGGATCCCTTCCTAGGCCTAACTAAACGTGTCACTAATACCTGATACCCCTAGGGCATTGCAGAAGACTGGACAAGGCACTAGACAAGGGTCAAGGCTAGAGAACGAATGGACACGTCTACCATATGCCACGGTTTTTTGCTACTGGGGAAGCGTGGGGCACGCCGTGGAGGAGAGCGTCTCATATCACTTGATCCAGGACATTTGCTGGATAGTTTATATAATTAATTAATACTACTCTTGATTTGACTTAACAGAGTAAGACAATGATGCATATTAATAACATACTTAAATATACAATTAACCTAAGTAACTAAGAACAATAATAATATAATAAGTACAATTAACAAGTTAATAGCTTGTGTGGAATAGAGGCGTGAACATATGCCTCACGCCATGCGAGTTCCCGAGCGCTCAGGCACGTGACAGATACCTATCTGGGAAAGTATTTTCATTGACGCGTCTAAAATCAATTACTGGGAGCCAACCTCCATCCTTCTTAGGCACTAAAAATAGAGGACTATTGAAAGGAGATTTTGAATGTGTGATAACCTCTTGATCCAACATATCCTGAACCATGTCCTGGACTACAGCGTGCTGGCTATGTGGTAGTCGGTAAGCTGGTATGTAAATTGGGTTTGTGCCTTGTTTTAGGGATATGTGATGTGAAGTTAAATTTGTTGTGACCTTGTTGTTTCCCAGGTAAAGCTACAATGTTTCGGTAGTCGGCAAGTAACTCTAGGAGCCTAGTCTTGCCTTGAGGGTGATCAATCAACTTAACATGTGGTGTTATTTGATATATCCTTTCCTGTCTGGTTTGTTTAATTGAACGCAAAACACTACCAATTGGAAATTGTGTAGGCTGTTGGGCAACATGGTTATGATAAAATAGAAAATCACACAAATAACATCCTTCTTTCAATATTCGTAAAGCGCCTGTTCTGTTGAGAACTAGAACGTCTGTTAAACCATCAGGACTAATTGTGCCCAATGTAGATTCGCACGATAAGCCTTTAACCTTGCATGTTTCCGTGAGACAGACTACAACAGTCCCCGCGTACACGTCAGGTAAAACAATAGTGGCTCTAGTGATTTCCTCATTCTGAAAATGGAGAGAACCCGTTAAAACTGCAGGTACGATCGTCCAACTATTGCTGCTTATAATCACACAGGGGAAGTGAGTCTGTGGGGTCTTTGACTCGCTTTGACTCAGAATCCATCGTCCTCGTAGTAGGAGAGTAGGAAAACACATTCACCCTTGCGGAGAGCAATGGTACAGACGTGTGCACGGCATTGTAGGAAATACCATTAACTGGGATAGTATGATTTCTTGGCTGAACGTCTTTGAAATTAATTTTAAGAGTTGGAAGACCTATTAAACCGTTAGCTGGTAAATTAAAGTCTGGGACTACATAAAAATCTGCAGAAAAGGATATACCACGTCTACAAAAACGTAGTGGTAATGTTACCATTCCTGTTATGTCCAGCTGAGTACCGGAAACTCCTGAGAGATCAGTGTCAGTACGTCGAATCAAAAATTCTCGGTGAGGGGATCTACGGTGTAACTCTTGATAGGATGCCAAAGAAAGTACGTTTGCACAAGCACCTGTATCAATGTCTAACGCTAACTTGACTGACCCAACCCTCGCCGGAATTGATAACACTTCCGCTTTGGTTAGCGCCGCTATTAACGAGAGTGTAACAGAAGCGTTGCCGCGTGTTGGTAGTGGTGAAAGAGACGACTCGACGACTCGACTTACCATGGCGGAATACCTGGGGTAACTCCATCCCTATTTCTCTATATCGTCGGACTGCTACACAATCCTCCGTAGTATGGGTGGGAGACTCATGGTATAAACACCACACGTCACCTGTCTGGTCTGAAGCAGACTTGGTTTGAGCAGCTGTTGCATAAGTCTTAGGTGGGCATAGTCGCTGTGGTGGTTGAGGGGTTGGTTTGTTGGCTTAGCACCACTTCGTTGGAGTTGGTAACAAAAATAAACTGTATGGCCATTTTTCTTGCTGAATTGATGCATCAGGTGTTACTGTCCTTGCTAGGGGGGTACATGATGATTTAATAGTGATCTTGGCTGCATAATCCAAAACGTCTTCATCGGGCTTATAAGCATGTGTCTTTGCATGAATATATGCCGGGTTATGGATTGTTAGGTTGAAACTAAGGAACTCCATTGATTATGCAAAACTCTCTAGAGACATATTATTGTGCTCGTCCACCCAGGATGAGCCTCCAAAACTGGTTAAGACATCTTGACAGACCACACCTGCAAGGGAAATACTTCTCATCGTGTCTTCTGCGCGTTTCGTACGTGGCAGATGATCAACCCACCTAAACATCCAGTTCAAGTGACCCTGCTGTGCGCCTAATTCAAATATACCAATTAAAGTCTTTTTAAACTTTGCATAAGTAAGATGTGCAAGACCACTAGCATTCAAATGTTGGCTAGCATAACTTTCTTCTTTGATGTGGCTGCGTACAAACGCCTTGCGTTCATCATCACCTGTTATTTAAATGTTTTTCATTACATCTTCACATGACCTTAAAAATGTGGTTACACGACAGTCATCCTCCGCCGTAAACTCGAGAATGTTATTACTGCTCGGGAATACTTGAACACTGTTAGGTTGGTTAGATGACATGCTGGTATTAGATGTTGCCATGGTTAGTGAGTTCCTAGACAATTTAGATCTAACTGTAAGATGCGCGGAGGCAGCAGGGAAAGTATTCTCTGACACACACTGAGACTCTGTAGACTGAGAGGTATCTTGCCAGTAATCAGGTGTTTTATTGTATGTATTAACTGACCTTAGGGTTCCACGACATATATTGTCATGCAGTTGATCACTTAAGTGTTCACTACTCTCAACAGAAATGTCTCACAGTAAGGGTGCTTGCATTTCTTGCGAATCTATTAATTCTATGTGTTCAGTATTTACACTGGTACCAGTGGCTAGTACAGTGTAAGACTTGAGTGCATCGTCAGAATTATCTGAAACGTTATCATAAATTTCCTTCAAATCGGTAATATCTGAACTCATTAAATTAAAAAAAAAATCATCAATCAGTGTTAAATAGCCATGAAAAGTCAGTCTACACAAAAACCTTTCCTAGCCATTTACAGTAAATGTTTGAAAAATATCGTAATAATTGGCAAAAAAAATAATATATATATATATATATATATATATATATATGAATATATATATATATATATATATATATATATATATATATATATATATATATATATATATATATATATATATATAATCAACAACCTCACCAGCCAGGACTCAACCCTCTACTGTGTGGGACCAGGAACGTTACCGACCATGCCACAAGGACACTAAAAGCAGTTCTAGACTATGTTATATTTCACACAAAGCCTGTTCATCGAGCTGATGGCGCCGTGAACCTCCCTCTGGGAACTGCCCGTGCCGCTTATGTGGATGTCAGTAGCATTTTACCGAATCCAGCTGGTATGAAACACAAGGTACCATATATACTTCATTTTTAGTCCATATAACACGCGGACTTTGAACATATAATCAACAACCTCACCAGCCAGGACTCGAACCCTCGACCACTGTGTGGAACCAGGGAACGTTACCAACCATGCCACAAGGACACTAAAAGCAGTTCTAGACTATGTTATATTTCACACAAAGCCTGTTCATCGAGCTGATGGCGCTGTGAACCTCCCTCTGGGAACTGCCCGTGCCGCTTATGTGGATGTCAGTAGCATTTTACCGAATCCAGCTGGTATGAAACACGAGGTACCATATATACTTCATTTTTAGTCCATATAACATGCGGACTTTGAACATATAATCATACCAGTATGATGCTGTGCTGTTGAATATGTTAATGTGTGTTTAATATAGTGTGTCCTTGTCCTATCTATTACTGCTGGCTTTATTGTAGAATTCTTCGTAATTTCTTGAGAATCTGGCCTTTAATCCCGTAGACTTCAGCGGCTTGGATGACAGTCAGCTCATCGAGTTTCACGGTCAGGGTTGCTGGTGTGTAGTTTAAGGATGACGTCCTTGAAAAATTCGTGATGGCGTCTGGTGTTGACTAGAGTAACCATGGTCAACCACTAGAGGGGTGATGGATGGTGAACTCGATGAACTTAGAGTTCACTGGTGTCGTCAGGCGACCGTGTGAGGTCACATAGGTTAATGCACCTTGGAGCTAGTAGACCTCTTGGAGTTGATTATGACAGATTAAATAGTTGGCCTGTACCAGATGTAGCTGGTTCTACAAAGAATTTAAAACACCCTGCTTTGTCAAACCACAGAAACACTAAGTTAAACAACTTGGGATGTCTAACAGTTATTTCTATCAACTGTGCCTTGGGCACAGAGTTGTACTGTAGCTGTATGGGTTGGTTGTTCCTTGAGAAGGGAGAAAAAATGTACGACAGCCTCTTCACAACACTTGAGAGTTGAGATCAGTGGGGTGTCTAAGACGTTGGAGTCTTTGTAGTGATGGATACTTTACACAGCAGGCTTAAGGAATGTACTGGGTGAAGTCCACTTGAGATGGGGACTCAGTCTTAGGCCTTTTCATCGGTACGGGATGTTGCCACACTACAGTGAATTATTGATAACTCACTTATTAATGTTATTGAGAAAAGATTTTTTTGTATGTCGATCTGGGATGACATTTAAATATATCTATTGCCACATAACGTTGCTCACGAGACTATATACGGTATATAGTCTGTTGCCTTGGAGAATGACACTTAGAAAATTTTACTTGGGTTACAGTAACGTCGGTTCCTTGCACAGTTAGTTACACTGCTTCACTGGTTCAGTTAATGGATCTATCTTTTCGCTGCCACCTTTATATATAAGCTTCGGGTAGAGTTCCCTTAACTTGGCTTATATATAAATAAGTTGAGGGGTTATGTTACAAACCCAAAATGGTCTTTTTTCCATTTATTGGTAAAACTATATTGGTCACAGTCTATTATTAGATGCACAGTAATTAACACTGTAAGCTGTGAGTGTTAGTTAAGGACGGGGCTCAGCTTAACTGAGTTAGGTCACCCGTCCGATTCTCGTAAGACGCAAGTAAAGACTGGTGCCTGTGAGGGGAGCTCTGAAGGAGAGGCTGGGCTAACCCTACATTCTCAAGGTCGGCTTACTAATAGAGGAATTTCCCCTCACGTGAACACCACATGACACCTCACAGCTTATGGAAAATTACAGTAGGGTGATTGGATTATATAAACTAAATGTATTACCCCAAATTTATATATTTTTTATTGCCATGAAACAGGGGCTAATACAGCATTGCCTGTATTAATAAAGGGTATTTGGTAACCCATCAAAGTACTCACGGGCTACTCTTGAAGAGAGCTAGGCTTTCCTCTCATTCCTTTAACCCTCATTGATTGAGAGTTAACACACGTGTTCATTATTTTTGGCCTCCTGCTGTGAAGCAGACGTTCCAGACTCTGCTCCTGCTTCAGCTTCTTCTTCGCATTGTGGTTTGTGTATGCTCCTTCCGCACCATCTGTGTGTTTTTTCGTCAGCAGTTTAGCCAGAATGTCTTCTTTAATTAGTTAATTAGGAGGGAGGGTGTTGTTTTGCTAGTTCGGGTTGTTTGGCTTGTGCCGGTGCCCTCCTGGCTTTGGCCATTTTCAGACTTTTCGCTTTCCCTATTTACCTGTTTTAGCCCTCCCCCCACCCCCCCTTGTTTCTTCTTGTGTGGTGCTTCACGCCAAGGGCTTCCTTTTTTTTTTTTTCCCACTTGGGTGTCCCTCCTCATGTGAGTTCTGTTATCTCTTTTTCCCGTCCTTGTAGACATGTACTGTGGTTTCTGAGCTGGTGCTCATTCCTCCTCTTTGAGTTGCCCGGATAGACTTCGGTTTTCCCACCTTATTTTTCTTTCTCCTTCTACCACTGTTTGTGTTTTCTCTTGTCAGGCACAATCGCCGAGTCGTTACTCGGTTTCGTTGTCTGACTGGGGTTTTTGGGGGCTTGGAGAGGCGTCTGTAGTCCTGCCTTCCTCCCTACTTTGTGTGTTCTCGGACTGGTGGCGGCCGTTTTTTTCGGTCGGGTTGGGTGGGGCAGGTATGCGAGAGTGGAGGGTTCTCTCCCCCTCTCCGATTCTGTCTCCTCCTCCCCGTCTTCCATTTATTTTTTGTGCATGCTTTTTCACGCCGGTTCGCCGGCCTCTCTTCTTCACAGATTTGTTCTCCTTCATCCTTTCCCCAGTCCCAAGACGGTGCCCTGCTCGGCCCCGAGGTGTTCGGATAGGTTCCGACAGGTTGACCGTGCGTGGACGTCAACAGGTTCGACGCGAGTCACTATACGGTGTGCTATGACTGGGTGGCGGTTTTCCTTCGCGACGCTGAAGGAGATGTGGCTTTCTCCCACATCTTCTGGTAGTGAGCTTCAGCATCGCTGGGAGGCAACCTCCAGTTCCGCCAGACACTGGGGCATTCCCCCCTTTCATGGAGGGACCAGGATCTCAGGGAGTGTCCATCTACCGAGGACCCCAGCCCGAGGTCCCCCCTTCGGCTTCCCAGTCAGCCTCAACGGAGCCCACCTCTCTCCTCCTTGGGTCTTCGGGCTCTCTACAGTGCTCCCCCTTGCTCTTCCGGGAGTCGAGTACTCACTCCTCCTCCAGTCACCACCTTCACCAGTTCGGGAGTCCGGCTACGTATCTTCTACCACAGGCACCACTGCCCCAGGTCGACTAACGACAATGGCCACAAGGGGAAGTGGGCTCGCAAAGAGGAAGCGGTGATCCTCGAACCCTGCGACTCCACCAGGAACCCAGCTGGGTTGTCCCTTCAATCCAGAGTGTCCTTGGAGAGGCGGCCCTCACCCCATCTAGACCTCCACCTTTACCAACCCTCTCCAGGTGGCTCGGCTAGGACGGACCCTTCTCCCTTTACCGACCTCCTACGGCTCCTTCCCCCCAGGCCAGGCTATCTTTCACGGCGCCACCGGGGAGGACGGCCCCTGTACCTCCTCCATCGCTCCGTTTAGGCCGATCCCCAGCCGCCAAGACGTCGCAGCCGGAGATGCTTGCCACACCGGGCAGTGCACCCACACCTCCCAGTCCTGCTACTGAAGATGTTGGAGGCTCTGTTTTCCTGGTTCGGGGCGCAGCAACTGCAGCAGCAGCACGCCCAGGCCCCCTCCACCCAACATCCTGTGGCACGGAGATCCAGCCCTTGATCCCCCTCCCCAGACCCATTAGTGTTCTCGTAGTCCGGTTCTTACCCAAGGAGGGCCGGGTCCCCACAGGGCTGCCTGAATACTCCGTCTCCAGGAGTCGGTCTCAGCAACCTCTCCTGCCCCTACAAGGCCCAGTCCTTTGTCAGGAGAAGGTACCTCCCCCGCACAGATGGGCGCTCCCCTTTCTTTTATGACACCTGATGACATCATCAGCCATGGGGGGATACAAGTGGGCTCGGGTCCCACGGGACTGATGTGTGCACAGGCACCAAGGGAAACTGACCATTTTTTTCGAGAGTAAACCAGGGGGAAGACTTAGTATTCTCTTCCCGGTCCGACCTTGAGGTCTGACGGCGGGCGGACAACTAGGTTAGGAACTAAGCTAGGAACGTCCCCGGTCGCGGCCCTGGACGCCTTCGACTCTCTAGCCTCCTGTTGCGTGCTGTCCACTGTAGGTACTTACCGAGTGGCAATGCTACAGGACGGAAGGAGGTGTGCTTCCTAACCTAACCCACCTCACAGTTGCTACCTGACCCAGCTTGGAGAAGAACGTGCCCCCTAGTGCTCCCGTTAGTGACCAAAGAAAATGGCCGCCTTGGATCGTTGTGTCTTGGGGGAAGAGGAGTGGAGTGTGAGGAAGGACGATCTCCTGGCTACTCTGTTAAGTCAGCTGGGGCAGTTGAGGAGTGAGATTAACGCTCTAAAGGGGGAAATGAAGCTCTCAGGACTGAACTCCTTCAGGTAGGTGTCCTGCCTAGCAGGACACCTGCGAAGGAGGAGCAGGCGTGGAGAGTGGTTGTCTCCAAGGGGACTAGGGTCAGACTCAGGAAAGCTAACCAGGGTGTGGAGTGCAGTAACTCCTACCAGGTGTTGGAGGAAGCTGGCGGGGAAGAGAAGAGGCAGGACGGTGTGGTGCAAGGAGAGGAAAGGGCAGTTGTACAAACCCTGCCCAGAGGTAAGGTCGTGGTAGTTAGGGACATCCTGGTGAGGTTTTTAGATAGGACTTTTTGTGCAAGAGATAGGAAACATAGGACTAGGGTGTGTTTTCCTAGGGCTGGGATAGGGCATGGAGCTGAGAGGATAGATAGGGTTTTGTCAGGGGAGGGTACCAATCCAGTAGTGTGTCTTAGTGTGGGAGGAAACGACATAGGAAAGGTTAGGAGTGAGGAACTTTTCAAGAGGTATAGGGAGGCGCTGGGGAAGATTAGAGATAGGGGAGGGATCCCGATAGTATGTGGTGTCTTGCCTAGAAGAGGGGTTGGTCGTGAATGGCTGTCCAGGGCAATTGCTATAAATTGCCGACTGGAAAAACATTGTGCAAACAATGGTTGGGCATTCATTGATAGCTGGCAACGATTCTATGGCAACGACTACCTGTACAGTCGTGACGGAGTACACTTGTCTCGTGCGGGGGTAAAGACGTTGTCTGCATCCCTGGAGCGTGAAATTGTCACTCCAAAGGGGGGGTTTCGCCACTAGAGAGAGGTCGGGGAAAGTGGGAGTCAAAAAACAAGCAGGTCCTGGGAAGTAAAATTAGTTACTCAGGACAAGGGGTAAAACAGGACCAGGGAAGGGTAGGCTTAAATGTATACTATACAAACAGTAGGAGCGTTAGAAATAAAATAGACTTGCTGAGAGCGGTTGTATGTACCGAGAATGTAGACGTCATAGCAATCACCGAAACTTGGATGAATCTGGCGAGCAAAATTTTTTTATCAGAGTACCACATAGAAGGGTACAACCTTTTTCACAAGGACAGGGAAGGTAGGAAGGGGGGGAGGGGTCGCAATCTTCGTCAAGGATACATTAAAATGCTGTATTAATAATTCAATAAAGGGTGAAAGAGGAACCGAGTCTGTATGGGTAGAAAGTCTTGGTAAAGCAGCAGCTCAGCTCATATAGCAGGAAATGAGTAGGACAGCAAAATATAACAACCTGTGCATTATGGGGATTTCAACTTCAGAAATATTGACTGGGACAACTTGTAGGTGACTATGAATCTGAAGACTTCCTAGACGCAGTACAGGAAAAAATTTTGAAACAACTAATTACAGAACCTACTAGAGGTGACAATATATTAGACCTAGTATTAACAAAGAAAGAATTTATTATCAGAGATATCACAGTAGGGGAAGAACTAGGTAACAGTGATCACAGAGAAATCAGGTTCACCCTAAATTGGGAAACGAAAAACAATGACAATATGGTCAGAGTCCCAAACTTTCGGTTGGCGGATTATCAGGGGTTAAGAAGGTACCTAGGTGAGGTCAGCTGGGAACAGTCACGTCAGTCTCCAGTAGGAAGGGGTGAGGGCATAGATGACACAACAATTGATCATGACTATAATATATTCACTAGTATACTACATAAAGCACAAGAACAAAATATACCATACAGAAAAATTGGGTAAAATAAGAATGAGCCAAGGTGGATGACCAGAAAACTTAAACATGACATAGGAATAAAGAAAGGAATTTATAAGAAATTAAAAGGAGGGGAGGAGCAGCTCTGAAATAGGTATAATGAACTATCTAGGAATGTTAAGAAAAATGTAAGGAAAGCAAAGAGAGACTATGAAATCAGAATAGCAAGAGAATCCAAGGGGAATCCCAAGGGATTTTTCCAGGTATATAGAACAAAGGTCAAGGACAAAGTTGGGTCTTTAAAGTCAGGGAGGGGGGAAGTGATAAATGGCAGTGGAGAAATAAGCAAAACAGTGAACAGCTACTACTTATCAGTTTTCACAGAAAAAATTCGTGAGGAAATTCCACAGGTGGAACTGATATTTAGGGGAAAGAAAGAAGAGAAATTATAGAATATCACTATCAGAAAAGAGGATGTTCTTAAGAGGATAAGCTAAAGAAGACAAAATCCCCAGGGCCAGATGAAATTTTCCCTCGAGTCTTCAAAGAGTTTAGAGAACAGATTAGCGGACCCCTCGTAAATTTATTTACAAAATCATTAGAGACGGGAGTTGTGCCAGACTTGTGGAACCAGGGAGACAGAGCATCAGCGTCAAATTACAGGCCGATCAGTTTGACGTTAGTAGTGGGGAAATTTCTTGAATCAATTATAGCAGATAACATCTGATCGCATTTAGAGAAAAGCAAATTAATCTATGACTCTCAACATGGGTTTACAAAGGGAAAATCTTGTCTAACAAATCTGCTGACGTTTTTTAGGAAAGTCTTCGAGGTAGTAGATAATGACGAAAATTACGATGTTATTTACTTAGACTTTAGCAAAGCATTTGACAGAGTACCGCATCAGAGGCTTCTGAGAAAAGTTAAAGCTCATGGTATCGAGGGGAAAGTTTTAAATTGGATAAAATCATGGCTCACCGATAGAATGCAGAGGGTCAGCGTAGATGGTGTTAAATTTGAGTGGGGCTGTGTAACCAGTGGGGTTCCTCAGGGGTCAGTACTAGGCCCACTCTTGTTCATAATCTACATAAATGATCTAGATACTGGGATCAGCAGTGACATAAGCTAGTTTGCGGATGACACCAAAATAGGGCGGCAGATTAATTCAGGGCAGGGTGCAAATGCACTACAGGAGGATCTAAATAAACTGCAGGGGTGGTCTGAAAAATGGCAAATGAAATTCAACACCAGCAAGTGCAGCGTACTTAATATTGGAAGAACAAATACTGTCAATGTATACAGCCTTAACAACATCAACTTAGAGAAGTCATCTTGTGAAAGAGACCTAGGGGTACTTGTAAGCCCGGACCTACGGCCTAGAAAACAGAGCGTTCATGTTCGAAATAAGGCAAACAGAGTATTGGGTTGTATATTTAGAGGTGAAAGTAATAAGAGTGCAGAGGTCTTATTGCAACTATATCTTGCGCTAGTCAGGCCGCACATCGATTATGCAGTTCAGTTCTGGTGCCCTTATTATAAAATAGATATCAATTCACTAGAGTCGGTGCAGCGAAGAATGACGAAAATGATTCCGAGACTTAGAAACCTTCCATATCAGGATAGGCTAAAGAAACTTAACTTGCATTCCCTTGAAAAATGAAGAGTGCGGGGAGATATGATAAAAGTATTTAGGTGGGTGAAAGGAATCAATAATGGCGATACAGATAAAGTTCTTATAATATCCGAGCAGGATAGGACTCGGAGCAACGGATTTAAGTTGGATAGGTTTAGGTTTAGGAGGGAGATACGAAGAAACTGGATCACAAATAGGGTGGTGGACGAGTGGGACAAGCTCAGCAACTTTGTAGTAAGTGCTGGAATGCTGGAAAGTTTCAAAAGGAGGCTGGATAGATTCATGGATGATAGAGAGTGGTAGTAACTCTCGACAGGAGCTGCCATGCACAGGCCAACCGGCCTATTGCAGATTCCTTATTTTCTTATGTTCTTATGTTCTTATGTGCCCGGGCAGCGGGCCAGGCCCTCATTCCATGGGAAAAGGTGGAACTGGAAGTATTCATCGTGTGTTGTCTGGGAAGAGGCGGAGGGAAGCCGTGAAGGTGTCCCACTCCATCCCCAGCCACACCCGTTGTTGTGATGGTGAGAGGGAAGACTTCGGGTGGTTGTTTCTGAAGCCCATGCCCTCCACCGTGGCCAGTGTTACTCTGCTGCTTGATTCACCTTCTTCCTTGGACGAGGCCAAGATCAGCCAGTCGTCCAGTGAAGACTCTTCGAGGCTAGGGAGAGACCGAAGGGGAGCCGAGTAAATTGAAACACGTCCCCCTCCAACTGGAAGGCCAGAAACTTCCTGAACCTCCTGTGGATTGGAACATACCAGTAGGCGTCTTCCAGGTAGATGGAAGATAGCGGAGCTGAGCTACTGACACCATTCGAGAAATGTTCGGCTTGAAAAAACGGTTCAGACGGCTGAGATCCACCAAACCGGACAGAAATACACGTCCTTCTGTCCTCTCCACTACCCCCTTTTGCAGCATCGACCGTGATGAAGGTTGGTTGCGCGGCCATGCATTCCCGCAGGGCCTTCTCTGGGATTAGGGACAGGGGTAGAGGGGCCGTTCTCCCCAGCAACGCCGTGGAATGTCGTCTGGCCCGGGGTAAAGGAGCTGTATGAGGTCACTAGGGTAGAAGGGTCCGTCCTAGC
This sequence comes from Homarus americanus, assembly GCF_018991925.1. Classification (NCBI taxonomy): domain Eukaryota; kingdom Metazoa; phylum Arthropoda; class Malacostraca; order Decapoda; family Nephropidae; genus Homarus; species Homarus americanus. The sequence goes on along the minus strand of NW_024730668.1, from coordinate 13,503,280 downwards.
CGAGCCACCTGAAGAGGGCTTTTGAAAGTGGAAGTCCGGAGTAGGTGAGGGCTGCCTCCCCAAGGACACTCTGGGCTGCAGGGACAACCCAGCTGGGGGTCCTGGCGGAGTTGTGGGGTTCAAGGACCGACACCTCCTTCTGGAGAGCCTGCTTCCCCCTGTGGCTGCTGTCCTTAGGCGACATGGGGCAGTGGTGCCTGTGGTAGAAGGACTTAGCGGGACTTTCGAATTGGTGACGGTGGCGACTGTAAGAGGATTGAGCACTCGACTCCCGGAAGGTCAAGGGGAAGCGCTGTGAAGAGCCTGAAGTCCCAGGGTTGGGAGAGGTGGGCTCAGCTGAGGCCGACTGGGAAGCCGGGGAGGGGGGGGGGAGACCTCGGCTTGGGGTCATCGGTAGAGTGGACTCTACATGAGGGGCCTCAGTGGCGGTACATCCACAGTCATGAACAGAGATCCTGGTCCCTCCAGGAGATGGGGGATGCCCCGGTGTCTAGCGAAACTGGAGGTTATCGCCCAGCGATGCCAAACCTGACTGCCAGAAGATGTAGGAGGAAGCCACGTCTCCTTCAGTGTCACGAAGTAGAACCACCACCCAGTCATAGCATACCGTACAGTGACTCGCGTCGAACCTGTCGATGTCCACTCACGGTCAACCTGTCTGAACCTGTCCGAGCACTTTGGGGCCTAGCAGGGAACTGACTGGGGCTGGGGAGAGGATGAAGGCGAACAAATCTGTGAAGAAGAGAGGCCAGCGAACTGGCGTGAAAAAAAAACACACAAAAAAAGGAAGTTAGGGGAGGAGGAAGGAGGATGGGAGAGGGGAAGAGAGCTCCCCCTCCCGCACACCTGCCCCATCCTCCTCCGACCGAAAAAAGTAGCCGCCACATCGTCCGAGAACACACATGAGTAGGGAGGAAGGCGGGACTACAGACTCCTCTCCAAGCCAAAAAACCTGAGCCAGACAACGAAACCAAGTAACAACTCGGGGAGTGGGCCTGACAAGAGAAAACAAAAACAGAGGGAGAGGGAGAAAATAAAAGTAGGGTGGGTAAACCGAAGCCTATCAGAACAACTCGAAGAGGAGGAATGAGCACCAGCTCGGAAACCACAGCACGTCGCTACAAGGAAAGGACAAAAGAGACAATAGCACTCACACGAGGAGGGTCACCCACGTGGGGAAAAACAGCCAACTCAGGGAAGTCCTCGGTGTGAAGCACTTCACAAGAAGAAAAGCGGGAGAGGTGTGCCAAAACATGTAAACAAGGGAAAACAGAAAGCCTGAAAATGGTAAAGCCAGGAGAGCACCTAACAAGCCAAACAACCCGGACCTAGAAAAACAACACCTCCCCCTCCCAATTAACACACAAAAAAAGACATTCTTGCCTACTGCTGATGTAAAAAAGCAGACATAAACCAAAATGAGAGAAGAAGCTGAAGCAGGAGTAGAGTCTGTTTCGTCTATCTACAGCAGTAGGGTAAAAACGAATGACTCTTGAGTTATGTTCTCAGACACGCAGTGACATGGCACAGCTATTTTATGCAGATTTCCCATTCTTGTTCCCGTTTTTTTCAACTGCTAGTGCAGCCTAGACTAATCTAGATGTGTTAAAATTTGACCCTGTCACCTCCTTATGAGGTCTAATATAGCAAGTGCACTAGCAAGCTCATCTTACTAAAAGCCTATTTTTGATGAGTGAGTGAAGCTACTGTAGTGCACTCACTTAATCCCACCCTTCCTTCGGCTCCATACCCAGCTATTCCTGATGTAGGGTTTTGGAAAGGAATGGACACATCAGTTAACTGACAGACAAGCAGTGACACGGCGCAGCTCTCTTGCCCAGATACCTTTTTTTTCACATTTTCTTCTACTGCTAGTGCAGCCTAGACTACTCTAGATGTGTTAGAATGTGACCTGTCCTTTCCTAAGGGTGATATCTTATACAGTCTAAGAGCAGGTGCACTAGCTTCGCTCACTCACCAAAAATAGGCTTTTCAACAAGCTTCAAAGCCCCTAATATATACGTAGTGAGACTGTATGTGGTCTTAGAATTGCCCTAAACACTTGAAGAAGGTGTTAAGGTTGGTGGATGTAGCTTGACGTTGACGGTCCTAATAACCCTGGCAGTTGATCGGCCTTGCTCACCACCAATAACACTAAAGTAGGTTGTTACCTTCGCCATTACCGTTCATAAAAAAAATGCTTTTAATTGTTAGAGCTACTGGCTACAACGAGTCAGAAATTGCAAAGGAGGTTGGTGTCACCGGCAGACTGTAAAACGTTGGTTAACCCTCTGGGAGGAGTCTGGGAGCTTGACAAACCGGCCACCTTGAGCAATTTTTTTTTTAAATAGTTTTCTGGCATTTGATATATTAAAATTACTAATTTCGGGTGTGTAATATAAACAAAACATATTTGAACTCTTAATTCTGTATAATTATATAATTTTAGACCGGGGAGACCGCGCTTGACAAGAGAGGAGGACAACGTTCAAATCCCAGTGACTGTACAAGTAAAAAGTGTGTTTACCCTATCATTATACAGAGTGTGTTTATTGTACCATAGTACAGAGTGTTTCTATTGTACTATTTACTGGGTGTGTTTACCGCACCATTATACAGGGTGTGTTACTGTACAATATACAGGGTGATTCACTTCAGAGAAATACAGTAAATCCTTATATAAGCCTCAAACCATGACTGATCTAAAGGCAAACTCTCACTATTACGGAAATCAGTTCATGATTAAGGTTATACAGTATTAGAAAACCTCCGGAACTTCCTACCAGCGAGTGAATCACCATCTATTTACCTCAAAACTGATAAACTTTAAGAGCGTTTTTCTCATCTTTTTCCCTTATCTACTTCATGGTCGCTTCGGAGCCTCTTATGAATACTATACAGTGTGGTATACTAAACTCAGTGCCCACAATCGTGTGGTCAACAAGGCCTCGGAGAGATAAAAAAGAATTAAACTAAGACTCCCACGAAACTTAATATCTCTCTAAGGATGGTTTAGAGTTCATGTTTGCCAAGTCAGCACCTTCTTAAATAATTTACTACGAAGAGATAGAAGTCATCTCGGCTGAATTAGAGAGCTAAACACGGCAATGAGGGCGCCTCGCTCTTAACCAGACCATCTGAATTAAAATCACGTGTCGATTCCATCATGCCAGGGGCGGAGGCGTCCAGTTAACTAGACAAGTTTCTACGTAGGGATTTATGGTGGAATCAAGACTCAGTTAGTGTTTTTGCCTTTGTCAGGGACTGAGCCGTGTACTTCATGAGGTAAATAGTAATGCAGTATTATATTATTTGTTTTGTTCTGCTTTGTGTGTGTGTGTGGGTTTGAACAGTACATGTCCGAGATGTTGATGTGTGTGTTTGATATACTGGGTGATTACAAATGATATACCTGATTTTAGACCTTTCTCGTAAAACTAACAAAGCTACAGTAAAAACAAAGATATACTAATTAAGAAGAATTCAAAAAGTTCTATTTTCAAAAGATAGAATTGTAATTTGAAGTGCCTTTGCGGATCTGCAGACATTTTCTAACATTTCCAAGAACGTCACTTATTCTTTCTTAAAATTTTCCAAAGTTGCAAAGGAATAATTTTTGTCATATTCCCAGAGGAAAAAAGAGGCTTTGTTAGTGTTGTCATAACAAATGTTTAAAATCAAAAGATCTCTTATAATCACTGGGTATATGGTATTTAGTCCCGATCTATTATCCCTGTTTCAATAAAAAAAATTTCCATGAAATAATCAATTTAAAAAAATTATTAATAAATATATAATAAACTATTGTACATTCCCGAACACCTTGGAAAACATCTCAAGCGAGTAATGAAAAGGACTTAAAGATATACAGCAACATTAAAAGAAATGAAGAAATGAAAATAATCAAGCAAAACCATTTAGTTACTGTATTCTTTAAGATAACTTTCATTTCATTTAATATTAGAGACTAGTCTGTCATGTGGTTAATTTACATGTACGCTTTTAGTGCCTATAATTGCAATATTCCTCAACGGTTCAGAGAACTTCAACGATCCTCATTATAGGAACCTTATAAAGAAAAACTTAAATAGTGCTCACCTGAAGATTAGGCCCGCCAGCTTATATCACCTGCTGATTAAACACACTAGCGTTATCTGAGAGGGTTAAGTTAAATTAATTGAAGTTAGGTTAAATCAGGTTATGGTTAGGTTAATTTACGTTAGGTGAGGTTAGGTTAAGTTCGGTTATGCTACATTACATTATAGTTAGTTTAGGTTAAGTTAGATTATGTTAGGTTGGATTAGATTAAGTTAACCTATGATTAGGTTAGGTTAGGTTAGGTTAGGTTAGGTTAGGTTAGATTAGGTTAGGTTAGGTTAGGTTAGGTTAGGCTATACAATTATCAAGTTAAATAAGTTAGGGTATCTAATCCTCACGTGATCTACAGCAATTATATTGAACATACTATTATTTGTTTTATTACATTACAAAACAAAAGTTTCAAGTTTGTGCACCTTAGTATTACTATTGACCACGGACTCACGTGTAGCTTTTAGGTCATTGTGGTCTCTAGTCTAGTGGATAGCTGTCTGACTGCCAACCACAGTAGTCCAGGCACCCAGAGTAATTTTGTTTTACATTGAATTGCATGTGCTGATCACAGGTTGGGTCAGGTCAGGATAGGCTCAGGTGGTTACTCATGTCAGGGCGGGTAAACTGTGACAGTCAATGTTATACAGCATATACCGAAGCCAGGTAATTTTGTTAGTATAATAATAACCTTCCGCTAATCTGGGCTACATTACCATTAACCTACAGCTGGTCAATGTTAATTTAACATTAACCTATTGTATAGAATAGATGGACAGAGCTAATCTAACATTAACCTACATATTGTCAGTGGTATATTAACACACTCTGTTGGTGATTGTCTGAATTCTCCTGGGAATTTAATTTTCGCCTCAGTTTGGTGTTCATGTCTTTGTAAATGTTTATTAATTCGTAAATAGTTCATGCCACAAACATCATATTAAACGTTTTATTTCCATTCTATATATGATGATGAATTGAGACCCAAACAAATTTTGTAAGTATTGGCTTCAAAAGAAAAATATTTTTATATTCAATGCCGTATATTATTATAAGGTGTGGCATTTAATATCCCGTCGTAGTGCAGCGCGGCCTGAGGCTGTGACTTGGGGGGGGGGGAGGTGTTGACTGTTGGTGTAATGAGCCAAGGATCTCCTCTCTCCTGCACATACACGAGCTTCAGATATGAGATGTATAAAATCCTTCAAGGAAACATGTCATAACAGGGGCCCCAGAAAACTACGGTTTTTAAGCTTAAAAGACCTAACATACACTGTAAACAATATCAAAGAGTGAATTTAAGTGCAAAATATGAGAGTAGAAGTAGTTGTAGAATATCTTTATTCTAGACGGTGCCATTAAAAGATCATTGGTGCTTCCATAGTAAAGTAGATTGCTAGAAACTTGTAACGTTTTAACAATATGAAGTTAAATATAACGTAAGTGAGAGCGGGTCTCATAGTCCTGACAGCTCGATGGTGGTATTGTGGACGCAGTTACCATTATACTAACCCTTCAGTACACAAGGAGGCAGTGTAGCCGGTATTGCATTCGACCACATAAACTTCCCGAACTGGAAAATTACTTACCCATTCACAGGGGAATGGACTAGTGGTGTCTTGTACAGGTATGCGAACCAACAACCCGAAGGCGACCAAGCGAGCTCTGCATCCTCCTGGCCTCCGCACCCATTTAATACTAGAATTACTTTTATAAGAAACATTTTTAAATGATTAAACAAAATGTTTCCTTGTGCTGTATAATAATGAATCATAAAAAATAATGTAAGTTATAAGACTTGATTGCAATGATTAGTATGTTAAGATTTTCGTCTCAGTAATGTGATAACAAGATCTAATTGACAAAATGAAGCAACAACATGATGATGGATATATCCTGATGACGTTAAAGTTACACTGAGACTGTCCCCATCCTCAGTCGCCTGGAGAATGTAAAAAAAAATCTTCTTTTGAGAATGTGAGCTACTGTCTCTCCTTACACGTACATTAACAAATTTGTGTTGGGAACAAGATTAGTTTCAGTTTTCCTTACCTTTTGAGGAAACGCCATAATGCTCCATTCTATTGACACAAAACTTTGCCTTTAGCGAAACAAAAGCTTTTATGGTTACATCATATTTAAGGGATAATCATCTTAAAACAAAGGAGAATCTAGAGAAGTAATGATTAATTGTTCATTTTTCGGTCATATTTTTATATTTTCTTTGTACTTTTCTGTAAGACGAAAATACTAAGCCAGGTAAACACGTTGATATTTAATTTTAAGACATTAATATTTCAGTAGATTTGATCTAAAAGCAAAACACCTCTAAACAACATCCAAACCGTCCCTACATTACACTGACACTAGGGCATATGACCACCCAATAGTACAACGACAAGCATCACTACAGAAAATCAGGAAAGTCACAACAGTCATCCCAGAGGACTCAGTTAACGCCTACACATTACACCGACAGCTCACAACAGGATATGGGTGTGGCATTCTGCGCTTCTATGGCCTGTTCCGGAGTGACGTGTGTCGCCGAAGCAATGCGTCGCCTACCGGATTTGGTGAGCACAACAAAGTGTGAACTACAGGGCATCTTATCCTGGAAGCCATCAACTACTTGCTTGGCGAGGAGCGAAGTTTCTCGTTCAGGATTAAAGTCGATCACTTCCCCCCGCCCCGTCTGTTAGGATCTAGTGAGACAAATCCAGCGTTGCCTCCTGAGGGCAAAGACGGACGCCCTCCTTACTGACTTTATGTGGATCCCATCTCATATCGGCCTCTGCAAACACTACTATGTAGACAACCTCACAAAATCCACCTGCACACTCCCTATCCCTGATAACGCTTTAACCATAACTGCTGCTCTTCAAATTGAAATTGAAATTGAAATTGAAATACTTTATTGACAATAAAACTATTACCTCAAAAGGACAGGGTAGTATACTACTCCCCCCTCACCTTTGCCATCCCTTCCTGGGATTTATAAAATGTTATAAATGTTAATACAATAATTATTTTTACATCAATGAAATAGTTCATTTGGCATGAACACTGTAATACAGTAAAAGAACAGATAATGTAATCCTACACAAAATTAAATGTCATAGCCTTGGAGCAAAATTTTTATACATTGCAAAAATGAGTTTAATTTTTCAGTTATTAATCATCAACAATCTTGTTTCTTTAAAGAAATGACCTCACTGTTCCTGTATGGTTGGATTTGTTCACATCCTAATACATAATGTTGTAGTGTATGTTCATCCCTAAGATGACACAGTTGACAAGGTTGACCCGCCTCTCCACTTATTTGCCAGTAATATTTGCATCCCAATCTTAGTCTTATTATAACAGTATCAACATAAGTTACATTAGTGTTTTGTAAAACATACAAATAATGCTGAAAACTCTCGCTACTTATGGCAATCACTTCTCTTCTTGCTTTTTCCTATTCCTCTCATTTTCTTTTCATTTCCCTCTTTATCGTTCTAATACTTAAATTGCTAACAATATCTATTTACATCTTTTCTGCAGCTTTCTTGGCCAATTTGTCAGCCATTTCATATACATGAATCTCCACATGTGATGGAATCCATACAAACTGCACAGTACATTCCATTTCTTGCATTACTATAACCAGTCCTCTACAGATATTAACAATATGAAAGTTACATGGACTTTTACTCTTGGACACATGCAAAACTAACACAAGCACGAATACAAGCACATATTGCAAACGTAAATTTGTAATTTACACACACACAGGCTTGTTTAGTGGGTGTGTGGCTTGTTGAGTGGGTGTGTCATGTAGATAGATAGAATTTATCATTGAAATTATTATATTTGCCAACTAGACATGTTACTGACAGCTCTGTCTTCTTGTTCCACCTTAATACAACCCATGTTTTACTGCTTCCATTTCTTATCATATTTATGTATATCAACACCAATGTAAAACATGTATATACAGTACATATAGTATAAATGTAAAAAAATAAATACAATATATACAATAAATAAATAACGAAGTGATAACCGTGGTATCGTTCTGATATATTCTTACTACCACCATGTTATGTGTACTATTCCAGATGATACTAAATGTTACTTAATGCTTCCTTGAGATAAATGTACATTGTACAGTGTAACATAGAAGGGTTACACTTCCTTGTATAGACACTGCATTGTCACCTTTATCTGCACGGCAGCGTACTTCACAATACCCAAACCACTAGTTAACCAGCAGTCAACTTGCAAGAATACGAGTTGTGAGATGGCTCCCGATTGGTGGAAAACCATCCCTGGCTGTTGGGGGGCGCCATTTATGACAGGTGATGTCTATTCTAACCCTGGGCATTCAGAGTCAGTCCTACTCCCACGTCCTCGGCTACTTGTTCTCCATGTCTACTCTATCGTGAAGATTAAGCAACTGTTACTTGCACTACCTGGGCACTGCGGAATCTACTGGCCAGCTATTTGTAACATGTATTAGTACAGCTGAGTACATAATTTTTCACCCTTGTATTTGTGTTCTGTGTTGATATTATTTTAAGAATATTATTTAAAAATCATTTGCATATTTTTTACGTCCTACTGTTTATACTGTGTTGGGTGTTGTCATGCCAACCATGAGTGTGGTATCAAGTATTCAATTAAGCAAAGTAGTGCTTTAGTAACTAAACCTACAGTAAAACTTAATGACTAGAAAAGTTCACAATACAAACAGATTGTCATTTGTTACGTAATTGGGCATGAGTATTACAAGGTATTATAACTAAACAATTTCAATCAAAAAGTCCCTAGACACACACAGGTAAAGAAATCATTTAAATTTTGAGATTAAATTAAAAGTAAAAGTTAAAGTAAAGGAACTTAAAACATTTGCCTTCTTAATTGCTCAGTTTCCATAACATATGAGTTGCCTGTCCTAGGAGCTAATTGTTCATTTAACTGTATGTATTGAGTTTCACTTTGTTTCATATTAATTACTTCAGTATAACTGTTTCAACTCTGAAATATAACTTGATGTTACATGATAACAGTACAGGACAGTATTTCGTGGGTATTATGTAATATTTTTGGTTGTGTTGGTAGTTCAAGTTATATTTATCTGCTAATACCTTTTCTGATTGCTTACAGTGCATTGACTTAATATGGTTGTTTACATAGTGTAAAGCCTCCTATAAATGCACTTGGAGTCGGAGGTAGTGAGTGATTTGGCCAGTCATTTAAGTTGATAAATCACTAACGCAGTTGTAGTGTGTTAAGTAATAGTGTTCATATTCATAACAGGATAATACTTGTACATTAATAAGATCCAAGTAAGCTAATTCAGATGTGATTGAGCCACGAATGCTTACGTTGAGTAAGAGCCGTTTCTTCTCCCTAAGGTTGTCAAAACTGTCAAAAACGAGAGTGGATTCCTTACATGTAAGCTTTACGTGGAGTCGGTTAGCTTTATATACGAAATTTAGTGTAATTTTGTTTAACACTTATTAATCATACCCTCTAATGCTTAAATTGGACATTAGTCACAATAATGGTAAGGGATACGGAATGCTTGAACCTGTGAAATTATTTCACCAAACAGCGTCAGCTTGGGTTTATTGACATTTCCCTTTCATAATAAAAGAGTCGGGGTTTATTACCAAGCGTAGAGTGCGGCTGAAATCTGCGGGTAATTAGGACGTTTACTTAGAGTTTTGAGCAGGGCATTTCTCTAAGTAGACCTGTAACTTTTGTTATACTTCTCTTCCTCTAAGCGGAATTTATTTGGGTAAGCTATACTTATTGAGCGCCTTTTTATACAGATTTCCCTTGCGATGGTGGACGAAGGGACCTACCATCCATGAATTCCTAATCAGTATTCTTACCCCGAAAGCATAAAATTTCACAGGATCTATAATCCTATCTTTTACTTTTGATGTACTTTATATAAAATGCCAGAATGATTGATGACCAGCCTTTTCTTGCGAGTTAAAATGTGTAAGCGGTTTGAAAGGGAATTCCTCTTATTCCAAAAAAACTAAGATGGTTTTGAAATTACTTGATCAATAATCATGTCAAGATTCGATATTGCTGATTTCATAGCTAATCGTACTGTTGACAAACTCGAAGGTGAAGACTAGAAAACTATTGTTAGATGTTCTGGGTAATAAGTTCTATATACAGGAGAGAACACAAACACCTGTATAGTTTTGTAGGTTCGGTTTACTGGATAAGAGTATGTACACAGAGGTGGGTAGCACTGCTCCCTAGCTAAGCTCTTGGTCAACTACCATAGACGACGTATGGCAAGTGATACATTAGCAGCTTCCATACGTCGCCAGGCACATTAATTAAGCGTGTGGGATATGGTAATAACATTGCCACACGCTGCTAGCTAGGCTGAATAAATATAAATGGAGCACATACATAATATACATACATAATACATAATCCAGCATACATAATATACATACACCTCCCTCCCCCCTATACGCTCATAGCAAAGTCTTGAGCGGACCTTTTCTTCTGGATCCGTTCTGAGCGTCGAGGGACTTCATCACTGGGAAGGGTATGGGACTCAACACTGGTGGCGGGGCCAGCAGAAGGCAGTGTTACGGGGCGGAGAAAACGGCGGTTCCTCCACCACACACGACCACTGGGTAACCGCACCTGGTAGTCCCGTGACCTGCCGAGACCCATGACTACGCCTACTTTGTCCCAACGTAGGGAGGTCGGGTCCTGAACACGGACTTGGGTGCCGACACTCAACCTGGGGAGAGAACTGGCATGGTCGTTGTAGCGGGCGACGCCGTCCTGAACACGTTCGGCGGCTCGGCGATCACAATCCTCTGTCTTGGCCTGCCACTCCTTGGAGAAGGATTGAGGGTGAGCAGGGACACAAGAACGAAGGGGGCGTCCATACAAAACCTGGGCAGGGGAGCGTCCGGTGTAGTTGGGTGTGTTGCGGAGTTCAAGAAGACCCCGGTCGAAGGCCTCGCAGTCAATGTTCCCAGAAGGGGCCACCTTAAGGATGAGGTGCTTCAGGGATTTGACAGCAGCCTCAGCGTGGCCGTTGGACTGCGGGTAATGGGGCGATGACAACACATGCCGGACTCCCCATCGGTCAAGGAACGCAGCAAAGTCCCGGCTTGTGAACTGAGGCCCTCCGTCGGTTCGCAGGCGTACAGGAACGCCCACGTCACGGAAGTAGTGGCGGAACTTGCTGATGGTGGCGGCAGACGTCGTGTCATTGCCGCCCTTGATGACAACCGGCCAACCAGAGAGACGGTCGACGATAACCAGGAAGGACTTTCCTGACACACAGAAAAAGTCGGCCGACACAGACTCAAAGGGGCGGGTGGGGTTGTCGTCACTCATGAAGGGTACCTGCTGCTGGCTGGGTTGTAATACGTGGCGGGGCTTACACACCTGGACAGCATTGGAGATGTCGGGGTCGATGCCAGGCCGGAACACAGTCTGTCGTGCACGTCGTTTGGTGGCCTCAGCTCCACGGTGGCTGTCGTGAAGGCGAGCCAAGGCGTGGGGACGTGATGCAGCAGGGACAACTACCGAAGGAGAGGTGTCACTGGCCAGAGGTAGGGGTAGGGCGGCAGCAGGGTAGTTGCTGCTCCCTTCGTGCACCCTGTTGGCGTAATTTACCTCGAGAATCGGTGTTGGGAAGTCCTGGGAGATGATGGCCAACTCTTGACAATGTCTGTAGGACAGCAAGGGAGTCGGGACACCATTATGCACGTCAATCCAGGCCTGACACGACCTGTTGCCAAAGGTGACATGTGCATAGAGTGAACCCAGGGCTGGGGCCATCTGTGAACCATCTGCCATAAAGCGGAGGTCCTCGGGAGGCGGTCCTAGATCGCTTGGAGAGAGCCCCAAGCATCGCAAATGCTGGGGACCGATGACTGTAGCATCAGCGCCGGTGTCGGGCAACATCTGAAGACGGGATGACACACCGCCGTAGGTCACGATGACGCTGATGTACTGGGGGACTTTGGTCCTGGGATGCGAGGAGTACACCCTCCTAAAATGGGTCGGGCTTTGTCCAGGGTCGTCGTGCCTCTGATTTGGCGACTGTGGGCGGCCCTCACTGGTAGAAGGGCGCCGAAGCTTCCGCCGACGCTGTCCCTTGGGTTCGTGGGTAGGGCAACACTTGTCATAGTGGCCCAGACGACCGCACACATTGCACTGGACGCGTTTGGCTGGGCACCGTACTGTGAGTGACCAGTGGCCCTTACGGTCACAACTGTCGCAGGTAGACTCAGCAGCTGGACATACCTGTGTTCCGTGCTGCTTACCACAGTTGTTGCAAAATGAACCGGGCGTGGACGTGGTGGGCGAAGGCGTAGGAGCAGACTTCTTGTCCTTCTTGTACCGGGAAACAGCGCGTACAGCTGTAGGGGGAGCTCGGATGGCAGAGGTGGCACACCTGGCAGCCTCATAGGAGCGACATATCGTCAACACATCCTGAAGAGAAGAGGAAGAGTCGAGGGAGGTGAGGCGTTGGACAAGTTCCTCGTCCTTAACACCCATCAGGATCACCTGCTTCAACTGGGTCTCCTCGCACTGCTGGTGGTGGCCTAAACATATATCTACCTCTTCCGAGGCTCTCTTAAGACGTACATAAAAAGCGTCAAAAGACTCACCCTCCATCTGTCTGCAGCTAAACAATTCCCTCCTGCGCAGAGCTTCATTCTGCTGTCCTTTGATGTGCCGTTGTAGAACGTCCAGTACCTCCTCTACAGACAGCGAAGAGGTTGGGGGTACCTGCAACGTATGTTCTAAGACACGCTGAACTTCCAAGGACAGGCACATACGCAGCTGGATGAGTTGTTTAGGCTGTGACAAACTCTGGAGATCCACCATTGTAGCATAATCAGCCCACCGCCGCCGCCATTCGCGAAAAGTCTGGAAATTTACATCAGGCTCCAAGATGGGCGGCGTTTGAGCTGCTGCTTTAGGTGGGGCTGGGGGGCGTGAAGGAAGCATGGATGAGGTATCTGAACCATTCAGTACCGAGGCAGTGTTAGAGCCAGGGGCTTGGTTAACAGTGAGGCGAGATATCAAGGCTTCAAACCGTGCACTGTCTTCCATTCTCCGTTGGTGGTCTCGTTCTGCCTCTGCTTGCCTTCTGTGCTCATCCGCCAAACGTCTGTGAGCTTCATCCTCGCGTCTCTCATCTCTCATAAACTTCATTAAGGCAATTATCTCTGGAGATAACGCTGAATGTTGAGGTGAAGGGCTGCGCGATGTTGTGGGAGCTGGGCCGGCCTGGTCATCCATCTCTGGGGGACTATCATCCGCTTGACTCATCCAGGCGCTGGGTCCACGGCTACGTAAGGCATGAGACATAACTACTTTATCTGTGTACTGTGTCTTAAATCAGTGTTGACCGGTCAGCCCGTCGTATCAACAAGATTTCAGACAAAAAATTTAATTCAATACACAGATAAGTAGGTTATATATATAAAATATATATAATGAAGCCGCGCGGTCAGCAAGTGTTAGTACATGTATGTGTGTGTGTCCCAGGCAGGCAGAGCGTCTCGCCCCAGCTGTGAGGGGGGGTGGAGGCGGCGCTGTGAGGGAGGGGGGTGGAGATAGGAGTAGCTCAGTCGCTCTCTGTAAACGGTCAGAGGAGGGTGCGCTGAGCTCTACACCCCACAAATGCCCAGAACATGCCGTATACCTTGGAAATCCGTTCGAACAAGGTCACACATGAATGGCACGAAACACACAATGCACTAAACACTTCACAGAAAATCACTGTCACTGACACTGCTCAAAGTTGCGAAATTCTTCGAGGGATGACGCGGGGTTGACCCAAGGCGGGGATCCATCAGCCGGCTTTCCACAAACTTGCACTAATCACTCGTAATAATCCAGTAAAACTACGCACTGCGCCATGTTAGATGTTCTGGGTAATAAGTTCTATATACAGGAGAGAACACAAACACCTGTATAGTTTTGTAGGTTCGGTTTACTGGATAAGAGTATGTACACAGAGGTGGGTAGCACTGCTCCCTAGCTAAGCTCTTGGTCAACTACCATAGACGACGTATGGCAAGTGATACATTAGCAGCTTCCATACGTCGCCAGGCACATTAATTAAGCGTGTGGGATATGGTAATAACATTGCCACACGCTGCTAGCTAGGCTGAATAAATATAAATGGAGCACATACATAATATACATACATAATACATAATCCAGCATACATAATATACATACAACTATAGCTGATTCTTTTGAAATTCCAGTCTCGACAAGTTTGCGTAAAGACAATTTAAAAGAGGTATTTGTCCAAGGATTAATCTCAAGTGAATTTCTTCCTGAAGGAGCTGTTAGACTCATTACTAGTCCTGGGAACTTAAAGAAAATGTGGTGGGTTCTCCTTTGCAACTGGAGACAACGGAGAAAGTGTGGAAGCGAAAACCTTAGTTGACCTTGGAGACAATACAGAAAGTAAGTGTGGAAGCTAAAAACCTTAGTTGACCTTGAAAGAGAGAGATTGTTATTTGAACGAGAGAATTTTGAGGAAGATATAATTGAAAGAGAAAAGGAGAGAATTGAAAGAGAAAGGGAGAGAATTGAGAGAGAAAGGAACAAAATTGAAAGAGAAAGGGAGAGAATTGAAAGAGAAAAGGACGGAACATGAATTGAAAGTAAATGAAATCCAAATCCAAAACCAAGACAAAAGAGAAATTCAAACTCACTTTGATTGGTCCCGTAATGTAAATTTAGTACCTAATTTGGATGAATCAGATCCTGAGTCTTCAATGCGTTTGTTCGAGAGTACAGGTTTCCACTATAAGTGGCCCAAGGATGAGTGGATTTTGCTACTTCAGAATAAGCTCACTGGTAAAGCAGCACAAGTCTTTAGTAGCCTAGAGGATTATTCTGATTTCGAGTTTGTCAAAGACAGTATCTTAAATGCTTACACTATAACTCCAGTATCATATACCGTCAAACTTTCCGAAATTTCCTTAAGCCTTTTAACATGACATACGTTCAATTTGCCACTGAAAAATTACGTACTTTTCAAATGTGGCTTAAGACCACTCAAACTAGCACTTTTGATGGCCTTGTTAATCTAATGGTCTGTGAGGAATTAAAAAGACGAATTCCCTTCAATATCATGGCTTAGTTAGAAGACAAGGGTGAAATAGATTTGATGAAGCAAGCACAGTTGGCCGATAGATACGCTTTAGTGCACAGGTTTAAGGGGGAGAATAAGAAACCGAATATTGTAAAGTCACCCTCAGAACAAAACCTTGGGACTAAAAGTGATATGTCGAGTCTTACAGCTAATGTTAGCAAACCTATGACTTATTCATACTGACGTAAAGACGGTCACCATATAATCTCGTTGTTGGGAACCAGGATGTAAAAATTCAATATATTTTTGGAAATTTTTTATCAAACCTAATGTAAAGACTGAAGCCCAGGCTACCACCTCAAAAACTAATCCTGTTAGTAATGTAGCCGAAGTCAACGATTCTCGGAATTATCGTTTTCTTGATTTTATATTCAAGGGTAAAATTTCACTTTCAAAGGATGGTAAAAGGTTCCCTATTAAAATACTATTGGATACTGCAGGTGCTCAAAGCCTAATAGTACATAGTGCTCTCCGTGGAATAAGTAAAAATTATACCGGAAGACCTGTCCTCTTATTCATCAGTAAACCTTGCCCAAGTTTACCTTGATTGCTACATGTTGAAGGGAATGGTGAAGGTGTAAGTGAGGGAGGAGCTGCCAGTAGCAGGTGTTATATTTCCACTTGGTAATGATCTAGCTGGTTCACTTGTTGTTCCTAACCTTATAGTGGTTGATGGGCCGTTGAAGGAGAGTCCTACTCAGAGCTTGGGGAATGAGCTTCCACAATTATTTCCTCTAGGTGCCGTAACTAGATCTCAAACTTTACTTGACCCTAGTGCTGATTCTTCTAGTGTTCCCACTTTCACTTGTGATCTCCCCTGGGGTTGGGTGGCGGGCACTGGTAAACACAACTGTGAGTGCTAGCTCCCAAATTTGGGATGTTTTCGAGCCTATTACATTATCTGAAGGATATATAGACTTACCTACTTGTGTATAAGGACCTGAGGATAAGATAAGTATCATCAAGCAACTTTGGTGTTGGGAATTTACTGTTTACCACACGAAAATAACTGCTCGGGGTCCCATCACTCCTGGCTGGGTGTTGTGGGATGTCAACATTGCCCCATGGAAAGTGAATTATCGCTTAAGAACTCTACATGGAAGAGTAAAGAAAAGATAGTATTGGACGAAGTTCTTGAAGACCTTGAGTTGAGTAGTGATGAGTCTAATACGAGTGATGAAGCACAAGGGAAGTTCGAAAGTGAGAAAATACAGCTACAACAAGAGGTAGTGAAAAAGAAAGAAATTTCTAAAAGGATGAGAGAGACAAGCTGGCAAGAGGACAGTGAAAGCGGAGAAGTGAGAGAGGAGAAGAGACAAAAAAATCTAGGACAAAAAATGTGTGTGGGTGGTAATAATAATGGAAATAACAGAAAGGAGATAGTGGAGAATGGATCAAGAACAGAGCAAAGTATGGAATTTGAAGGAAGCAGACAAGAACACACACAAGGTAATGTTGGTCGTGTCAGGAAGAGATTAATTTTTCCACACTCATGCCCGATGACCTTCCTTGAAAAATTAAAATGGGCAGTAAAACTAGGACGGGAGCATCGCAGCTTTGAGCCTCTTTTGAAAGAAGGCACACACAAGCCTTATCTTACAGTGGGGACCATGGAGGCTGTGGAAATGTTGACAACTGTTGGGTACAAGGGATTACTGATGGTTTTGCCAGAGGAGAGCGACATACTACTTACAAAGGTTATAATCTTCAGGTACCCTGTAATACTAGATCCAGAATACTTATTGGATGACGAAAGATTTGTTTGGGTCAAGAGTCATTTAATAAGGGGCGAAGAGAGAAGCCAGGTTATTGCTCTAATGAGAGGAAAGGTTCCAGAGAAAGTGTTCATCACAGGAGCAGGGTATAGGAAGGTGGCACTATATGTGGAGGGACCAATAATGTGTCTCAAGTGTTGCAGATGGGGACATACGGCCTGGAGCTGTCAACTGGACCCAAGTTGTAGATTCTGTGGGAAGAGGCACGAATCTAGCAACTGTAAGGACAAGATCAAAGCAGGAGAGAAAGTGAAGCCTTGTTGTTGTAATTGTGGTAAAACTCACAATGCTAGTTCAGTTGCATGCGAGATGAGGCCACGTATGAGAAGTGACCAACAAAGGAAGTATTCATAGAACACTGAAGAAGTACTCTGTGGTTTGACAGTGACAAGACAGCAAGAGAACACACAGACAGTGGAGACAGTGATCCCTGAGAATGCCTGGCATGAAGATTCAAGAAGGATAAGGACTGCGCTTGCGGCCGGGAGAGTTGTTGATGCCAGGAACAAACAGAGTAATAAACAAGTAGCAAGTGACAGTAGTGGTGCAGCCCTCCAGGTTAGTGATAAAACTGTGCAAGAAATTCTGGGAGAAGAGGTGCGTAAGATGTTTCAGCTTTTGCAAAAGTTAGGTCAGAAAATAGAAGTGATAGAGAAAGACTTGATACAGTGACAAATAAAGAAAGGGAAAACAAAGCTGTGAATAATGTAGAATTAGAAGGGAACTAGGAAAGTGAAGAGCTCAAGCTTTTGAAAAATTCAGTGCTTAAAATAAGTATTAAAGGGAAGGAGAGGAAAATAAAGGATTGTGTAGTGCAGGGAGCAACAACTGAAAGTTTTAAAAATGTGTTGGTAAAGTGTAAAGATGCTGATAAAGAAAAACTTTTGAGGAAATGGGAATCTGTTCAGGAGGATTGGGCCTTCTTAAAGAGTCTGATTGGAAAGGATATAAAATGTGTAAATATTAATCATGGATCTAGCTAGCCTTAAGATAATGTCCTGGAATGTTAATGGTCTACGAAATAGAGTGACAGATGTACATTACTTTACCCTTAAAAATAATATTAACATAATTACCCTTCAAGAGACTGGGGACAGAAAGGCGACCTGCTTAAACTGTCTGGATATAAGGGATTTCATCTCTATTCGGGTGAAGGTATAAGAGGTGGTCTCAGCATTACATTAAGAAATCCATACCAACAGAACTAGTTGGAAGCCCGAGTAGAGTACAAGGAATAGAAAGTGTCTGTATAAAGTTATATTTGAAGGAAGGAGAATTGAACATAGCAAATTTGTATATTTCTGGAGGCTGTTTTGACCTCAACTTCTTACCAGATTGCATGTTTTTGGACTCAACTTTGGCTGTAGGAGATTTTAATGCTCGACATCCAAGACTCGAAACAATGGGGAGAATTAATAGTAATGGTATAAAATTTTGGCAATTTTTACAAAATCACCCAGATGCTTACTTGTTAGGAAATGAGGAAGTGACTCATATTAAAGGAGGAAGGTTAGACTATGCTTGCATGATAGGCAGTCAGGGAGTCCAGGGAGAATGTGAGATAATAAGGGAGCTAGTCAGTGACCATTTTGTTGTGTATGTTCAATTACCATTAGGGAAGAGACAGGTGAGATATAGGAGGAAGAGATTGAAACTAAACAAGGATGACACAGAAGTGTTTACCCAAAATATAGAGAAATGGTACAGAAATTATACACCAGTCTGTATGGATAGCTTTTATAATGACTTAGTTGGGGAGATAGAAAGATATTTAACTAAGTCAACACAGAAAAAGATAAATGATAAGACACACGGGGCTAGGAAACACTGCTATACCAATGACAAAATGTTGAAGGGATGGACTCAAATGTTAAGGGCAGCACATAAAGATTGGGTAAAGAATGGTAGAAGAGAAGAAGATAGGGAAATCTTCATGGATATAACCAAAATTTGTTGGCAGGCTAGGAAGGAGGCAAGGGAGAAATATTGGCACATTGGGGAGAGTAAAAATCTCAAAGAAATACGGCAGGATATTAACAAAATTGGAGGAAAAGGAGTAATTTTACTAGTCATCCTCATCCAGAGGAAGAAGCTAATAAACTGGTTGACAAATGGGCTAAAGCAGCTAGTGTTGCCTCCCTGCCTAACATGACAATAGAAGCATTAGATGAGTGGCAAAATGAAAGAAGAAGATTTATTTCATCAGCTCTAAATATTTGTGATGTAACATGTGTAGATTACTCAAGATGAGTTATTAAATGCTGTTAAAAAAGGAAAATCTACAGCACCAGGAGAAGATAGAGTGACTTATGAAATTTTGAACTGCTTAGTTGGTATGGAAAATAGTCCATTATTAGATTTATTCAACATGAGCTATACAGAGGGTAGATTACCAACAGAATGGAAGAAAGCGATAGTTATTCCTGTCCCTAAGGCAACTGGTGGATACAGGCCAGTGTCTTTAACATCTTGTTTTTCCAAGATGATGGAGAGAGTATTATTGAATAGGCTTGTATATATTGTGGGGGAAAATCTGTCTTGTAATTTATTTGGTTTTTTGGAAGGGAAATGTACTTCAGACTGTGTTATAAAATGTTTATCAAATGATGCAGACAGATGTAGAGTTTTTGTGGATTTACAAGGAGCATTTGATAAAGCTCACAGTGAAGTAGTTATGAATGAACTGGCTGCTCTAGGGGTATCAGGAAAGTTGTTACACTGGATAGGTGACTACTTGCATGGAAGGAGAATCTGTGTATGGTATCAGGGATGTTTGTCTGAGGAAAGAGCACTTGAACTAGGCATTCCCCAAGGGGGAGTATTGAGTCCAATGTTATTTAATGTGTTAATGAACAAGATAGCCTCACACAAATATCCTAAAGGAGTTGTAACCATCATTTATGCAGATGACATCTTATTTCAAGGAAACTCTGTAAAAAATTTGCAGATTGCATTAAATAATTTTAGTGTTCTTTCTCAAAAGATGGGCTTAGTTATCAATGAAGAAAAATCCAAGTGTGAATGTAAAGGAAGAGGAACTGAATCCGTTTTTCTAAATGGAAAAATTGTTGAGAAAGTGTCAAAGTATAAATATTTAGGAATGTATATTGGCTTTACTTGTGAAAGTAAAGAGGCAGAAATATATCATGTCCTCACTCAATGTAGAGCAAGATTACAGCCCTTGAAGGCTTTAGCATGTTGTGGTAAAGGTGCTGGGGTACCCATACTGAGAATGATGTATATTTCTACCATCAGATCACTTATAGACTATGCAGCACCTACGGAAGCTTGAGATCATGCAAAATGAAGCAATGAAAATAATTTTAGGGTGTCAAAAGAATGCAATGATTGAGATAATGAAAATGGAACTAGGGTTACAGAGCATTTCACAGAGGGTCAGTGAAATTAATACAGTTGCAGCAGTTCGATTAATGAGAGGTAACAGTGGGGGTAAATTTGTACAAGATATAAATGATGGTTTAAAAGATAAAGGGACCTTCTGCAGGCAAGGCAAGAGAGGATACATGAATGGATTAGTAAATATTATTAAAAAATGTAATCTGGCAGACTGGTGTACAGCTGTTCAGAAGAGTTGTAAGAATCCACCCTGGGAAGAACGAGAAGTAGAGTTAGACATAGTGCCTCTCACAATGAAGAAATCATTACATGAACCAAGACAGTTAAGGGCTTTATATGGGAATAAGATTAGTAATTTGCCTAAAATAAACACATTGCATGTATATTGTGACGGTTCAGTTATGTCAAGTGGCAGGGCAGGGTGCGGGATCCTTATAAGACAGTACACAGAACAAGGAAATGATGACATCAAAATTGGACTTCGGTTGAGCAGTTTTATATCATCAACACAAGCTGAGTTATATGCAATGTTAGTAGGATTGGAAAATGTTGTAAAGAGGTATAAAGATGCATATTTTTTTGTTGATACTAGGGCAGCTTTGGATTCTTTGAACAGTGGGAGTCCAGTCTTTGAACACATTATTGGTTCATGTAGAAAATTAGTAAATACAATAAGGAAAAATGGCCATAATGTTCAATTTGTATAGGTCCCTTCACATGTAGGCATTGGTCTTAATGAAGCAGTAGATATAATAGCAAAAAGAGCCACGGAAAAGGCCGAGAGCGACATAATATGTACTAAAACCTTGAAACAATTAAGGAGCAAATTACGGAAAATACAATCAATAGAAGATAATTTCAAAAGGAATGAAATATACGAGAAAAGTGAAACAATGAAACATTACCATCATGTTCTCATGAAAACAAAATTTACATATGGGAAAGATAAGAGTAGGTGGAAAGATTCAGTGTATATGAGGTTAAGATTAGGATATAAATATTATTGGGAACTTGGAGCTGAGAGAAGTAAACAGGATAAAGAATGTAGAGTTTGTAGAACATCCAGATCCCATACCCTGCCACATTATATACTGGAATGCCCACTGCTTAATGTATATAGAAATGCCCAAATAAATAATGTCCCCATGCAAATAGAGTGGATGTTTAAAAATAGGAAAATAGATGAAATATTAAAGAAATATAGAAATTTTGCATCTAGAATATAACTATGTACTATAACTGATTATATGAAATATTAGGGATTTATGTGAGTCCTGAGAGGGACATTCCTGGACTGGGGTGGGGATGACTTATGTCACTTCATCCCTTTGAGATGTATTAATGGTTTTTGTATCTCAATAAACGTATCAATCAATCAATCAATCTCCCCTGCCAAGTTATGACCAGGGATAACTTGATTAAAGCTCAGAAAGAGAATACTTCTCTTGACAAATTTCATCATATAGCAGTGCCTAAGTCAGGCATTGTTCAAGTCCCTTGTTTTCACTATCAAGATGAGGTCTTGATGAGAAAATATCGTCCGAGATATTTAAAGGATGATGACTCCTGGGCTGAAGTACATCAAATAGTTATACCCTATTCTGTTAGAGTACAGCTCATAGAACTGGCTTAAATGGCCACTTGGGAATGTGTAAAACCTATAACAAACTTAGTCAGGATATTTACTGGCCTGGTATGAAGAAACAAGTGGCTAACTTCATCAACACCCCATTCCTGTTACGGAGGAACCCTTTAACAAGATTCTGATAGATTGTGTGGGCCCACTTCCAGAAACCAATAAAGGTAAACAATATTTGTTGACTATAATGTACCAGTAAGAAACATTAGAGTTAAGCTATTGTTGTTATTTTGTTACAATTCCTTACACAAGTAGGTATCCCCAAAGAAATTCAATCTGACCAAGGGTTTAATTTTACAAGTGGCCTTTTCTCCAACGTGTTATCGAAGTTAGGCATAAAAAAAAAAACTGTCATCGGCATATCATCCCCAGTCACAAGGTTCCCTAGCAAGATGCTATCAAACAGTAAAATCAATGGTTAGCAGATTTTGCTTTGACACAAAAGCTGATTGAGACGAAGGAATTAATTTCATGCTCTTTGCAATTAGAGAATGCCGACAAGAATCACTTTGATTCTCACCTTTTGAAATGTTGTATGGTCGTCAAGTCATAAAAGAACAATGGTTTAGTAAAGTTGCAGAGATTCCTAATCAGACTGTTGGTCAACATCTTGATAATCTTAAATCTAAACTAAGTAAAGTAAAACAAATTGCACTAGATAATTTAATGAAATTTCAAAGTAAGATGAAGAGTATTTATGACCGAGAGGCTAAAATTCGTTAGTACATTTTTGGAGATGACGTATTGCTGTATTTGCCTATTCTAGGCTCACCCCTCAAATATCAAGACCCTTACAAAGTATCTCATCAGTTAAATAAAGTAATATTACATAAGAGTTTTCTTTTCTACTTTCTATAATAGGAATGGTTGGCGAGGACAGTTCTCTCACCCTCGTAACCCTGAGGATTCCTTCAGCGATACAATTTCACTAATTTAAGGTGTACTAGTTGAGAGTCCCTTCTACGGTCAGGAGTTAAACCAACGCAGTTTAACCACATTCAAGAGTATTTACGAAACTTAACCACTGAAGAGCAGGCGGATGTTATTAAAATATTGCAAGATAATTCGGGTGTATGCAGGTAGGGTCTAGGTAGATGTCATAATGTTCTCCATGATGTCGAATTCCATACTAATACCTAACCTATACGACAGACGCTTTACCGACTCCGTCCAGAGAAGAAGGCCAAGATGAAGGCAGGCCTGACTATCAACCTACCGAAGTCCCAATTCGGCCAGGCCACCACATCGTGGGTCAAGGACGATGTCAACCCAAAACCGCCATTCTCATCTTTGGTGGATCCACAACCCGCAAGTCCCTTATGAGATTCCTTGGAATGACGGGGTATTATAGGAGGTACTGCAAGAATTTCGCATCTGTAGCTGCTCCACTGAAGTCTCTTACCAGCGGGAAAGTCCCTTTTCAGTGGGATCATGCTTGCCAAGAAGCCTTTAATTAGCTAAAGAAGTTACTAGAAAGCGATCCTGTTCTGAAGTCTCCAGACTTTAATAAGCCCTTTACTCTTCATGTGGACGCCTCAGGTAAGGGCTTAGGTGCTGTCCTTCTACAGTACAACTGGATGATTCTTAATCCAGTCTGTTATTTCTCGACTAAGCTGAAACATCACCAATGCAACTATAGTACAGTTGAAAAAGAAGGATTAGCCCTAGTGTCTGTCCTTAAGAAGTATGAATGCTATCTACAACATCCTACTCATGATGTTCAGGTCTTTACAGACCATAATCCACTCGTCTTCATCTTCAAAGTAATTGACATATTCAGCGATGGGCTCTCCTAATCCAACCTCTTCGTATCAAGGTCAACCACATCAAGGAGAAGACAACATCTTGGCAGACGCGTTATCCCGGGAAGCAGACGGACCTCATTGACCACCATCGTTTTACACTACACCTGTGACCCCTTCTACGCGTCGACCGCCCATCTTCTTCTACGGTTACGATGGATTTCGAGGGGGAGGTATAACATAGAAGGGTCACACTTCCATGTGTAGACACTGCTTTGTCACCTTTATCTGCGCGGCTTTCTTCACACTACCCAAACCACTAGTTAACCAGCAGTCAACTAGCAGGAACACGAGTTGTGATATGGCTCCTGATTGGTGGAAAACCACCGCCGGCTGTTGGGGGTGCCATCTGTCACAGGTGATGGCTACTCTAACCCTGTGGATTCAGTCAGTCTTACTCCCACCTCCTCGGCTAGTTGTTCTCCCTGTCTACTCAGCCGTGTTGATTAAGTAACTGTTACTTGCACTACCTGGGCACCTCAGAATCTACTGGCCAGCTATTTGTAACGTGTATTAGTACAGTTAAGTACATTGTTTTTCACCCTTGTATATGTGTTCTATGTTGATTTTGTTTTAAGAATATTATATAAAAATCACTTGCATTTGTTTCACTTCCTACTGTTTATACTGTGTTGGGTCATGTCAACCATGTGTGTGGTGTTAAATATTCACTTAAGCAAAGTAATGCTATAATAAGTCTACAATAAAAATTAATAATTCGAAATGTTCACAATACAAACAGATTGTCATTTGTTACGTAATTGGGCATGAGTATTACAAGGTATTATAACTAAACAATTAATCTCAAAAAGTCCCTAGACACACACAGGTAAAGAAATAATTTTAATTTTGAGATTAAAATAAAAGTAAAAGTTAAAGTAAAGGAACTTAGACATTTGCCTTCTTAAGTGCTCTGTTTCCGTAACAAGTTACATCAGGTGCCTTCAAGAGAGCTCAGCCTCTCAACTGGCTCAGCTATGTTAATATTGTTATTATCGACTGTGTTTTTTTTTGGCTAAATAAACTGTTTCAATATCAATTCAATATAAATATCAACATGTTCACTAAAACACTACCACATGTTCACTATAACACTACCACGTGTTCACTATAACACTACCACTTGTTCACTATAACACTACCACATGTTCACTATAACACTACCACATATTCACTATAACACTACCACATGTTCACTAAAACACTACCACATGTTCACTAAAACACTACCACATGTTCACTAAAACACTACCACATGTTCACTAAAACACTACCACATGTTCACTAAAACACTACCACATGTTCACTATAACAGTATCACATGTTTGCTATTCACATGTTAACTATAACATTATAACATGTTTACTATTCACCTGTTTACTACAACACTTTTTTTTATTATTGGCCTCCAGCCTTCCCCAATAGCCATACCTTCGCCACCATTTTATTACCTTAATATTAAATATCCTAAGACATAAGTAGCTATCCTAACTGTGTTGAGTTAGTTGAGCCACAGATCTATGCGGCATTCAATGACTGTTGCCTCATAGTCAATATCTGCAACTGATGTCGGCTTTGGGGCCGATGCCCTCATTTTCCCTGAGGCAGAGCAAAGCCGACCAAAGGAGAGAGAAGAACAGTCGACATCTCATCCAGGCAATAACATAACTTCGGGGCTGCTGCTTCTGTTCGGATATCACCTCCGCTAGTCTGGCGTAGAAGCATCTTGCACTTGGTCCCTTCCCACCTGAGGTTGTGAACACTAGAGGAGTGAAGCTGCCTTGATCAACGTTCTGAATTCTCTCCCCGTATGCCCTTATCTTGTCGTTCTCGTTCCTCCTGTGTGCAGCATCGAGAGCTAAGTTACGGTGACATGCGACCATGGGATCAGAAATCCTGATGTCGAAGAAGGCTCGCTGTCCCCGAGTCCAGAATCCTCTAGCACTGACGCCAACACAGGTTTCGTTGGATGTGTTTGAAGTCCTATCTTGGAAATTGGCACCGTCCAATGGAAGGAGGGTCAGTTCTACCCTGACATTACAGCAGATTACCTTCAACATATTTGCTGCGAGATCTTTACTTTGTCATGCCTCATGCATATGAAGCCCCCTTTCTTGCTTGTAGCGTACTGTATGTGGCCAGTGGTCAAATTTCTCTATGTTTGTCAATTATCTCTTTGTATGGGCTCACATACGTACGTACTGTACATGTAGAGATCTCACACTCAGGATGGAGGTAAGAATAGAAGCTCACAATGCGTTTTCTGTATATAAATATTGTATGTATAGTGCAGTGCTAAGGAGTTGCTGTATGGTGAGAAGCTTGCTCAGAGGTCCTGTTGGGTGAGGAGCTTGCTGAGGGAGCTGGTTGGTGAGGAGCTTGATGGGAGGTCTTGCTGGTTCTGGAGAGTAGAGTAGAATGATTTGCACAGTTCAAGTTTAGAAGCTCCAAAAGTTGTTCGTAGCGAAAGTCAGAGCGGGGAAGATGACAGAAGAAGGAGCAGGAGGTTAGGAAGGGATTTGTAGTGGGAGAGATAGTGCCGTGGCTTTACACGACTGCGTTTTATTTGGTTAGCGCATAGCGCACGTATTTGGTTTTGTCTGTGTTGGGTGTGTGATCCTCGGGTCACCACTCCTCCTGATTGTGTTAGTTCAAGTTTAGAAGCTCCAACAACTTTCCCTGAATACGAATTAGCAACCTTTCGATTTACAACAGGTACCTACTTACTGCTAGGTGAACAGGGACCAAAGGGGCTAGGAAGAGTGTCCAAACAACTTCCGCCTGCCCGGGAATCGAACCCGTGACATCTTGCTTGCGAGGCAAGAGCGGTACCGCTTCTACCACCAGCGCCAGCCAAGCCTACACGTATTTATATGATTTCTCAGGACAAGAAAGTGAGGTGTGAAATGTTTGGCGCCAATCACCGTGCAGGTCCACTGAACTCGCCGCGTACTCCTCCGTCCGTGCGTGAGACCTAGTCTGTGGAACTCGCTTCCCTTCCTAGGGGCGCTTGTGGTAGAAGCGGTACCGCTCTTGCCTCGCAGGAACGGTGCAGCTCGTATTCAGGGAAAGTTCTGAACTCCCTTCCTAACCTCCTCCTCCTTTCTCTGTCATCTTCCCCGCTCTGCCTTTCGCTACCAACAACTTTTTTGGAGCCTCTAAGCTTGGAAATGGAGCTTCGAGGCGCTGGTGGTTGAGTGATACCGCTCTTGCCTCGCAAGCAAGATTTCACGGGCTCGATTCCCGGGCCGGCGGAAGTTGTTTGGACACTCTTCCTAGCCCCCTTGGTCCCTGTTCACCTAGCAGTAAGTAGGTACCTGTTGTAAATCGAAAAGTTGCGAATTCGTATTCAGGGAAAGTTGTTGGAGCTTCTAAACTTGGAACTAACACAATCCGGAGGAGTGGTGACCCGAGGATCACACACCCAACACAAACAAAAACCAAACACGTGTGCCGTGCGCTAACCAAATAAACGCAGTCGTGTAAAGCCACGGCACTATCTCTCCCACTACAATTCCCTTCCTAACCTCCTGCTCCTTCCTCTGTCATCTTCCCTGCTCTGCCTTTCGCTACCAACAACTTGGAGCTTCTAAACTTGGAACTGGAGCTTCTAAAAATGGAATGGGGCTTCTACTACTTGTAAGCTGATTGGCTGGTAAGCGAATGGCAAGTGATCAGTCGGCAGTTGTAGAGGAGAGTATCCACTACAGGCTTATGATTTCCCAATATTTCAGTATCATGAACCTCCCGCAAAAAGTGTAACCATCTCCATCCACTAATGTTGCTAGGTCCCGTAGTACCCAGGACTTCGTGCCTAGCATTAATATTACCAACCAAAACAGTAGCATCATTAAATAGGCATTCTGGCTTGTCATTAATATCCAAACTTTGAGGATGTACATAGCTGTTAGCAATACATATAGACCTCCCTTGGATTTTAAAACACAAACTGTCAACCCCATTCTGCTTGTCACCTTTTACCAATTCATAAGTTAACAGACCTCTTGTATTATTTCCATTATTTCCTGGAAATTCACCTGACCCATAACTCTGATTTTCATAGTTAAATGTACCACAGCTGATTTAAATGTAATTTCTGTCATTGCGTGATTAGCCCTTCTGGCATGTCTAGCGCACAGTCCTGAGTTGCCAGTTAGCAGTA
This sequence comes from Homarus americanus, assembly GCF_018991925.1. NCBI lineage: Eukaryota > Metazoa > Arthropoda > Malacostraca > Decapoda > Nephropidae > Homarus > Homarus americanus. The sequence continues at coordinate 13,475,286 of NW_024730668.1, read as the reverse complement.
TATAAACTCGTGTAAGAGGAACAGCGTCACATCTCTGACACTGCTCCATCACCATCTCAGGTATGTGTATAGTTCTCACGCTCGCCATATTAAGTCAGTTGGTTCTAATGTCCTTTAATCGTTAATTCCGTCGGGGTTAATGAGGCTGGAACATGTATATTATATAAGGTTTTAGTAGCAAAACCCAATTGTCTGTTATCTATTTATTTTGGAACTATCTCAGATACAGTTCCAAGCATATATCACCTTAACTTATCACTGGAGCTATGAGTGTTAAGAGGAGGATGGAGGCTATGTTAATTAGCTCTGCTAAATACGTCCGGTTGGTGTGAGGGGTTGAGTAACAATGCCCATGAGTAGGGACACATTGGATGAGAACGGAAATATGTACGTCGTCCTCCCTCGAGGGAAGACGGAACCATTCACGATGGCTTTCAATAACGTCTTACTCTAGTCAAGGATATCAAACTACTTCCCGTGTCAGGTGGCCAGAGAGCCGGCTACTTAATGCCTTAGCTCAGCACTAAGTGACACGACTTCCCGTGGGCACACCTTATCACGTGCTCTGTACATGCTACCTCATAGCTAGTGGAAAGTTACAGAGGGTGTTAGAGTATATAAATAAAATATAATTAACCCATTTATATAATACTTCTGCCAATAAGACAGGGGCTATTACATCGCTCGGTCACACCATCCAAGCTCTGCGAGGACTAAACTAAACTCGCAGAAAAGCATCCTATACATAAACCTAACCATGTTACAAACATATGTGTAGACACTAAGCTGGGGACTGTGGAACCGTAGGCTTAAGTGTCTTACAGGCTAGTATCTTATGTACAATGGCAAAATTGGATGATTCTGACTTAAAAGACAAACATTACTGCCAATATCAACACAATAGTGGAAATCGTTAACTTGGGTAAGCAAATCCCGTAATAACATGGCAGAAATAATCTTTGCCTACTTCGTGTTTAAGAATGCACCTTCTTAGCAATGTACAACTTTTGCTACTATAATCACAAAGGATGAATGAGTGTGATGTGCTTGAGACTCCTTGACGAAACATTCATTTTTGCGGAGAGCAGTACTGAGTTATGAAGGGTTCTACCACGGTATGGCTGAAAATTGACATTCTGTGATAATATACTGTAGAACTATCGTATTTGTATTTTGAAAAGATGAATGTATGACATCATTAAAATATGCAGTTTGAAAAGATGTGTCTATGACATCATTAACATTAATATAAAACTATCATATTTGTAGTTTGAAAATTATGAACATTATCATCCGTCCTGGGGAAAAAAAATAAAATGTTCACATTTTCTATGTCTAAGGTTTGAAAAATTATTTAAATACAAACCAAAATAATAACCTTGTCCATCCATTTGCAGGAAATTGATATAAATTATATTTAAAATAATTAAAGTATCAATACCTGAACAGGTGAAAAATAAATACTGGAAATTATATTACGTCAGAATATAATAAAATAAGTAAGGCACTTATAATAATTTATATAACCTTCACGATGTCTATCTGTGTGAAGTTATGTCGTTGAATATGTTAATGTGGGTATATATATAATGTATACCTAAAAAAACTACCTATTCCTTGTAGGCTTGATTGAAGAATCCTTTCTAGAATTTCTTGAAAATGTGAAATTGTTGCCGCAATCCCATAGACTCGCGTGTGTCACTCACAGGAGACACAGCTGATGCTAAGGCCAGTGACTGGGTCAATGTCCCCGAAAATCCTGAGTTTCGCAAATTGCTGCTCCCTGTCAGTGAACTCAAGGACTCTTGGGTTCAGTGGGTACACTAGTGCATCCACCACACCATACCTCAGAATGCTGAGCCCATCTCTCGTGATCGGAGATGTGTCATCACTAGGTGCTGGGGTGCTGGTAACTGAGGGTTACTCACGCCATACGAAAGAATTTTGCTGACAGGATGTTGAATGATGAGTACTCACAACAACTGTAGTCACGCCCTGTCACACCCTAGGCAGTGAACGAATCATTTGCAGAAACTAATGTTCACTTCAGCTCACAGGATTGTTGCCATAATTCTGCAACTATCAATAACTCCGGATTGGTTATAAAAAAAAATCACTCAACGTATAACGTCTCACTACGGGATACTATAATACATTTTGGAAGAATATAGCACATCACTGTTTTTCTTCTTTTTTTCTGGTTTCGTAAAACACTTATGACTTGTTATCTAGAATATGTATATAGACCTGAATGTTGTTATCCGTTACTGATTTTTTTGATCCGTGTAATAGATGTAACAGTAAATGTAACCGTAGTATAACGGTTTCTTTGTAGATCCTCTGCCACGTATATAACAATTCTTCTTCCTTGTAGTAGTAAATGTAACACATATAACAATATCTTTGATTGCTATTTCATATTTACGTTCCATATATGGATTCTTCTTCTTTACCAGTATGCCACAGTAATGGGGAGAACATAATATCTCTACCTTTACCAACTGTGTATATGGTGAGATGACTGTTAGTGTGATATAACAGTTACTTGAGAAACTGTCATATATGTAGCAACCTTCCTGGGTTGTCACCACTTGTAACAATCAGTTGAGAAGCTATTTCGGATGGAGTTCCACTGCGTATTACCGTAGGTTAATCACTGTAAAATATCTCAATGTAGCTATTGAGATGTTGCGAGGAGATGTAACGTGAGATGGACGGAGGCTATGTTAAATAGCTCTTCTAAGTACGTTCTGTCGATAAGATAGTTGAGTGATAATTCTAATGAGTAGGAACCCATCGAGGAAGAACGGAAATATGTACGTCGTCCTCCCTCGAGGGAAGACAGAACCATCCACGATGGCTCTCAATGACGTCTTCCTCTAGTCAAGGATATCAAACTACTGCCCGCATCAGGTTGCTAGAGAGCCGGCTACTTAATGCCTTAGCTCAGCACTAAGTGACACGACTTCCCGTGGGCACACCTTATCACGTGCTCAGAACACGCTACCTCATAGCTAGTGAAAAGTTACAGAGGGTGTTAGAGTATATAAATAAAATATAATTAACCCATCTATATAATACTTCTGCCTAAATGACAGGGGCTATTACAAGTTTAACTCGGTTGAATTTTGTGAATATCAGTGTTCTTGTTGTAACAGTGAAATTATCCTGTACCCCGTACCCAGTGAAAGAATTAATGTAACTTAAATATCGTCTGTCATTGCCAGACGAAAGATTGTTTGTGATTGAATTATTTTGTGACATCTCTGACTCTGCTCCATCACTATCTCAGGCACAGAGTGGGTGATAGCTGAATACCCGGCAGTCACTGGGGGACCGGTAGCTGCATACCAGCTGGCTGTACTGCAGGATGTCGTTAATTCAGCACGATTAAATTGTGCGAGCCCGCGGGGATGAACTCCCTCGCCGTGGGTCGGACTGCAATCAACCTAACAGCGCTCTTCGTTTGTTGTTGTGACACCTTGGTGCACCCGTCACAGTTATATAGGCAAAGTATTATTGTTGTATATGAATCGGGATAACTAATTGAAATATAGTTGTCCCATGTTGAGTAGTAAACCCATAAATATTGATTTTACCAGTAATAACTTTTGTTATGTGGGTTGTGAGTACATCATTTATATGTACTACCTGTAGCATAGTGTATGTGGCCAGTTGTCTAATTTATCTTTGTGTTTGTCTATTTTCTCTTTGTTAGGCTCACATACATACGTACATATTGGAGTTCTCGCACTAAGGATGGAGGTGAGAAAGGAAACTCAGAATAGCTTATCTCTACATGTATTGTATGTAAAATGCAGTTCTAGGGAGTTGCTGTGTGGTGGGGAGCTTGCTGAGAGGAGGTCCTGTCCATTTGAGAGCGTTGAGTAGAACGACCTTGATATTTTTTTTTTTTTTTTAAGATTTGTCGGAATATTACCTATGCGGATCTTAAGCTAAAATGCTGGTCCACCCACTGCTGGGATAAAACACCAGCATATTTTTAGTTAACTGTATATCTCCACCACAAGCGTGGAGGTGGATGCTCAGTAAAAAACTGTAGGGTTTCTTGAGAGTGGTTGCTGGTTAGCATTTTGGCAACCTTCTCTGCTGTGATAAGGGGTTGTATGTTTCTCCTAGCTAATTGTGCTCCAGGGCACTCTATGAGGTAGTGCTGCAGTGAGTTTTCTGCTCCGCTGTAGCAGATCTTGCACATGCGCTGCTCTGCTGGTACTTGTACAATGATTTCCCATATGCATGGGTATCCCAGTCTCAGTCGGTGGAAGATGACTTCTTCCCTTCTTGTTTTATCCTTCATGAGTGGTGGTCTCTCATAATTCGTGACCAGATAGTACCACCTGGCCGATCGTGATACTGTTGTTAATCTTCTATGTTTGTCTATTTTCCACTGGGCAGTTCGTGTTATTGTGGTCTTCTTTATCTGCTCCTGACTGGGCGGGATGATCATCTCAATGTTTCGCTGTCCTAACGCAGCCTTGGCAGCAGCATCACCTCGTTCATTCACCTGGGATTCCGATATGACTGGGCACCCAGTTAATGATAACTTGCCGATCTTGTGATTTTAACCCCTGCAATAGGCCAACAACGGATGTTATGAGATGAATGTTGTCTCTAGGCTCTCTACATTGTAGTGCTTCAATAGCACTTTGTGAGTCAGTGTGTATTACAACGCTTAGTTGACTGTTTATGGAAGCCTGTCTTAGGGCTCCAAGTATGGCAGCTAGCTCGACTTGCAAAGTAAAGCATCCATCTGAGGTTCTCCAAAGGGACATGTTACCTCCTTATATGGTGAAGGCTGCTCCTGCCTTCGTACTGGTGGGCTCTACGGAACCGTCTGTGTAATACACTGTACTATTGTGTGGTGTTAGAGCCTTTATGTTTCTCTCTGCTACCTCTCGGAGATCATGTGGGATACAGTCAGCCTTTCTTGTCCCAGTTTGTAGAATGTTGAAGACTGCTGGCGGGGACTCCCACGGTGCTGGGGTGCTGTAGTCGGAACTCATTGTATCAGGTCCTTTGCCTAGGATTGTGTCTTTCAATTCCAGTCGATTTACAGCGTCAGATGCGCACAATAGCCATGTTTTCTTGTTAAAGACATCTCTGGTACGGTTCAGTGCTCGTAAGAGTCTATTCTTGATGTCACTTTCCCGAGCCTTGGGAATCAGTTTTGTTGTAAAGCACGCTGTTAATCGTTCCGTCCAGGTTAGGAGAGATGTGAGACCTGTCTCCATGTGTAAGTTTTTTATTTTTGTCCACATAGGTACCTTGACAATGACTCTCATAGAGTTATTCTGGGCAACCTCCAATTTCTCCCACTGCCACTCAGACAGCGTGTTAAGAGCCGGTGTCGCATAGTCTGTTAATGATCGAATGGCGTGTATATATATATATATATATATATATATATATATATATATATATATATATATATATATATATATATATATATATATATATATATATATATATATATATATATATATATATATATATATATAGCGTTCTTAGAACTACATGTCCCGCACCCACCTTGGGTCCTGTCATGGCTCTCATCAAGTTGACTCTTGCCCATTCGGTCTCTTAGATATTTTATCTCACTGTCAAATTTGAGGCCTTTGTCAATCCAGATGCTCAAATATTTGTATACATTGACCCATTGTAGGCCAATACCTTGTATTTCAGTTGTGTCACCGGTTCATTGTGTCCAATCCTCATGGCTTTCGATTTGGAGATTGATATCTTGATTCCCAAGACTAATACATTCTTCACTGATGAGGTCTAATGCTCTTTGGACTTTGCTGATCTGGTTTCTGCCTTTTACTGTCAGTGCTAAGTCATCAGCATAGCATAGCAATTTGGTACCCTCTTGAAATGGGAGCCGACACAAGGTTTCAATGAAGATGTTGATGAGAGTTGGACTAAGAACTCCTCCTTGTGGTGTGCCATTTTCCAGTCTTTGGTGATCTGAGACTTGTCCTTGACAGGTAACTCTTGCTGTTCTGTTTTGGAGATAGTCAGCAATCCAAGCCAGTAGGCATCCTTTGACGCCTTTCTGGGCCAGAGTGGTTACAATGGTCTGTGCATTTGCCAGCTCAAATGCTTTCTCTAGATCAAGGAATACTACGATTGCCTTATTTTGACCAATCGATCCTAGGAGAGTGGCCAAACTGTGTGCAGTGCTGACACCTTTGGTGAATCCAAAGATATTGTGGTGAAGTGGTCGAGTTTTCCAGAGGAGTCGTGTAAGGACCATCCTTTCGGTGGTTTTGCCGATGCATGCTGTTTGTGATATTGGTCTGAAATTCTGGGGATCATTGGGTTTGGGAATAGGAACAATGTTTGCTCTTTTCCAAGCTGACGGAAGTTTGCCTGCTGACCATGATGCGTTGATAACTGTTAGGAGAGCAAGTTCACCAGCAAGTCCTGCATTGCTGTAATGAATAGGTTATACCATCACTGCCAGGGGCGGTGTCTTTGCTTGTTTTCCTGGCCCTTCTGATTTCTTCTATAGTAAACAGATAGTCTGTAGTGTCAGTTTGTTCAATTGCATGTCTGACTGCTACTTTTCTCTCCGGTTGTACTTGCTGTAGATAAAGTCTTATTTCAGAAGGTAGTTGAGCTGATGGCGAGCGTTCTGCAAAGTGCTCTGCCAAGCGATTTGCTTCCTGTGGTGGCTGGGGGTGGGCTGGAACTCTGGGCAGTTTTCCTGTTGCTATCCTGAGTTTTCTTCCGAGTTCACTCAGGCTGGTGTGTGCATTAAAGGTTGCACACCACTCGAGCCGTTTGTCTTCCCTAGTTTTCTGAGTAATTTGACGAGCATGTTGGACAGCAGATCTCAAGAGTTTCACTCCCTCAGGGGAAGGGTACTGTCGGAGATGTCTTCTGAATGTGTGGATTCTGTGATTCTGTTCTCTGACCTCGTCATTGTAGAACCAGTAATCTTTGTGGTGTCTATTTTTAGGGTTTGTTTTTGGTATTGCTTCCTCTGCTACGTGTTGTATGGCATCAGTAAGGTCCTGGTTTAGTTGGTCAATATCTTCTGCTGGTTCATAGCTCGAATACCGTTTTTGGAGTTCATCTTGATATAATTTCCAATTTGCTTTCTTAGTATTCCATCTGGGTGGCGGACATGGGGGAGGAGGGAGTAGCTCCATCCTCAAAGTAGTTGTCGTTGCAAAGTGGTCACTGGTCAGTTCATCATCTACCTCCCACTGAGCTGCTGTAACGAGCTCAGTGGAGATGAATGTGAGGTCCAATGTTCCTCCCAGTATGTGTGTTGGTTCCCCAGTATTAATGAGCGTTATTTCTGGAAAATCTGTCAGCAGTTCCACTAGGTGATGACCATCCTGGTTCATTGTTGTAGTTGGATTGATCGTTGGATGATGGGCATTGAAGTCCCCAGCAATGAGCACAAGTTCCTGTGTTGCTTGTGTCAGTAGTTCACCGGCTTCTAGTCGTTTTGGTGGCGGTTTGCCAGGTGTATCCGAACAGTTTGTGCCTCTACTCCATCTCCACAGTGAACTAGTTCTACATCTGAACTGGGGTTGGTCGCCCTGACGAGAATCATGCTGCCATGGGAGTTGGGCCCTTTTGGTACAGAGTACTGATGGTATCCAGGCAAGCGGAATAGTTTATCTTTTGACATCAGGGTTTCTTGCAGAATGAAGACATCAATAATTTTAGCTTTGGCTGCTGCTTGTACAGTATTCCGTTTGTTGGACAAGTCTTGTACATTCCACTGTATTATCTTGAGAGGACAAGGAGGTGGGGCTATTCTATCATTATCTCCTCGTCGCTGGTGCTGTAGTTGCTCAAGGCGTTCATGGTTGATTCGCTCTCCTCCTCGTTCGTTAGGAATGGTGTGCTCATTGGTGGCTGTTTCTTGGGAACCTGCTCTAACGGAGGAGCAGGAGGTGGAATTCTGCTTATTTTTGGAGGTATCTCGGAAGTTTTTTCTGCTCTCTTCAGGGTGCTGTCGCTCTTGCCTGTGCTTGTTGTTCTATTCCTCATGATCTGTTGCAAGAGGCTTGAGGTTTCACGGTTTTGAGTGATCTCTCGGATGGTAAGTTCTTCTTCTTGTCTGATATCTGACTCAAGGGCGTCGTCTGTTCTACTTGTTGCTGTGGAGTTTTGGGATCTGGTCTTCCTGCATCTTTTCTGTGAGCTGTGTCATAACTGCATTTATTATATTTTCGGTGCTGGTATCTTGTTTCTCTATTATAGTACAGACAGTCACTATGAGAATGGTGATCATCTGTTTTATTTGTTCTTCTGTGAATGCCGCTTGTAGATTGGCAGGCTGGGGTGTATTCAGTTGGGTGGTCGCCTGAGGTGGTTGCAGTGTCCCAGGCAATATGGTGTTCTCCACTAATACTGGAGTGTTCTGTGCTTTTACTGTTATACAGCTCTGGAGCTGCGGTTGTAGAGTTCATTGATTTGTCATGGTTTCCTGCATGGACAAATTTTGCCCCGGTGTCTTCAATTTTTTCCTGTAGCCTGGTGGGGGAAGTGCAGGGAAGGAATCCTCTGACAGTTGGGGCGGGGTGGGTGTTGGGTTGACTGTTTTCTGTCGCTGTTGACCCCACACGAATGTGCTCTGAGGTGCTTCTGTTGTGTTTTGTGGTTGAATTTTTGCCATTGCAACTTTCAACCGCTCGCTCCTCTCTGGGCATGATGTGCTCCAAGCGTGATGTTTCTTTCCACAATTGGGGCACTTGGCTGTCGTGATGGTTCCTTCCTTGTGTTTTTTAATACATATTTCTGTCTTGTGGCTTAGGCTGCAGGCGCCACATCTCACTTTTTTGTGGCACCTGGATTGGTGATGTCCAAATTTATAACATTTGTAGCATCGTAGTGGTTCTGGGACAAAAGGACGCAACTTGTAAGACCCCAGTTGCCTAGGTCTACCTCCTCTGGGACTGTCCCCTTGATGTCCAGTAGCACTTGCCTTGTCTGTGCTTTGTCCTGACTCGCAACACAACGCTCTGCCTTGGTCTCTTTTGGATATTATATGATGACTTCTACAGGTAGTTCCAGAGGATATCGTAGTAGGACCATTCTGGTTGTTTTCTCCTCTGGGTCTAATGGTATTATCTTGACCGTCTTCCCGTTGAGGTTGGTGACCTCGCTGAGGATCTTGGCTGTGTTGTGGTCTTGGAGGGGTGGGGAAGTATCAGGTCTCCAACAAGATTGGGCTTCACACTGAACTTGATGTTCTTGTATTCTAGTTCCAGTGCTACCACTACCTCGTATGCATGGTTGAATTCGGTTTCTTTGGGAATCTTGTACTTCATCACAGTCGGAATCGCGAAGGTGGGTGGTTCTTCCACGGGATGGATTGCTGGGGACATATTGTCTATGTCGGATATGTTGTTTTCCTTCCGAGGCCTCTTGTGGCATTTTCCTTCCATCGGTTACGTCTCTCTTGCCCATCTTTATATAATAAATTGACAATGAAGTGTAGTGATGGGTTGTCAGACCACAGCTTACATCTCAGAAACAGGCCAGACTTGACCCGACATTAGGGGGGTCAAAAGTGTAGGGTAACTCTCGCGGCTGACCAAGGGTTATAAATCAGCCAGGCTCCCCTCCCATGTCACACGGCCCCAACAAACATGTAAGAAGGCACCAGCCGACTCTCTCCCAATATACACAATAACCTACATCGCAGAAGAAGTCCAGACCTGACCTCACATTAGCCAGGTCAAATGTAACCCTCGAGCTCAAGTCAAGGGGCCACAAATCAACCAGGGCCTCTCATGTCACACGGCCCCACCTGATGATTTCTCCAGAAGATACAACTTATAGTCTCTGAAAAAGTCCAGACCTGACCCTACATTAGCGAGGGCAAATGTAAGGAGACCCTTCGCCGCCCCCCCCCGATCAGCTCAACCTGACGGCTCGCCTCCCAATATATAGGACGTCCTAGTCCTCCCTCTGCCCAGAGAGAGACAGAGAGTGTGTCTTGTAACCAAGAAGGGCCAGCTACCACGTCCCCAGTCCTGCTCGAGAGAAGTCAGGGGCCGGAGGCAAGCCGCCTCCGGTCGCCTCCGGTCGGGAGCGAGTTGCCCTCGACAACCGGTGCCCAGCTAAGCAGTCTCCCATAGAGACAACCCAGGACCACCTGCTAGGCCTCCCCTAGGTCACGTGAGTTTTTGTCAGAGCTTTCCATGGGATGAGTTACTTACGTGGGAAGTGTATTCATTTCATGTTCGTGTCCGAGAATCAGTGTCTAGTAACGTAATATGATGTCCTAGTAACGTAAACATAATGTCCTAGTAACTTCAATAGAAGGTGTTATTAATGTGTCCATGTCATGTTCGTAATTGATAAAGAGTTGTAACGAAGCGGTGTTTGAGAAGTCGCCCTTAAGACGTAATAGATGTGTATTGACATTATAAGATAAGATAAGTGTAAATATCTATCACGGCCACGCTACCAAAATCTTCCTCTCTTTTATACTCTTATACTATCAATATTCTACCTATATGTAATCTTCTTCTTGTGAGATTTGTCTCATTACAGAAGGCTCACTACACCTACCTAGTTCCTTGTTGCCCTAGGACCAGTGCTGTGGCCAACTCCCAACGGGGGTCGTAGGTTGGTGGCTCTGGTTTTGCAACAGGACCCCCCAAAAAGGGGGAGCCTACTCTACCTTATCCGTGGCCGGACAGATGGCCGAAGGAGATTTGGCCGACGGACGTTTCACATTTGACCGAACGGACATCGAGCCGACGGACATTTGGCCGAACGGACAATAGACCGAACGGACAAATGGCCGAACGGACAATCGACCGAACGGACAAATGGCCGAACGGACATTTGGCCGAATGGACATATGGCCTTTTTATTTTATTTTTATTTTTCTTTCTTCTTTGCAATGTATTTTTTGCACATTTACTAAAGGATAAAAGATATTAATTACAATGTAATTGCTTTATAAAAATTGCTTCGGTTTTGTGCTTAATATCTGGTAGACGTCGGAAATAATCAGCCTTATTCGGAAACAATCAGCATTATTTTCCCAATTTCAATTTAACTAGTGAATTACAAGGACTGAGAGAGGTTTATGTGCACAGGATGACCTTACAAAACATGAGGTCAGGTCAAAAACATGACATCCGCTAATCCACACACCAACACCACCACAAACACAAAAGAAAGGGCGACGTAACTAGTCTTGTTAAGTCAGGTGAAATTTTTAGCCACGCCCCAAACTAACCAACGTTGGCCCTGCTTGCCTGGACTCGGATGCAGTCGTTCTTCAGAGGTTGTAAAGGTAAGCCGATATTTTTATTGTTGTTCTTATTATTATCAATATTATTATTATTATTATTATTATTATTATTTTATTTAATATTTGTTTCTTTAAAGACCATGGAATTCTTACCAACGACAAGAGGAGGAAGAAGGCTTTTGCTTGACGGATACGACTACATCCTTGATAAACGGAAAGACAATGTAATATATTGGCGATGTGAACGCAAAGGAAGTTGTTGGGGACGATTAAAAACAGAAGGAGACGTTATTCAAGGAGAAGCAAGTAATTACTCACGCCCGCCTGATGCCGGACGTAACCTGTCCTTGAAAACAGTAAAGAAAATTATAGAAAGAGCCAGACAGTCGGAGGAAGTGACATGACTATTATACAAAACTGCACCAGTAAGTACCCACTTGATGCTGCAGGTGCTCTTCCTAAGAAAGAAACTCTGGCAAGAATGGTGTGCAGACAAGGCATGGCACCAGACGGGGACTTTTTAACTGACGACTTACGGAAATCAATTAGAGGAGAAGACTTTGCCATCCATGAAAGTGACAACCTGCTAATTCTGTCAACACCTCGAAACTTACAGCTTCTTGCTTTCAAAGACCACTGGCTGTGTGATGGGACATTTGATTGTGCGTCAGTAGGCTTTCAGTTATATACAGTGCATGTTATGCTGGATGAGAGCCATACAATTGGTATACTGCATCGCAGGGAACAAAAACCAAGCAACTTATGACATGATTTTTAGCACCCTCAAGCAAGTGAGACCAAATCTCAATCCTGTTTCAGTCACCATTGACCATGAAAGAGGGACTCTTAATAGCATCACAATGTGTTTCCCAAACACAAAATTTTTTTGGATGTTTTTTTCCATTTCGGGCAGTGCTTGTGAAGACAAACACACGGCTTAGGACTACAGACTTGGTGTAATGACCCAATAAATGCACTCATCGTCAAGTCCGTTCAAGCTTTAGCATTTGTGTCAGTCAGTGAAGATGCTGAAAGCTTCAATGAATTTGTCTCAGCACTAGATAATGAAACTTATGAACTTCTATCCGAGTTTCTTGGCTACTTTGAAGCGACATGGATTGGTGTTGTACAGCGTGGAAGACGACGAAGACCAGCATTCGAACTCAGGCTGTGGAACATATTGGAGAGAAACACACAAGGCCTTCCACGGACAACAAACTCTATTGAAGGATAGCACAGGGGGTTTGAGCAGAGAATGGCAATCACCCACCCCACCGTTTGCCGTCTCGTTTCAAAACTAAGAAAAGAGCAGTCGGACTACGAGTTGACAATTGAGCAGGCAGCAGCAGCAATTGTATTGAGGAAACGGAAGAAAAAGTACCAGATATTAAACACAAGACTGAAGTCTGTCCTTGAGAAATATGAGGAGTATCCCAGAATCGACTTCTTGAGGGCAATTGCCCACAATCTTTAAATGTTTATGAACATTTCGCTTTATACAGCAATTTTTATAAAGCAATTACATTACAACCAATATATTTTATCCTTCAGTAAATGGGCAAAAAAAAAAAATAATTGTATATCATGCAAATGTATCACATTGAAATTATGTTATCTTTTTATCCTTTGTTTTATAAAGCAAATACATTGCAAAGAAGCAATTACATTACAATAAATATATTTTATCCTTTAGTAAATGTGCAAAAAATACATTGCAAAGAAGAAAGAAAAATATAAAATAAATTAAAAAGGCCATATGTCCATTCGGCCAAATGTCCGTTCGGCCATTGGTCAGTTCGGTCTATTGTCCGTTCGACCATTTGTCCGTTCAGTCTATTGTCCGTTCGGCTAAATGTCCGTCGGCTCGATGCCCGTTCGGTCAAATGTCCGTCAGTGAAACGTCAGTTGGCCAAACGTCCTTCGGCCATCTGTCCGGGAGCCAACTCAGCTAAACTCACCAGCCCATCTCACACACCTCTAAGGGGCCCCTTTGTGGCCTGTCCTAACGACAGCTCCCGCTGGGTTCGTTAATACTGGGAGAATCGGTGAGGGCACTAAAAAATGTGAGCATAAAACACAGAGAAACAAGCAAGTCAATTCAACAGAGACGAAATATCCACGTCAAAGTGAGAGTGGCGTGTGTGGCGACAGTAAGTCTGGCCAGGCGCCGACGTAAGCAAGTGGAAGCACGTGGGTCTGGAGTAACTGCGACATGCGTCTTCTCACCTCACTGCTCAGCTGACGTCTGATGATGATGATGATAATGAAGTAAAGTGGCAAATGGCTTTGCCCTGGGAGAGGAGAGGAGAGAGAGAAGGAAAGCATAGAAACGGGAAGTAAAGTAGTAGTGGGTGATAGCAGGTGGGCTGTCCACCTAGCTGAGACGAGTTGATATGGTGGGGTGGTGGCCACACACAGCAGATGCCTGCCCGCTCAGGCAGGGAGGGGGGGGGCTAAGCTAGCTAGGCATTCATTAGTGTAATGGGTGTTAATTTATGTTTGTTAGATGGTGGTGTTAATTGTTCACATATATGTGTAAAGTGGGTCTTGTTTTTCTATGTTAGCATGAAGGTTCTTGGGCCACCAGCTGTGTGTTTTAGTAGTTACTTCTTCTTTTAACTGGGAGAATATTGGGTCCTCCAACTCTTCAAGTTTGCTCTAGATTCTGTGGGCTTGGCTGTGTGTACGTGTGTTCAGTGGTTTGATATTGTATAATTCGTGAAGTTCTTGTATCATGGTGGTGTATGGGGGGAGATGCATTGATGCTCTACGGATAGCTTTGTTTTGTACTGATTGAAGTTTAAGTGGGCTGGTTTTACTCATCGTGCTGCGTGGTATTGGTGGATACTCCAGGTGGGGGCGGACAAGTACTTTGCATAGATGTATTTGAATTTTGGTGTCCATTTTGCTAAATCTTCGTAGTTTTGTGAGTTGTGATTGGGCAAGCGTTTTGCGTTGTGTTATGTGTTTTGCTATGCCTGTTCTTGTTACTGTGAGTCCCAGAATTTTGCCTTCGTTGGAGTATTGTATAGGTACGTTGTTGACTGTGATTGGTGCTGGGTTTATTTTGGTAATGTGTGAGATCTTTAGTTTCTGTGTATTGGTTTGTATTTTCCACTTTTTTCATATCCGTTGATTTGCTCGATGGCGTGGGCTGTTTTTTGTGCCATCATCTGTTTGACCTTGCCTGGATGTCGCATGATTTGGGTGACGTCATCAACATAAGCTATGTATTCTCCGTGTGTAGGAGGTGGCATGTCCGCCGTGTATATTGTGTAGACTCGAGTGTTGGCGAGAGGTTACTTCCCTGTGGTACTCCCTATATAACTTGATGCTTGGGCCTATGTGGTTACCAATGATAATTTTGGCCTCTCTGTTTTCAAGGAAGTTACAAAGAAAGGAAGTAAAGTTGTTGGGAAGTTCTTGGGTGGTAATTTTGTTTTTGAGCCCTAAGTGCCAGACCTTGTCGAATGCTATTGCTAAGTCCCTTTATATTACGTTACAGTGATCTCTGTTATGCATTGCGTTTTCTATGTTTTCGTAAATTAGGGCTAAGGCTGTATGGGTTACTCTGTGTTTTCTAAATCCGTGCTGCCTGGGGTTGTATTTCTCTTCAAGTTCGAGGTGCATTCTCAGTCTGCGGTTAATGATTTCTTCTAGGACTTTTCCCGGTGTTTCTAGAAGAGAGATTGGTCTTTAGTTTGATACTTGGATTGGGGATTTACCTTGTTTTGGTATAAGTCTGATGCTTGCCGTTTTAAATTTCCTTGGGAAGTAGCCAGAGGCAAGTGATGCATTAAAAATGTTTCCGAGTTGGAGTATCATGTTGATTGGTAGATGCTGGAGTATGGGTATGTTTATTTTACTGATGCCCGGGCCTTGTTCTTGAAACTGTTTATTGTTTTGTGTATTTCCTCTGCGGTGATTGGTTTGATCAGTGTGGAAAAATCGTCAAGAGTGTTTATGTTGTTACTTTAATATCCAGGTTCTACGCGTAACCAAACAAAAAAAAAGTGAAGAAAATCAAAAGGGTATAAAAATAAATAAAGTAAACCTTTAAGAATTTAATTAAATTAAATACTAACACAATAAAGAGCTTCGTAGGCTGTCACAAAAAACTGATTCACTATCGAAACGTTTAAGACACAAATGATACTAAAACAACGAAACATCAAAAGAACTGCTTAAATATATAGAATAAAAATAAAACACTGGATTACGTTAACACTGCAAAAACATATAAAATAACTAACACCGAAATAAGTATCGTGAAACAACACTGAATTTGCTTAAATGTAACTAAGCAAGTACTGATGGACAC
The DNA here is from genome assembly GCF_018991925.1 of Homarus americanus. Lineage (NCBI taxonomy): Eukaryota > Metazoa > Arthropoda > Malacostraca > Decapoda > Nephropidae > Homarus > Homarus americanus. Next base: position 13,459,708 of record NW_024730668.1, on the reverse strand, counting down.
ATGAGAGACATAAATAGGTAATCACATAGATATACCACATTGGTGGCGACAGGAACAACACAGAAATAAAATAAAGTATAAGTAACAGGTGACGGGTGTCCCTCAAAAGAACGTGAACTGAATGACAAGAGGACTGGACTGAACTCTGTCTGCTGGTGGGGTACTATATATAGGGTCGGCTCCTGCCAGTGCGACACGCCCGTGTAACATGGGTCGTTTAACGATGCAAATGGTCGTTAGAGAAACAAAGAATGCTTGTTACAATACTAAATGAAGAAATAAGATGGGCTTGAACAAATAATAACAGTTAAAACCTTTACAGCACAGGGTAAGGTGACTAGAATATATAATAGTAAATATAACACATCATTACAGGAATAATATGGAACAACATGAAAGCATGTTATGAAAAATAATAGAAAAATACGACAAGGTCGTAACACTTCCCCCATAAAATAAAATTTTTGCTTGCACAAATTTTGCTATGACATAAGTGTTCATTCTGTGGGTCTAGATAACAGATCAGCCAGCACATTGTTTGAACCCTTAACATGTGTAACGTGTAAATTATAGTTCTGAAGGAACAAACTCCAGCGAATTAATCTCTGGTTTTTTAACTTGAATGTTTTGAGAAACTGCAATGGTTTGTGACCTGTATAAAATACAATAGGCCTACTTGGTAATAAATAATAACTGAAATGTTGAAAAGAATCCTGACACCTTGAAGTCCAACAAAACATATTACCCTTCTTCAACAAATCAGTAAGGGGTAGTGCCAACTCGGCAAATTACAAATATATGTCCGGTAATAAACCACACAACCCAAAAATCTGCGGACTTGTCTTTTGTTACATGGAACAGGCATCTGAGAAATAGTGTCACACCTTGCTGTGGGAGGAGCAAGTTTCCCCAACCCAATTACATGTCCCAGATACAAAAGTTGAGCACAAACAAATTCTAACTTAGCAAAGTTTAAAACAAGTCCTACATTTTCTAACTCAGTGAAGAGAGCGTCTAGCTGACACAACCAGGCAAATTGGCTGTGACATCAGCCTTTGAAAGGTGGCAGGGGCATTGCAAAGCCCGAAAGGCATAACATTAAATTTATAGGTCTTACCTAATGTCACAAAACTGGAGATGTCTTTAGCACGACGGGTCAATGGTACTTGCCAAAACCCTCGAAGGCAATAAATCTTAGAGAGGAACTTGGCGTTCCCGATTGCTTCGATGCAGTCGTCGACTCTTGGTAGAGGGAAACTGTCCTTGCTGGTGACGGCGTTGACCTTGCGGAAGTCGATGCAGAATCGAAGAGTGCCGTCCTTCTTCGGTACTAGAGTTACTGGTGAGCACCACTCGCTGGTCGCATGATGCCCATGGACACCATGTTGGCCAAATCCTGCTTCACTTCCTCCACCTGGCTCGGATGGATATGGTAGGGAGCCTGCTTGATAGGCTTAGCAGAACCAACATCAATATCATGCACCACGGCAGTGGTACAGCCAGGCCTGTCTTGGAAGACAAGAGGATGTTGTTGGATGGCGGCCAGCACGTCAGCTCTCTGGTGCCCCGGTAGATGCTGTAGCTTCTCCTGCAACTCCACGGAGTTGGACTGCCAAACCCTGACTGATGACAGGGCGAGTGGACTTGCCCCTTCTTCTTCCTCTTCTTTCTCACCGTTCTACCAAGAAAGTGCCAACGGCACACACGGGAACTGGATCATCAGCAACAGATGGGGATGCTGGGCATGTGTGGCACAGCTTGATGGTGTTGACGTGACATAAGCGCTGTAGTCAGTGCCTGTCAGGGGTAGAGATAATATAATTTGTGGGGCTTACCTTCTTCACCACTCTATATGGCCCACTGAACTTCGCATGGAGCGGCTGTCCATGTCTCGGCAAGAGAATGAGAACTTGATCTCCTATCTGGAACTCTCTGTGTCTGGCACGCTTGTCGTACCATGTCTTGGTCTTGGACTGCGACTGCTGTAAGTGGTCTGCGGCAAGGCTCCAACATCTTAGAAGCTTCTCTCTAACATCTCCTACTGAACTTAATACGCTAATGCTCTCTTCACTACTACCTAACAATCTGTCTCTAACTATGTGCAAAGGACCTCTTACTTGATGAGCGAAAACAAGCTCGTAAGGGGTGAAACCTGTTGTTTCATTCGGGGCATCCCGAAGAACAAACAAAATATAAGGTAAATGTATATCCCAAGAAGACTCATACTGCAAAGCATACTTGCGCAAAATAGTTTTTAAGGTTTGGTGTGAACGTTCTACTGCACCCTGAGACTGGGGGTGGTAAGGAGAAGATACACAATGAACTATTCCCAACTCTGTTAGGGCTTCCTTGAAAACTTTTCCTACAAATATGAAGCACCATCCGTTTGAACACGGTACGGAAACCCAAACTGGCTGAACAGGTTAAGCAAACATTTAACAAGGGCCTTAGCAGGAACCTTCCAAAGAGGTACAGCATGCAAGTACCTAGTGGAGGTATCAATGACTGTAAATAAATATTCAAACCCACTAGAAGTCTTAGGTAGAGGGCCTACAATGTCACACTGTACTGTTGTAAAGGGCTCAGGTACGTGAGGTACTCTTACAAGTGGAAAAGGTGGAATAGCCTAATTGGCTTTGCCTACCTTTTGACAAAAATGACAGTACTTACAATATTTAGTGACATCTCTCCTCATACCTGGCCAATAGAACTTTCTGGCCAGCCTGTTGAACGTCTTTCGGACACCTTGATGTCCAGAAAAGCGACAGTCATGGGACAGAGCTTGAACATGTTGCCTGTAAGTGTGTGGGAGAACTATTTGAGTGACAGACGCCCAGTCCGCGTCTTCCTCTGACATAGTCGGTGGGAGCCAGCGGCGGCACAAAACACTGTCTTGACTGAAATATCTCGTGGTAGGGCCTGAATCATTGGCAGAATCGGACACCTGGTCAAACAAGAGCCGTAATGAATCGTCTTGCTCTTGTGCAGCTATTAAAGCAACTCTCCCGGTCACAGCATTAACTACGGAAGAAATGTCTTGGGAAGCAATTGGGTTCGCAAAAAGTCCTTCTAAGGAAAGTGAATCATCTACATCAGGAGTTACATTATGATCATTAGTCATTGACATAGAACGAGTCACAGCACACAAAGGGAAAACACCGGGCATATCATCTTCAAGTTGTTGCAGCTCTGCGGTAGACTCTGGTCTTTCCCGCAGCACAGGAGGTGGGGTTACGTTCCCCATTTGACCTCCAGCCAAATCGTTACCGAGTATGAGGTCCACTCCAGCAACAGGCAGCTCTTGTACGCAGGCTACGTTAGCTATCCCTGAAAAACAAGAAGACTTGACACGTACTAAAACCAAAGGAGCTACACCTTGACCCCAAAGGGAGCCCAAAACGACGTATTTGTCAGTCTTCCTAGACGCAACAACATCCTCTTTGATGAGAGTTTGGAGACAACCCGAGTCTCTAAAAATAATGACTGGTGTTTCGACACCATCAACTTCTACCGTGCCTTGTGACAAAAAGGGACGAAAGGTACCAACGTCTGGGTCCTTCCCAAAACTCTCCTGGAAAAGATCAAAGTACTCGTGAGGCGAGAACCGAAACTGAACTCTCTCGTACTTCAACTTGTGTGGAAACCAACGCTATTGGCATGCTGTCAGCCTTGCTCAAACCAGCCATCACTCCGACTGGTGACGTATTAGCCTCCTCAGTAACAATCATAGCTGGTTTGCCCGTATTTGGCTGCAGCCTTGTCCAACAAAACTCTGCCTTATGACCTGGCTTTCCACAGAAACTACAAGTGTATGCAGAAAATTTGGACGCCCCATTAGGTGGCGAACGCGTCCAGCTCCTCCTGTCACGCACAAAATTAACATTGTTAGTATTCCCATGTCTCGCTCTGTGGAGAGAGGGATTAAAAGCCCTTTGAACCTGTGGGGGCATAACATCATTGTTAGTCCTACCATGTCTCAAAACAAATCCATCAGCATACGTAGCAGCCTCTTCAATAGTACTAAATTCCCTATCTAACAAGTATACTGCAACCTCTTCGTTGATGGTTCTCAAAAATTCCTCTGTGAGCATTAACTCAATCAGGGAGTCAAACTCACTCACTTTCTTGGAGTGTAACCACTTTGAGAATACCTCTCTTTTACTCATAGCAAATTCAAGGTGGGTCTGCTCTGCCTTCTTACGGAGGCCACGAAAGGGTTGTCTGTACGCTTCAGGAACAAGGGCATAAGCCTTCAAAACTTCCTCCTTAACACATAAATAATCATTAGCGTCACTGTCTGTAAGAGACGAAAAAACACACAGAGCCTTACCTGCAAACGCTTGTTGAAGCAAAATGGGACAAAACTCTATAGGCTACTTTAAAGTGGTAGCAAGTCTCTCGAAAGCAATGAAAAACTCATCAACTGTTTCCTCTGAAAACGTGGGCATTAGCCTAGCAGCACGTGCTGGATCAAAATGAGAAAAACTAGATCTGGGGGTGAGGCCATCGGTGTTAGAAGGGTTAGTCTGACCGAGCTGTATACACAGTCGCAAGGTTTCTGAATCTGCTTCTTTCGCTTTAGCTTCAGCTTCCGCCTGACGTATTCCAACTTCTTTCAATTTTATTTGCGACTCGAGAAGGCGTAGTTCATCATTCACTGAACGTGACTCAGCTACGTTAACTTGACTAGCTTCACCGTGGTCTTCTCTTGAACCAACATCAACACTATCTCCAAACAGCTGACTTCTTACCGCGTTAAATAACTTTACTTTACTGGCGCTGCTAGAAATTACCACACCATAATACTCGCAAATTAATCTTAACTCATGTGCATTTAACTCTGAAACTTCCTCAATGGAGGGATTACTTGATACAAATGCAGCTACATCATCTTGGCTAATGATAACCATGATGGCTAGTTAAGAAAAAAAAATAAAAAAAATAAACACAAAAAGAATATCACAAGTGACAAAAGGTCGTTAGTGAATCCTGGCAAGGTCGCCAAAAATGTTAAGCAGTCTCTTAATTTACTTTAATATCCAGGTTGTAGGCGTAACCAAAAAAAAAAGTGAAGTAAATCAAAAGGGTATAAAAATAAATAAAGTAAACCTTTCTGAATTTAATTAAATTAAATACTAACACAATAAAGAGCCTCGTAGGCTGTCACAACAAATTGATTCACTATCGAAACTTTTAAGACACAAATGATACTAAAACATCGAAACATCAAAAGAACTGCTAAATATATATGGAATAAAAATAAAACACTGGATTACGTTAACACTGCATAAACATATAAAATAACTAACACTGAAATTAACTATCGTGAAACAACACTGAATTACTTAAATGTAACTAAGCAAGCACTGATGGACACATAAGAGACATGAATAAGTACTCACATAGAAATACCATATTGGTGGCGACAGGAACAACACAGAGGGGGTGCTGGTGGTAGAGTGGTATCGCTCTTGCCTTCGCAAGAGAGATGTCACGGGTTCGATTCCCGGGCCGGTGGAAGTTGTTTGGACACACTTCCTAGCCCCCATTAGTCCCTGTTCACCTAGCAGTAAAGTAGGTACCTGTTGTAAGTCGAAAGTTGGGAATTCGTATTCAGGGACATGTTGTTGGAACTTCCAATAACTTGCTTAGACATACACCATTGACTCTTCAGGCTTCTATGCCCTTGACTCTTCAGGCTTCTACGCCCTTAACTCATGAGACATAAAGGCAAGCATGAACTTAGCATGCTTCCCTGTTGGGCACTGTAAACGCTTCTGCGCTTCACCTTACACAAGGATGTAGGGGAGTGCCCAATAAAAAAAACAGAAATAAAATAGAGTGACGGGTGTCACTCAAAAGAACGTGAACTGAATGACAAGAGGACTGGATTGAACTCAGTCTGAACAGAACAGAAAAATGCTAGTGACAGGGGGGAAGGAGGTTCAGAGGAAGAATAAAAGGAGGCTGGAAGTGAATTTTAGAAGGAGAGAACAGGTGCAGTGGCTAAACACCGCTTGCGTGAGGGGGTAGGCAAAATGCCCTGAGGGTGCAACAATCACAATCAGGACGAGGCAGAGGGAGGGCGGGAGCAGGTCCGGGCAAGCAAAGGGCCAACGCGGGTGCTCTGGTTGTCGTCTTAGCTTAGGCAGTGTTGGCAAAGCGGAGGAAGAACCGCCCCGCCACGGCGGCGGCGCAAGCCGAGAAGCGCAGGTGGACGGACGCACAGGCCACACACGAACAAAGTAAACAGAGAAGGTGAAAATATGGAAATTTAGCTAGTCGTAGGGTTGTTTGGAGAAAGATGAAGGTAAAGTCTTTGAGCTATGTCAAAGAGGAACAGAGCGAGTTGGAGGAAGGGTTTTGAATCTTTGAGCTTGAAATGTCAAAGTATTCATAGTAAGGAAGGATGAGCGTATCGTAGGAGAGTTTTTAGTAATAGCAGCAGACAGATTTGAGCTTTTTTGTCAAATTATGAACGGAGACGAGAATGAGATATAGGCTGAATGGTTTCAGTCTTGAGTTAGGTCGATTTTATTGAGAATTGGATGTCACAGACGTTGGGTATGTTTTGATTTGGTTCTGAGAGTTGTGGGTCTTTTAGCTATGTCAGAGAGAAATGGAGAGAGTTGGAGGAAGAGTTTTGAATCTTTGAGCTTGAAATGTCAAAGTATTCGTAGTAAGGAAGGATGAGTGTATCGTAGGAGAGTTATTAGTAATAGCAGGAGACAGATTTGAGCTTTGTCAAATTGTGAACAGAGATGAGAGTGAGATATAGGTTGTATGGTTTCAGTCTTGAGTTAGGTCGATTTAGTTGACAGTGGCTGGTATAGAGGTTGGGTATGTTTGATTTGGTTTTGGAGAGTTGTGGTGTTATGAGAGGCTTTGTCTGGCAGGGGTGGGGGAGTTTGTGTTTGGGGATTGGCGGGGGTGGAGGTTGTATGTTGAGTTGAGGTGAATTACTTTTTTGCTTCGGGGGGGTTGTTGTGTGAGTGTGTATGCGTTTGCGTGGAAATGTAGTAAGGGGAGAGGGGGAGGGTTAGGATAATTGATATAAGGTCAGGTATGGTTCGGTTGTCGGGAGGAGGGGGGAGGAGAGGAGAGGAGAGGGGAGGCGAGGAGAGGAGAGGGGGGCTTTGGAGGTTGTTGGGTTAATTTATAGTATGGAAGGATTCCTTAGGTGTGATATGATTTGTGTTGCTAATGAATAGTTGTATTGAGTCATAGGTTTTTTTTTTTAGAAAGGTCGGGTATATTAAGTTGGGGGGATTTTTAGGGAGGGATTGTGAGTAAGATTGGGTGGGTTAAGTTTTTCTTTTGGGAGGATTGTAGGTGTTGATTAGTGATTGGATGGAGTTAGCATTTTTTTTTTTTTTTAGGAGGGATTGTGAGTAAGGTTGGGTGGGTTAAGTTTTTCTTTTGGGAGGATTACAGGTTTTGTTGGTGGTTGGCAGAGTTGGGTTAATTATTGCATTCTTTCTTTCCTTTGGCTAGTAAAGGACTTCTGCAATTGCGTGGTAGGCTCTTGCAGGTATTGTGAGTTGGGTTAATTATTGCATTCATTCTTTCCTTTGGCTAGTAAAGGACTTCTGCAATTGCGTGGTAGGCTCTTGCAGGTATTGTGAGTTCTGGTCCCATTCTTGAGGGAGAGGGTTTGTGTACAGGTACAATGCACCCCTCCCCGACCTTATTGGCTAAGGGAGGCGTTCATATCATCTGTTGATGGTACCATTTTTTAGGTACACCTCTCCGACCTTATTGGCTAAGGGAGGTGCCCATAAAACAGTGTTGGTAACATTCTTGAGGGAGAGGGCTTGCGTACAGGTACTGTGCAACTCTCCTCGACCTTATTGGCTAAGGGAAACGTACATGTCATCTGAGTTAGTATGGGATGGGTAAGTTAGGTATTTGTTTTGGGAGGAGTGATAGGGTGTGGTTAGTTAATGGTAGAATGGTTATTTTTTATTTTGTGTGGGATTGCTAGTAACGGCTGGGTATGTTAGGTTTTTATTTTGGGAGGAGTGATAGGGTGTGGTTAGTTAATGGTAGAATGGTTATTTTTTATTTTGTGTGGGATTGCTAGTAACGGCTGGGTATGTTAGGTTTTTATTTTGGGGGGATTGTTAGGGTCTTTTCTTTTTTTTGGGGGGGGAGTGTTAGTGCAGGTTGAGTGGGTTAGTTTTTTTTTTTTTTGTCGGAGTGGTCTTGAGTTTGAGTTGGTGGCGCGGTTTTTGGAGTGAGGGGGGGGAGGAGGGAATTGGTCAAGTAGGTAAGGTTAGGTTAGGTGGGAATCATTGGGAGTGGGGTTGAGAAGAGGTTAGGTTAAGCTTAAGTTAGGTTAGGTTGATTGGGTTAGGTTAGGTGGGAATCGTTGTGTGTGGGCTGAGGAGAGGTTAGGTTATTAGGTTAGGTTGATTTGGTTAGGTTGGGTGGGAATCGTTGGGTGAGGGTTAAGGAGAGGTTAGGTTTAATTTGGGGGGGAAATTTTTTTGGGTGTGGTTATAGGGAAGTTATTAATACAAGGGAGGTGGGAGGGGAGTGTTTGGTCTGTTTAGTATGGAGGGATTTCTGTCTCTGAATCTGCGTGGGAGTATGATGTTGTCGAAATAATCCTCCCATTGAGGGTAAGTAGTGAGGAGTGATTCTATTTGTTTGTCACCTAGTTGTCTCCAGTAGATGTTAAGTGGGGGGAGGGAGCTGAGTTCATGTAGATGACTATTTCGGGTGAAGGATGACCAGTGTGTGTTATAGATGAATCTTAGTGCTTTGTTTTGTATGACTTGAAGTTTCTTGGCGCTTGATGGTGGTGCTAGCTGGAGTGTGTTAGGTGCATAAGTCAATAGTGGGCGTATGAGGGCTTTGAATAGGTGTGTTTTGGTTTTGTTTGATGCGGTTCTGAATCTGTATATATTCCCGAGTGTTTTGTTTGCGATCAAAGCCTTCATACTGGTGTGTAGTGTCATGGTGAGGGTGTCGTTGAATGTGACTCCTAGGATTGTGTTTGTTCGTTTGATAGTTATAGGTGAAGGGTAGGCGATGTAGGGGTTTAGGTAAATGTGACGTGGTTGTCGTCTTTTGGTGCCGAAGTAGGTGATTTGTGCTTTGTTCGGGTTGGTTTGTATTCGCCATCGGAGTTCCCATTGTGTAACTTGTTCGAGTTCCCTGTGTGCTTTGTCTGTTAGGTGATCAAGAGTTCTGTGTCTGACTAGTTGGGTTACATCGTCGGCGTACTGTATTGTCAGAGAGTCGATGTGTAAGGGGTCGGGTAAGTCGTTTGTGTAAAGAATGTATAGTGTTGGGGACAGGACTGATCCTTGTGGGACTCCTGCATGCAGTGTGAAGTGGTCAGAGTAGGCAGGTGTGACTTTTATCCTCATTTTTACTCAGTCTGCTGGTGGGGTACTATATATAGGGTCGGCTCCCGCCAGTGCGACACTCCTGTGAAACATGGGTCGTTTAACGATGCAGATGGTCGTTAGAGAAACAAAGAATGTTTGTTACAATACTAAATGAAGAAATAAGATGGGCTTGAACAAATAATAACAGTTAAAACCTTAACAGCACAAGGTAAGGTGACTAGAATATATAATAGTAAATATAACACATCATTACAGGAATAATATGGAACAACATGGACGCATGTTATAAAAAATAATAGAAAAATACGACACAGTCGTAACAATGTCTATGTTGGGACTTGGTTGCCAGATGTGGGTGGTGTGTGTCATGTAATTGGTTACTTGTCGCTCGGTATTCATACAGAAATTCAGGTTGTCTTCCTGGCTTATTTGAAATATTTTGCTCCAATATTTCCTGAATTCAGGTTCTTGTTCTTTGGGTTCAGTTACTTTAATTTGGTTGCTGTTTAGAATGTAGTTTGATTCGTTGCTGGAGATTCCCATTATGTGTTTAATTTTTCCTCCACAATTCAATCTGGTGGTGGTATATTGCTTCTGTGGCCTGTTAGTAGTTTCTCCCAGTTATTCACGTATGCTTCTTTGGACATGTTTCTTAGTTGTTCGTGTTTTGTGTCATATTGTCTTCTGTATTCTGGCGTCCTTGTTCTATGATTAATTTTAATAAATTACTGAATTGTGTCTGTAGAATTCTTGATTGCTGTGAGTATGGTGTGGTAATGTACGGTGAGTGGTCTTGGGTATGTGGTGTTCCATTGCTTGGCTCACGTTTTCGTACCATATCTCTAGTGTGTTGTCTATTTGGGAAGTGTGTTTGTTGTTTAGTTGGGTGATTTGTTGATTGTTTAACTCCTTTTGGAATTCCTCCCAGTTGGACCGGCCGTAGCTGTATCTCATCCTGGCAGGGATCTGTATTGGCGTGTGGAGAATGTGGCGACGATAGAGAGATGGTCACTGGTGGTTATTGGGCTGGGTTCCATTTGCAGGTTAAGATGGTGATGCTGGTTTGTTAGTACTATGTCTGGATGTCCGATTTGACCTGCTCTGATGCATGTGGGGAATTCCGGGCCAAGGTGTATTGCGTTGCCGTGTCTCAGTAATGTGTTTAAAATTTGCCCTACGGCGTTGTTATCCTGGTGCCCCAAGACGCTGTGTCGTGCATTTAGGTCACCCAGAAAATATGCTGGTATATTTCTTCCTATCAGTTTGAGCATGTCTGCTAGTGGGAATATGGATCTTCTCGGAGGGAGGTAACAGGTGCCGATTATAATAGGTCCTGTTGGGCAGTTAATTTCGATCCCCAGAAAGTTTTCTTGAAAAGAGTCGTGTATCTTGTGTTGTATGTTTCGTTTGATGGCTATGGCAATTCCATCATATTGTGGGTCTTGACTGTTTTTTGGGGTAGACTGTATAGTTAAATATATATAAAAAATTCTGGGTTTTTCTTACCATGCGAATTTATGAGGATAATATCTGGCTCTATGTTACGGTATGTGTTATATAGTTCGCTTGCTCTCTGTGGGATCCATGCGAAAACATAGTGTTGGATTATTTTAAGTTTGTTTATTATGAAGGCTGGTGTCTAGAGCTGGTTTGCGCCATTTTTGCTGACCGATGTTCCTCTGACCCCCTGCTGTCCGTCAACAGGTCCTGGCGGATCTTTTTATATGTTGACTGATCAACTCTCTCTATTCTGCTGTGTCTTGTGATGATTCTTCCTTTCTTGATTAGTGCTTCAATATGTGTGTCATCTAGGTTTTTGTCTGAGTATGTGTATTTTATCTTGTCTTGCCTTATTTCTGCCAAAATTCTTTCTGTTGAGACTATGGGGTGAGCTGTAGTGAAGAAAAATCGTAGACCAGTTTCATATCCGAGGTCTTCGTTCTCCGTGGTCTTTCTGGGTGAAGGTGGTGGTGGTGTCATAGTTCATCAGTGATTCTTTTTTGGGGTGCTGAATCTGGCGGCTTGTTCTGTTATTGTGGTGGTTTCATCTTCGTTTTCGTCACCCATCGTTTCCTCCTCGCTTGCTGGCTCGGGTTGTATGTCTGAGATAGTCTGTTCTTGAATCGATGGTTCTTGATTTGCAGTGCTCTCTGGTTCGTATATTATGTTGAAAATTTCGGTAGAAGGCTCGTCATTTGGGAATTCCATGCCTGACAGGTTGTTGGAGGCGAACATGTCCCTTGTTGCCTTGGCAAAAGTTCCAGGTCTGGCTGTATTCATGATGTGGGCATGGATTATGGTGGTCATTATTTTTATGGAAAGATTATTTCCAAGTTGAAGCAAAATAGGTTGCTTTGCGGGGGGTGGTTTGGCGACTTTTTCAAGGACCTTTGTCGTTTCTCTGGTTAATTTTGTCACAGCTGAATATGTCCTGTTTTGCTGTACCCGTGTCTTCTCCCTCTCCTTCTCCTTCTTTTGGTTAACTATTGCTTTTCGTATGAGGCAGCGAGTACCCAGTGTTCTGTGATCTCCTTCACAGTTTAGGCATTTGGGGGTATCATTGTTTTTACACTCACTAAAGGTGTGCCCCCTGTTCCCGCATTCGGAGCAGTGCTTGGTGGCCTTGTTAGGGCAGTCTGTAGCCGTGTGTGAATATTGGTAGCAGTTCCAGCATGGAGTAAGGGGGAAGAATTCTTCCTGCTCCACCTGGCTGCTGCTGACATGGTAGTAGGAGAGACAAAGTCCCTCCTGGATTGCTCTTCGGGCCATGGCTATTTCTGTGAATCTTATTTTGAGCATGGATGGCAGTCTGGGCAGCTTGACGACTTCCTCCACCTTGGCCCCATTGGTTTCTATGTTCTATGTCAGATACCAATTAATGTTCACTTGCTTCTTCGGTGATCGCTTTATCTAGTCGTTTGACTACAATTGACTTCCTTGCTCGGAGTTGTGGAGGGACTGCAACTTCAAATTTTGCAGACTTGAGTCTTCTTGTGCTCTTGCTTGATTGAAGTAAATCTACATCATTCTCAGACAGGCACAGGTCGATGAAGGAGTCCTTGGTCGTGATGAGGTTTGATATTTTGATGAGTAGGGTTGCACTGAGGAGTCTTACTTGTTCTGCGTTTCTTTCGTCAGTCACACCCCCTTCATGGGAGCGTATCCGTACCCGGTGTGCCCTCATTTCAGAGAGTTGCTTCCTGTAACCTTCCCAGTCTGCTTTTTGCATTTGAAAACGTGGAGTTCTTGGAACTTGGATTAGGCTTGTAGATAGTTTAATTATCATTGGAATGTGGTCACTGCTAGTTAGTGGTCCTTGTTTGATATGGTAATTCAGGAAAGCCATGTTATTGGTGAAGACTTTGTCTGGCGTTGTGGTTTTGTTAATACCAATGACTGTTGTGAAGTGTGGTCCTAGGTGGATCAACTTCCCTGTGTTCATTATGGTATGCAGTGCAGTGCCCACCTTGTTCCTGTTTCCGTGGCCGAATATTGAATGTCTTGGGTTTAAATCTTCTATTATATATGTTGGACAGTTGTAGTTCAATAGCTTTATTAAGTCTGGGGCAGGTAGGTAGTTCCTTCTTGGCGGTAAATATGCTGTGGCTATTGATATTTCTCCAAGTATGGTAGTTATTTTGATTCCCAGGAATTCGTCCTCGAAATCTTCGATGATTTGATGTTTGAGTCTGAGTTATACAGCAGTGGCCACGCCATCATTTAATTCTTCTGTTTTATTTCTTTGGTAGGTTGTATATCCAAATATTTTTATTTTCTTGGAATTTGAATTGCCGTGACTATTTATTAAAATTTTGTCTGGATCAATGCTGAGGTATGTGTTTGCAAGGTTGTTTTTATTGGTTTCCCAGTTGCGGACGTTGTGTTGTTTTATGGTAAGTCTTCTGTATTTGTCGTTATTCATTGTGTTTTGATTTTTTGTTTCTTGTTTGTTGCGCTGGTAGCGAACCAGTCCGTTTCGGATTCTTTGGAATTTCCATTGCTCTTCTTTTGAAGTTATATCTCCTTAATTTAATTCTTTGGTTTATGAGGTAGGCTTCTACTAGTGCTTCAGAGTATTTATCGTAAGAGTAGGTCCATTTTAGTTCTTGTTTCGTTATGGCTTGTATTGTGTCTGGCATCGTTTTGCATTCACTAGGGACTAACATTTTATCACACCAGTGAATCTGTAGTTCACAGTCATCTGCATATTCTAATGTCAAAAGCGTTCCCCGTCCTCGATATCCATGGTTGAATTGAATTGAATTGAAACAGTTTATTTAGCCAGAAAAACACAGATACAGAGTGGCTAATAATAGCAACATTAACACGGCTGAGCCAGTTGAGACCTTGAGCTCTCGTTTAGGCACCTAATATATACTATACATTTACATCAAGGAAGTATTATGTAACATTTAGTATCATCTGGAATAGTACAATAGCATGGTGGTAATAAAAACATCTCATAATGTTACGACGGTTATCACTTCAATATTTATTAATTTTATTGTATTTTTTTTTATATATACATAAATTACAGTGGAATTGAAAAACAGAAGTAGAATGGGGGAGCAGTACAACATGGGTTGTACAGTAATAAGGTTGTACAAGAGGAGAGAGCTGTCAGGATTATGTCTAGTTGGCAATTATGTTTATTGCAATAGTAATTACTTATTTATTTACATGATAATTTCCGACAAAACGGTTTTGATGGTACATTAAAAACAGGTACTGTAAATATAGTAGGAGTTACAAGAAAAATTAATACTTTGACAATGGATATTTTTTAAGAGATGGGTGGGGGTAAGTTGTTCCACACCTTCACACCTTGATATTTCTTGGAGGTCTGTTACTGAGAGGAGCGCATGAGGGGTGATCTTGAACCGGCTGGTTAATTCCAATGTTAACCAGGTTGGTACACATATTATATTGGGCTTTAGTAACGAAACCTAATTGAAGTTTCTTCTTTTATTAAAAAAGTATTATTCGTATAATTCCTGAGTGTAGATCAACCGTAAGTTCCACTATTTATGAGTGTGGTGAGAAAGGACGGCGTCTATGTAAATAGACGTGAATCAACATCCATTCAATGTAAGTTTGTGAGTGAGACTCTGAGTAGTGATCCATCAAGGGAGAACGGAATAGACGCGTTCGTCCTCCCTGGAGGAAAGACGGAGCCATACACTGCTGCTCTCAAATAATGTCACTCTCTAGTCAAGGATATCAAACTACTGCCCGCTTTAGGTAGCCAGGAGTCGGCTACTTTATGCCTTTACTCAGCATAGTATGACGCAGCTTCCCGTGGGCACACCTTATCACGTGCATTGAACATGTCACCTTATAGCCAGTGGAAAGTTACAGGGGATGAATCAGTATATAAATCAAATGTAATTAACCCATTTATATAATTCCTATGTTTATGAAACATGGGCCATTACATCACTCGGTCTTCCTCCCTAAATGCCACACAACGTAAACACCTAGAAAAAGTGCAAAAGAGGGCATGCAAGATTATTCTCTCCCCTTCCTACTCCACATATCAAGAAGCCCTCAACACACTGACCCTTTCGACTCTCACTGACCATCACCACGACCTCATCTGCAAATTTGGTAAGAAGCTTCTACACCATCCTCGACACCGGCTCCTACTACCACCTGAGATCCCTAGCCCGAGAATTGCTGTTCGTCACCACAACCGCATCCAGCCCATACGTGCACGAACTGATCGCTATAAGAACAGCCCAGTCCCAACCATTGTAAAAATTATCAATAACTTGTAATAAACCAGTATATTCACTCCCAGTAAATACTACTTCTTGCACTGTCACTATGTTGAAATGCACTGTAGTTTGAGCTTTTCCCCATCTAATTATTATATATCTTATTTGTATCACTTATGTTACTTGTATATTATTTGTAATTCGAAACCCATTCCCCAAATATGCAACTGTATATTTTCAGCCTTCTGGCTGCCAAGCTCTTTCAATAAACCGTTAATTATTATTATTATTATTATTATTTATCAACCAAGCTCCGTGAGGACTAAACTAAACTCGCAGATAAACATCCTATATATAAGCCTAACCATGTTACAAACATATGTGTAAACACTAAGCTGGGGACGCTACAACCATAGGGTTTTCATCAACTACAGGGGTCCTAGACTTAAGCGTCTTCCGGGCTAGTATCTCATGTACAAAAAATTGGATGATTCTGACTTAAAACACAAACATTACTACCAATATCAAAAGCAACATGGGAGAAATCATCTTCGCCTACTTCGTGCTTAAGAACGCACCTTCTTAGCAATGTACAACTTTTGCTACTGTAATCACGCTAGATGAATGAGTGTGTGGTGCATAAGACTCTTTCTAGGAAACTTTCATTTTTGCGGAGAGCAATGGTACTGAGCTGTGAAGGGTTCTACACGGCATGGCTGAAAATTTTTCAGTGATATTTTTGTAGAACTATCATATTTTTATTTTAAGAAGATGTGTCTTTGACATCATTAAAATATGGGGCGGTAATTCTTGAAGAGACCTTTGTCCCCAGAATTTTTATATGCTGGGTGAACTTTAGAAATTTCCAGTTTATCAGGAAAGACACCACTAGTGAAGGAGGAGTTACAAATGTGTAGGAGAACAGGTAATAATAAGTGGGCTACTTTCTTAATGATGCTCATTGGTATATTGTTTTCGCCTGCTGCTGCATCTTTGGACATTTTTATGATGGCCAGTAATTCATCTGCTGTGACAGGGGATAAGAACAGCTCATTTTGCTGTCTGTTTTGCAGGTAGGCTCTAAATTCCTCATGGTGATATGGGACGCTCTCTGCAAGATCTTTGCCAACATTAATAAAATATTAATTGAAGTGGTTGGCAATGGGGGAGGGTTCCATTACAACTGAATCTTTTATCATAAAAGCTGAGTTGGGGGCCGAAGGCTGAGTGTTCCTGTTCTGAATAGAATTCATGACATTCCAGGTTTTCTTACTGTCGTCTGATGCTGACTGGAGCTTATTTGTATAATAGTTACGTCTGGCGTTTCTAACTGCTTGAGTTATTCTATTTCTGATATTTCGGTAAGCATCACCGAAAGTTATGGGTCTTTTTGCAAATTTCCTTTGGAGTTTGTGCTTTTCAATTAACATTATCTTAATTTTGCTTGTGATATAGGGTTTGGAAATGGATACAGTTTTCACTGAACTTAGTCTTGAGCGGAAAGTATTTATCAAAGCAAACATTGAAGATGCAAGAGAAGTTGCAGCTGTTCACGTGAGGGTTGTCGGAGGCATAGACAAGATCCCACTTAGCATTCATTACGTTGTTTTCAAAAAGGAGCATGTTGTCGTGCAGTAGTCTCTGTATTGTATTGAGACTCTACTAGACTTTTCAGGTCTTGTGGCTGTTTTATACATGGCAAAAACTGGGAAGTCATCTGAAATATTGTTATAAATAATTCCACTTGCAAGATTGTTAGGAGTGTTGTTAGTCCAGATATGATCTATCACAATGGCAGAGGTGGCAGTTACTCTAGTGGGTTTGGTTATAGTGTTGAAGAAGAGTTTAGAATGACAGGGAGCAAGAAGGTCTAATACTGAGGTGTCGGTTTCTGATTTTAATAGATCAAGGTTGCTGTTGTGACTTTATTCCTTACAGCACCTGTCTCTCTTTGGATGGTATTTTGAAGGTCCTGTTTCTCTACTGAACTTTGGGTGGATGTTTTTATCATTTGTGACTTTGCCTTGTCAGCTTCGTTTGTTTCGTGTACTGTTGCAGCTGGTGTTTGCTCTGTTGCTCCTTTTTCTTCTGCTTTGTCTGTCTCCTGTGGCGCTACTGGGTTGGTTTGGCGGGATGCTTGAAGCACAGATCCAGAAGCTGGTTTTTGGGGAAACTCATTGTTGGGAGATTGTTTCTTTCAAGCATTTTGTTCATCTCTATTTCGAACGTACCTGGGTTCACTATGTTCATTATTTTAGAATATAGTAGGCAGATGAGCACTTTGTAGTCTCGTATTTCGCTCAGTACAATTTTGGTGGTATTCTGTGGTTGAGTTGTTTCTTCAACTACTTTCTTTGCAATAGCAGCATATGTTGTATTCTCCTTCTGTTCTTGTTGTTGTTTTTCCTTTAATGCTTTTTCATTTATTATTTTCGTTTTGTATGGACAGGCCATTGCTAAGGTTCTGTGGGTCTTATATCCTGGTTCTTTCCGATTTTTACAGTTTATACATGCTTTAGCTTGATTCTTGCAGTCCCGGAAAGTATGGCCTTCTTCTGCGCATTCAGAGCATATTTTAAGTTCCTTTTGTGGACAGTCTTTTGTTGCATGAGATTCATGTGCATAGCAGATAAAGCAGGTGAGAATATTAACGTATTTCTCCCTTTCTAGTTGTTTAGGGAGTACTGTCATGTTGAACCCTAAGACTCCAGATTCCAGGGCCTTGCCTGCTAATGAAGTGTCAGTGAATCTCAACTTTAAGCAATGTGTGTATTGCTATATTTTTACCACTTCTTCGACTTTTAACCAGTTGATTTTTATTTCTAGTTCATCTTTTATTTCTTGTGCCGAGTGCTTTCCGAATTCATAGTCAAGTCCACGAACAAAATACTGATCTTTTTGCTTTAACCTCCGGTGGTATGATGACCTGTAGTCATATGCCTCCAAAAGCTGCATTCCCTCAGGGCTCAGAATGTCATCTGCGTCCCTGTAGTCCCTGCATATTGCAGTGTATCCATCGTTCGATGAGAAAATCTTTGTGAAGGGTACATTGAGTGCACCATACGCTATTTCAGTTATCTGAGAACGTGAATGGGCTGTTCTTTTGTCTATGATCTTGAGTCTAACCATGGTAGCCATTGGTTTATTTGTTTATGTCTTCCTAGCATTTATTAATTGTGGATGATAAAGAAAGTTATTCAAGACCCATCTTAGTGTGCCTATAGGCGACCCCCGGACAGTGGTGTAACTGCACTATCACTGTTTTTCCACTGCCGGATTGGCCTGTGTTTCCCCGACCTCCAACGGACACACACAATCCCACCTACTGTGAGGTGTGCTCCACTGGAGGGGCTCTAGCACGAATACTTAAATATAAGCAGGTGCCTCGGCCAGGGTAAGTAAGGAAGGATTTCAGCAAGAGAGAAAGACCTCAAACCACGTCAGTACTGCCAACTAATAGCTGCCCTCCTGTAGGAGTGTGGGTCACTCACTCTACCCGTGGGGAGGACTAGCTAGGGTTGACAATCCTGAAGGCTCGTGAGGTAGTCCGGTGACAGTCGTGGTTGTTTTCCAAAGGTGGAGGCCCACAAGGGGCGTTGCCCCAAACAGGATTCCAGGAAAGTCCAGTGGTAGACATAGAGGTCGAGTTGTGGTCCGGTCGTCAACAGTAGAAAAAAAGGCTGGGTGCTTTGGCGGTGAGGGGTCTGAAGAGAGGTCCGGTTACTGCGAAGGCTGGCTGGCGATCCCAAGCCTCTGGCTTTGGAGTCATGAGTTATGAGGTGAAAGAAGATTATTAGGGGTTGAAGAAAAAGTGGTGAAACTGAAATACAGGAGGAGTAGAAAGAATCCTGGCTCAACCACATCGCTTCATCTTTCCTATTGGTGTTTTATCTTTGTTTTGCTCCCTTGGGTCGTCAGAGCTTTGTATTAATATTGGTTTATTTATATTTTTTTTTTTTTTTTTTTACTGCGATGGAGTTAGTGAGCCCGCCCCGGTCCTTGTGTGGCTGGGAGGGTAGTCATTTTTTTTCTAAGGTGTTAGTTATATGTTAGTTGTGTTAGTCTAAAGTACACTGTATGGAGAGGCCTGCCAGGTTCTTAGTGGAGCTGGTAGGTCACTCATCTTTTATTCTCTCTATTAATGTTTTATGTGTATATTGGGGCAGGAGATGGTTCAATTACTTTCTTCCTGGCTGATTTAAACCAAATGTGTTTTTGGAATTATTCAATATCCATATTAATTATCCAGTTTTGGTAAGTTTGTGTTTTCAGTCACTTTGTTCCAAATATTTGCGGCTTTGTTGTGTATTTCTACATTGATTGCTAAGAGGTTTGCTCTCTTGTGTAGCTGTTCATTATTGATGTGTTCTGTATATTTTATGTTATATATAAATCTAGGGGCTATATTTTGTACTGTTTGTAACCTTTTAATGCTCGTTTTACTAAGGGTGTTCAATGGGATGGGTGGGTAGTGAATAACTAATTTGACAAGGGTTATACACATCTCTTTTGTTATTTATGCTAAGGTTCTTAAATCGTTTTATTTTTTATGATCTTATTCTTGCCTGTCGTTCTTTATCTTTTATGTATGTTATACATCCTCTTTTTGTTAGTTTTAGTCCAAGCATCCTGCCTTCAGTGTCGTATGGGTATAATTCCTGGTCGACTATTACTGGACTTGTTTTGATCTTGGCTATTGGTTATTATCTTGAATTTGTTCGTATTTGTCCTGATTTTCCATTTTTCTCAAAGTTATTTTTGTTTTTTATCGCTGTTACCGTGTAGCGTGCCATAAATTGGGTTGATTTTCCTGGGTATGATACTATTTGAGTAATATCATCAGTGAACATTACATATTCCCTAAAGGGTTGAGGTGTGTCTGAGGTATAAATGGTATATAGTTTTAGAGAAAGGCTTCCTCCTTGAGGTACTCCACCCTCGAGATTGAACATAGTTCCCATAAGGTTTCCAATTTGAATTTGTGCTCTCCTATCATCTAAATAGTTACACAATATTCTTAGCAAATGTTCGTAAGTGCCAATTTTAATATTTTATATTTTAAGCCTAAATGCCAGACCTTATCAAAAGCCTTAGAAACTTCACTTAAAATTATATTGATCTGGTTCCCCTCGCTTTTTTCTATTGCCATTATTTCCGTTATTGTAGCTATTGCAGTTAGGGTATTTCTATTGGGCATAAATCCATGTTGTCTATTGTTAGTTTTCCCATGTTGTGTTAAAAAGGTTATAAGTCTTGAATTTACAATTTTTTCCAGTAATTTCCCGGTAATTTCTAATAAAGATATTGGCTTGTAGTTTAATATTTCCTTATTGTCCTTACCCTCCTTGGGAATAAATCTGGGTCGGTCGGTCGGTGATACGGAGAGAAGAGAGCATTAGCTCTGAGGGTGCAAGAAGGGAGCAATACAAGGTAAAGTTCAGAAGTGGGAAATATAAGAGGAGGTTAACAGCAGGTGGGCTATCCACCTTGCGGAGACGAGGTTTTTGTCTTCCGTCAACAGTGCTGCATTGGAGGACTCTTGCGGTTAGGGAAGGCCGGTCTCAGCCAAGCTAAGCTAAGTTGTTCTATTTGGTGTTTCCTTGGGGCATATTATGTTTGGGGGGGGGGGGGTCCCTCCAGGTCCTTGTGGCACTGGAGGGATGATCCCCCATCTTTTTCGTTTCTAGTTTTTAGTGTGGGTTGTAACGAGTTGGGGATTTAGAATATAGTTAAAAGTCTACCCAGATCCCAACAGGTAACAACAATAAAAAACAAAGACAATCGGACTATAAAAGGGTAGACAAAGGATGCGAGTTTTCGTTGTGTATAATAGAGTACCATAAATCCCTTAACAAAATATTCAGCTTATAAATTACCCTTAACCAAACTTAACCTAAACATTAACAGTATATACATATTAATACAACATAAACAATCTTGAAGCAAGTGGACGTGGGGGAGGCAATACAAGATTACAAATACTTAAGTGAGGAGCTGAGATGGCTGACGAGTAAGGCTGAGTATTGTAGAAGACGGTAGGTAGTCACTGCGACGTAGGTTTAGAGGATAGATGATCCTGTGGTCACTTCCCAGAGCCAAGTGCTCTCTCCTCGAATTGGAGCTCACAAAGAAGACTTGGAGGAAGTGACGCAACAACCAGGATATGGAGAAGGGAAACCCCGGAGTGTTAGTTAAGACGAGTCATACTCGTGTCTCGTCCCTAGATGGCGTTGCTCGTGGTGCTGGGTAGGTAGATCAGGACAATAGATGGCGTGGTTCGTAGTGCTGGGTAGGTAGATCATGACAATTGGTGGCGGGGTTCGTAACACACCCCCCCTCCAAAGACCTCCATAGCGCGGGCGCGAGGGAGGTGATCACCGGGTGCGTCTGGAGATTAGCTGCTGCATTTCCACTGGAGCTCGGGATAAGGAGTCCCCAATCAGGTTGTCCACCCACTTTATGTGCCGGACTTGTAGATTATAGGGCTGGGTGAGGAGAGCCCAGCGGAGGATTCGCTGGTTGGAGGTCTTGTTGATTTGGATGAACGTGAGTGGGTTATGGTCGGTGAAGACTAGGGTTGTGTGTGGGTAAGACTGGAGGTAACATTCAAACTTCTTTATTGCCAACACCAGAGCCAGGGCCTCCTTCTCTATGGTCGAGTAGTTGGTCTGATGTTTTTTCAACTTGGCGGAGTAATATGCCACAGGGTGAAGAACATCAGTGGTTGTGTCGGGTTGTAGGAGCACAGCCCCCACTCCGACACCACTAGCGTCGATTTGCAGATGGAAGGGCGAGGTGTAGTCAGGGGGTGGACTACAGGCTTGGAGGCAAGGAAGGCTTTGAGGCGGTGGAAAGACTGGTCGCACCTCTGGTTCCAGATGTAAGGGACCGCAGAACTGGTAAGGTCTGTGAGGGGTCCGGCCACGCTGGAGAAGTTACTGCAGAACCGACGGTAGTAGCCGCACATCCCCAGGAAGCGCATGAGTTCCTTCCTCGTCCTTGGAGTGGGGAAGGACAAGATGGCTCTAACGTTTGCGTCCTTGGGTCTCACCATACCATGCCCAACGATATGTCCCAGGTAAGTCACTAAGGCCCGGCCAAAAGCAGATTTAGCCAGGTTTATGGTGAATCCAGTCTCTTGCAGACGTGCAAACAGTATCTCCAAACGCACCAGATGTTCGTCCCAGCTGTCCGACACCACCACCAGGTCATCCAGGTAGGCGAACGTCCCACCTAGGTCCTGAATAAGGTAGTTGATGGCCCTCTGGAATGTGGCCGGAGCATTAGAAAAGCCAAACGCCATAACCAAATATTGAAAAGGACCAAATGGAGTTATAAATGCCGAGATTATTTTTGCCCTATCCGTGAGTCCCACTTGATAATATCCTTTCAACAGGTCCACGGTAGATATAAATTTGGCACAGCCTATGCTGTCTATTATATCTTCAATCAAAGGTAAAGGGTAGGAGTCTGACACAGTGACCTGGTTCACTTTACGATAATCGGTACAGAAACGAAAAGTGCTATCGGGTTTTGGAATGAGAAGGCAAGGTGAAGCCCATGGGGAGGTACTAGGCTCAGCTAAGTTATGTTTTAACAAAAAATCTACCTCCTTTTTCATAATCTCTCTTTTTTGTGGATTTAGTCGATATGCTGATTGCCTAATGGGTTGTACATCATCTGAGATTAGCTTAATATCATGTTTAAGTATATTGCAAAACCCTGGGAGGTCTGACGTGACTTTAGGAAATGTTGATAACTTAGTGAGATCTTTTGCTTGAGATGGATTCAGAACAGAAAAATACTCCAAGTTGTTGAGTATGTGACTGTTAGCAGGGTTCTCTTTAGGTAGAGGGAAGTCTAAATTCTCCAATAGATCCATGTCATCTGTCTCCGGCTCCGGCCCTGACAAAACCGTATGCAATACAGGTTGGCTTATAGCCTCTGGGATGTCTTCCTCTGACTGCCTGGAATGGTAAAGTTTCATGAGACTAATGTAAACAAGTTGTGAATCTTTTCTGCGATCAGGAGTATGGACTATATAGTTGAGGGGAGATAGTTTATTAGCATTGATTTGAAAGTTTTGATGGAACCGTTCCAAGCAACCTTGGGACGGTGGGTGGTAAGCCGAAGATGTACAATGGTTCACACTGAGGTCTTTCATCACCTGTTTGAACACAGATGGATCAGATTGTTGGGCTTTAATGAGCTCATCCCTACTAATGGTCTTATTGTACAGATCTTCTGTGGGTAGGAAGATATTGGAGGTGGCTTTAGATGAAGAGGGCCCATTTCGCACACTCTGTGACCGGGTGACAGCACAAGATGGGAAAAGATGAGGAAAAGTTTCTTTAAGGTCAGTGGTGGAGTGACAGGTAAGGGAGAGTCGACTGTCTTTATGTTAGGAACCACTAGATCTCCTACCAAGTCATTACCCAATAATAAATGAATGCCGCACACAGGCATGGGGTCTTTCCTAATGGCTATTTGCACTTCCCCAGTAATCAAGGGACATTGGAGGTGCACTTTAGCTAAAGGATAGGAAGAATGGGATGAGAGATCTGAAATTAGAACACTCATTAGGAAATGCGGTAGATATATCAGGAATGACGTTAAACAGGAGGATAGATTGTGCTGCGCCCGTATCACATAGTATACGAATAGGGAAAGAACGAGACCCCTCTATGATTGAAATTTTTCCCTCATAGGTGAATGAAGAGAAGAGATCCTGATGGGGCCTTTCCACATTGGTGGTTGCTATTGGTTTGGATTTGGGATCCAGGGAACTACTTTTAGCAGTTCGACACTTTGGGTGTTTACAAGTCTGGATCGTATGGCCTGGGTTTTTACAGTAAGAACAATAAAACTTGGTTGCATCAGGGGGGGTAGGTGTGGGACCTTTCGACCTACCACTCACGTCCCCAAGGTTATCATCAGAGGAGGACCTAACATGTCGGAAAGTACCACGTTCCCTACGGCACAGTGACTCCACCAGCAAGGCGTACTCATCAGCCAGCTCAGCCGCACGCCCTAAATTAACCTCTCCACGCTCCTCCACATGCTTCAAGATGTGAAATGGTATCTTGCTCTTCCACTCCTCAAGGACTACCAAGTTTAACAAATCCTGAGGTGGCCATTAAGAAAACCTAGATAAATTGATTAATGGGCAAAAGATAAGATAAGTGGATTACCCTAGAAAATATCACGGCAGTGGATAACCAGAAAGTCCCGGAAACTACCCAAGTTATACCTAGGGAACTTACACTTATGAATATTGTTCTTCTGAGAAGATCCTTAGATAAGGATAAGAGACGTGAAAGAGGAAGGGCGTATTACGGCATTTATATAAAGATCCGGATTAACAACCCTGAGATACTTGAAAGAGGAAGGGCGTATTACGACATTTATATAAAGATCCGGATTTACAACCCTGATAAATGGTATGATTGACCCCGAATGAGATCATAAGAACAATAATGGAGGCTTTATAATTATGGGGTCCTGGTAGAGCAGGGCGTCCCAAGATATCACTTCACCCTAAACTAGTGACTATGGAACAGCCTACTCTGGAGTGAGGGTACGGCATTAAACAGATCCGGATTCTTCCCTACACTCGATAAGACTTACTACACGACTGCCACGTGTAATAACAGGTAAGCCTTATGACACTTGGAACCTAATATCCTACGTCTGTCACTCTTACTGTACGATAATACCAATATATGCACACACATATGAAGGAAACTTTAAACCACCGTAAAGCAATTGTGAACAGAAGTGACTGGGAGGAATAATTAACAAGGAGTTACAAGGGAGGAAGGAATATGGTACTTAAGGTCGTGTCCTGTCACGGTCGCCATTTGTAACGAGTTGGGGATTTAGAATATAGTTAAAAGTCTACCCAGATCCCAACAGGTAACAACAATAAAAAAACAAAGACAATCGGACTATAAAAGGGTAGACAAAGGATGCGAGTTTTCGTTGTGTATAATAGAGTACCATAAATCCCTTAACAAAATATTCAGCTTATAAATTACCCTTAACCAAACTTAACCTAAACATTAACAGTATATACATATTAATACAACATAAACAATTTTGAAGCAAGTGGACGTGGGGGAGGCAATACAAGATTACAAATACTTAAGTGAGGAGCTGAGATGGCTGACGAGTAAGGCTGAGTATTGTAGAAGACGGTAGGTAGTCACTGCGACGTAGGTTTAGAGGATAGATGATCCTGTGGTCACTTCCCAGAGCCAAGTGCTCTCTCCTCGAATTGGAGCTCACAAAGAAGACTTGGAGGAAGTGACGCAACAACCAGGATATGGAGAAGGGAAACCCCGGAGTGTTAACAAAGACGAGTCATACTCGTGTCTCGTCCCTAGATGGCGTTGCTCGTGGTGCTGGGTAGGTAGATCAGGACAATAGATGGCGTGGTTCGTAGTGCTGGGTAGGTAGATCATGACAATTGGTGGCGGGGTTCGTAACAGGGTGCTTGTGAACTTTTGAGGTCTTTGTTTGTTTGTGGGGTCCCTCCAGGTCCTTGTGTGACCGGAGAGTTGTTCCCATCGTTTGGTTCTTTTTAATTGTGTATGTAGAGGGTCTGGTTCTTCGTTATTAATTTTTATGCTTCTAGGCCACCATCTGTGCGATGTGTTGTTGTTTTCCTCATTTAGTTGGTTTAGTATGGGATTTTTCCCATATTGCATTTGCTTGGGTGTGTATTCTGGTGTTGAGTGGGTCTATACCGTGTTCTGTGTGTATGTCTTGTGCTGTTTGTGTGTATGGTAGTCGGTGTTTTTCCGCTCTTCTGAGGGCTATATTTTGCACTGCATGAAATTTAAGTTTGATTGTTCTTGCGATTGTGTTCAGAGGTATCGGAGGGTATTCTAAGTGTGGTCTGATCAGTGCTTTGTATAGGTGCAATTGGCGGAATCTTCTGAGCTTTGTAAGTTGTGATTTTGCAATTGCTATTCTTTCATTGATGTGGGGGATTATTCCGCTTCTGGTTATCTTGAGTCCTAATATTTCTCCGTTGGCAGCATATGGTATTTGTTGGTTATTAACAATAATGGGGTAGGGATTTGTTTTTGCGATGTGAATTATTTTGAGTTTTTGGACATTGGTTTTTATCTTCCATTTTCGTTCATAGTTATTTATTATCTCTATTTCTCTGCTTGTTCTGATGGCCAGTTTCAGTTCAAGTTTAGAAGCTCCAAAAGTTGTTGGTAGCGAAAGGCAGAGCGGGGAAGATGACAGAGGAAGGAGCAGGAGGTTAGGAAGGGAATTGTAGTGGGAGAGATAGTGCCGTGGCTTTACACGACTGCGTTTATTTGGTTAGCGCATAGCGCACGTATTTGGTTTTGTCTGTGTTGGGTGTGTGATCCTCGGGTCACCACTCCTCCGGATTGTGTCAGTTCAAGTTTAGAAGCTCCAACAACTTTCCCTGAATACGAATTCGCAACTTTTCGATTTACAACAGGTACCTACTTTACTGCTAGGTGAACAGGGACCAAGGGGGCTAGGAAGAATGTCCAAACAACTTTCGATTCCCGAGCAAGCGGAAGTTGTTTGGACATCTTGCTTGCGAGGCAAGAGCGGTACCGATTCTACCACAAGCGCCCCTGATGGCCAGTGACATGACATGAAATGCTAGTGACAGGGGGGAAGGAGGTTCAGGGGAAGAATAAAGGGAGGATTGAAGTGAATTTTAGGAGGAAAGAATAGGTGCAGTGGCTAAACACCACTTGCGTGAGGGAGTATAAGTTGGAGGCAGCAGCAACTCGCCCGGACGCGGCCAGGAGGCGGCAGGACAGAGTCAGGCTAGCGTCAGGTCAAGCGTCAGGTGCGTGTTGGGTTGGGCCATGGATTCTCAGTGCTTGGTCGGCTTGATTGTGTGTGTTGTTTTCTTGTGTGGAGGAAATTATCTTGGTCTTCTTCTTAGCTTGATGTAGATTTTCTTCTTACTCTCCTCCTCTTCTTGCTCTCTTGAAGTGTCCATTCACTCGTGTGTGGGTCTTGTTGTTCGTCTTCCTCGTGTCTTCAGTCCTCATAGGTGTGGAAGAAGTCGGAGACTGTTGTTGTTGTTGTTGAGATTGTCGGACCGTCGTCCGACACGGGCCTTTGCCTATAGGCGGCCCGTTTGGTGGTTCCGGCTGGAGCTCCTGGAGCAGCCAGACCGGATTGGGATTGGAGGTGGTCCCACCTGCAGATTTGAAGGATACTGCAGGTTGCAAGTGTGAGCGGACCCCCGATCAGTGGACGCTTACCACCAACCCCCACTCTTGGACGTGGTCAGTTTCGGAGTGGCGCGCCCTCCGAACTGGGGTCCGCACTTGCTGGGAGAGGATACTTTCTAAGCTATCTGGGTGATGACCCGGAGAAGGTCGTGAATGTGGTCTGTTTGGGCCTTTCGGGTTAGAGTGGCCGCTGGTGTTGTGTGTGCTTCTTGGGAGATTTGAGTTCTGTTTCGGAGGCTTTGTGTGACTTCGCAGTCGAGGAGATAGTGTTCAAGTGGGTTGGCTGCTGGCTCCTGACAGTAGGTGCATTCCATGACGTCATTTCCGATCATCTGCCAGGAGCACTTGTACCCTAGTCGTAGTCGATGAAGGCTGACTTGGGATTGTCTTGGTGTTTTCTTGTCAGCGAAAGGTGGTTCCCCTTTTCTAGCCGCCAGGTACCATTTGGCTGATTGGGAACCAGCGTTGAATGCGTGAAGGAAGCTCTTTTTGATGTGGAGCTTGCTAGTCTTTCTGAGGTGATTCTTGATCTGTTGCACGCTTGCTGGAACTTGAATGTGTACGCTACTAGAACGTGTATCTGCCTTGGCTGCTTCGTCTGCAACGTCGTTTCCTCCGATCCCTACATAACTGGGAATCCAGTGTAAGACGACTGGGCGGTTTTGTCTTTGGAATTCCTGTAGCTGTGCGAGGATCGAGGTGATGATGTGGACGTTGTCTCTTGGTTGACTGTGTTGCAGCGCCTGCATGGCCGATTTCGAGTCCGTGTGAATTATGATGGACTTGTTGTGTTGTGTTGCAGCGTGTTGTAGGGCCTTTGAGATTGCTACCAGCTCTGTTTGTAGGGTGGAGCAGTCATTAGAAAGTCTCCATCGGAGGGTCTGACCTTGGGTGTAGAAGGCCGCTCCGGATCTATGATGTTTTGGATCCACCGAGCCGTCTGTGAAGTATGATGCTGCATCAGCCGGTGTCTCGGTGGCTATGGCTTCCAGAGTTATTTTTTTGAGGTCCTCCGTCTGGAGGTTGGCTTTACTATCGCCTAGGTCGGTAATTTTGAATGTGGCTAGTGGAGGGCTCCATGGTGGAGGAACAACGTAACCATTGTCTCGTGTGTCTTGGTTGTTCTTGACGAGTGTTTCTGCTGCAGGTGTCGGATGACCTCGCTTGCCTCGTGCGACCAGGTGGCCCCTCGCACTCTGTGGTCGAGGTGGAGGGAGGCACTGATTCGAATTTTGGCAACTGTGGGCTTATCTGATCTACAGATTTTGGCGAGGAGACCGGCTGTCACCTGCTTGACTCGTACTGCCAGGGGTGGTAGTTCGGTTTCCATTTGCAAATTGCAAATTCTGGTCCACATGGGTGCTCCGAGCATGGTCCTGAGAGAATTATTTTGGATGACTTCTAGCTTAGCTATTTGGTCTTCTCTCAGTCCAATGAGTGCTGGAGCACTGTAATCTACCAGCGATCTGATGGCGGCCGTGTAATAGGCTTTGAGCACATGAAGGTTTGCTCCTGCGGTTGTGCTGGTGAGCGACCTCATTATATTGTGTCTGCTCTTCGTCCTGTGCCTGAGATACTCGAGTTGCGGCTTGAAAGTGAGTTTCTGGTCAAACCAGATTCCAAGACACTGGTGTGCGTTGGTCCAGACTACCGGCGTGTTTTGTATGGAGAGCATCTTGTCTGGTGTGTCTGTGCAGATGGCCATCGCTTTCGACTTGGCTGGATTTATTTTGAGTCCAAGTCTGTTGCACTCCTCTTCTATAAGTTGGAGTGCGTGTTGCGTGTTGGCTAGTCTGTTTGATCCTCTTACTATAAGCTGTAAGTCGTCTGCATAGCATAGGAGCTTGGCTGTTTGTCTGAAAGGAAGTTTGACAAGATTTTCCATCAGGACATTGAACAGCAGTGGACTGAGGATGCCTCCTTGTCGGGTTCCGTTTTCATGGACCCTGTAGCTTGAGGTTGCTCCCTGAAAGCGTACTCTTGCTTCTCTCTGTGTGAGGTAGTTCTGGATCCACCCCAGCAACCTTCCTTTGACGCCTTTTTCAGCGAGCGTCGTTGTAATGGCCAGTGGATTTGCTAGTTCGAAGGCCTTCTCCAGGTCGAGGAAGACCACCAGAGCTGGTTTGTAGTCCACTGTGCTGAGTATCTCGGCGATGTTGTTGCCTGTGCCGGTGTTCTCGGTGTAAGCAAAGATGAGAGGGTGTGGGCTGCCTACTTTCCACTTGAGTCGGTTGAGAGCCATTCTTTCTCCCGTCTTCGCTATGCAGCTGAGAAGGGAGATGGGCCTCGGTTTGTCTGGTTCTCTGGGCTTCGGAATGGGCTGTATATCTGCCTTCTTCCATTCCGGTGGGAGTCTTTGTGCTGTCCACGAAGCATTGATGGCTTGTAGCAGAGCCTCGTGTCCGGCTGTACCGGCATGAGAAAGCATGGAGTAGGTTATCCTGTCGGCCCCTGGTGCTGTGTCCTTGCTTCGTTTTAGCGACTTCTGGAGTTCTTGCTGGTTGAAAGGTCTGTCGGTGTCATCTTCACTGTTGCAGGCCTCTTCGATCATCTGGAGTCTGACCTGTCGCAGACGCCGTTGTGTCTCCTCTGCCTGTCTCGGGAGGTTTTTCGTTGCAGCTCGGTCAGAGAACAGTTTTGCAAGTCTCTCGGCTTCCTCTTCTGGGTTGGGATGGGTTGGTGGTGGTGGTGTTGCCTTCCCAGATGCCCTTCGGATCTGGGCCCACATCTTGCCAAGGGAGGTGTGCTCGTTCAGTTCGGAGCACCACTTGAGCCAGCTTACGTTTTTTATTTCTTCCTTCTCTTCCCTGGTATCCTTAACTATGATTTGCAGGAGATGTCTGTTTGTTTCCGTGGGATGTCTCCTGTAGTTTCTTCGGGCCATGTTCACTCTGTGGTTGAGTTCTTTCACCCTGGGACAGTAGTACCAGTAATCATTGTACTGTCTTGATGTGGGTTTTGTTTTTGGGATAGCCTCTTCTGCCGCTAGAAGTCATCCAAAATAATGCTCTCAGGACCATGCTCGGAGCACCAATGTGGACCAGAATTTGCAATTTGCAAATGGAAACCGAACTACCACCCCTGGCAGTACGAGTCAAGCAGGTGACAGCCGGTCTCCTCGCCAAAATCTGTAGATCAGATAAGCCCACAGTTGCCAAAATTCGAATCAGTGCCTCCCTCCACCTCGACCACAGAGTGCGAGGGGCCACCTGGTCGCACGAGGCAAGCGAGGTCATCCGACACCTGCAGCAGAAACACTCGTCAAGAACAACCAAGACACACGAGACAATGGTTACGTTGTTCCTCCACCATGGAGCCCTCCACTAGCCACATTCAAAATTACCGACCTAGGCGATAGTAAGGCCAACCTCCAGGAGGAGGACCTCAAAAAAATAACTCTCGAAGCCATAGCCACCGAGACACCGGCTGATGCAGCATCATACTTCACAGACGGCTCGGTGGACCCAAAACATCATAGATCCGGAGCGGCCTTCTACACCCAAGGTCAGACCCTCCGATGGAGACTTTCCAATGACTGCTCCACCCTACAAACAGAGCTGGTAGCAATCTCAAAGGCCCTACAACACGCTGCAACACAACACAACAAGTCCATAATAATTCACACGGACTCGAAATCGGCCATGCAGGCGCTGCAACACAGTCAACCAAGAGACAACGTCCACATCATTACCTCGATCCTCGCACAGCTACAGGAATTCCATAGCCAAAACCGCCCAGTCGTCTTACACTGGATTCCCAGTCATGTAGGGATCGGAGGAAACGACGTGGCAGACGAAGCAGCCAAGGCAGCTACACGTTCTAGTAGCGTACACATCCAAGTTCCAGCAAGCGTGCAACAGATCAAGAATCACCTCAGAAAGACTAGCAAGCTCCACATCAAAAAGAGCTTCCTTCACGCATTCAACGCTGGTTCCCAATCAGCCAAATGGTACCTGGCGGCTAGAAAAGGGGAACCACCTTTCGCAGACAAGAAAACTCCAAGACAAACCCAAGTTAGCCTTCATCGACTACGACTACGGTACAAGTGCTCCTGGCAGATGATCGGAAATGACGTCATGGAATGCACCTACTGTCAGGAGCCAGCAGCCAACCCACTTGAACACTATCTCCTCGACTGCGAGGTCACACAAAGCCTCCGAAACAGAACTCAAATCTCCCAAGAAACACACACAACACCAGCGGCCACTCTAACCCGAAAGGCCCAAACAGACCACATTCACCACCTACTCCGGGTCATCACACGATACCCACCACACAGATAGCTTGGAAAGTATCCTCTCCCAGCAAGTGCTGACACCAGTTCGGGGGGCGCGCCACTCGGAAACTGACCACGTCCAAGACTGGGGGTTGGTGGTAAGCATCCACTGATAGAGGTCCGCTCACAATTGCAACCTGCAGTATCCTTCCAAATCTGCAGGTAGGACCACCTCTAATCCCAATCCGGTCTGGCTGCTCCAGGAGCTCCAGCCGAAACCACCAAACGGGCCGCCTATAGGCAAAGGCCCGTGTCGGATGTCAGGGCGGAAACGATCCTCCAGTTGGTTACCGCTGCTAACTCGCTCGTTTGCTGGTGCAGACGACACTTCGGGTGGTTGGACAAAGGTGAGAACGGCAGCGACTATCTGCGTCACGGGCAGATTCAACCCAGCCGTCATACAGTCAGTATCTAGCTACCTTGCTGTCCGTCAAATTCTGGCTGTGATCTCATCATAGGTCCTGGACTCGTGGGCTGTGTTCCCAGACCTTCACCTATCAACTGCCAACTCTCTGGTCATCTACCGCTACCGCATACCACGACCGTCAGTTCGTCACATTCCTTCTGTTCCCCGGTGTTCTCCTGCCATTTCAAGACGTCGCTCGAGTGTGGAGTGGAATGGACGCTTCCCTACCCTGAATGTGCATCACCGTGTTCCAGAACGTTCCCCCAGGGCCACTGCCATAGGAAATATTTGCTCATGGTTTGATTCTATAATTGTTTGATTCCATTAATTGCTGACTCCCCTTTATTGTTCGATTCTATCAATTGTTGACTCCATTTAATTGTTTGAATCCATTAATTGCTGACTCCCATTATTTGTTTGATTCCTTCAATTGTTTGCTTCCTTTAATTGTTTGACTCCATTAACTGTTGACTGCCTTATTTGTTTGACTCCCGTAATTATTTGTGGTTTGTTGAGTGGTGTCAGAGTTTTGTGTTATATTTTTTATAGTAAAGAGATGCCAATCTCAAACGGTTGTTTGTTATTCCTCGGAAAACCATGGTCCTTGACTTTCCTTTATTAAGATCCTGATTAGCCTGGTAAGGGATTTCTATCCCTAAGTCCCAGGCCTTTACATCGGACTACGGTCCGACAATCTCAACAACAACAACAAAATGCCGCGATTGCTAACTTAGCTCTTGATCTTAAGTGAGGACCAAATGAAAACTTCAGTTCGCATGCTGAAAACAAACTTAAGATTGTCGTAGCCCAAGACAGTCGTGGCTAAAGACTATTTTGCAGCGTCAGCTGACATCCGTCAACCAATCAGAGTGCACGTTACAAATATTTTTCTGTCCCTTCAGCCAATTGCAGATCGGATGATATGACGCAATAGCACTAGACTCGAAACACACATGGAAGACCACATTCACCACAATGCGCGGCCACATAGTATTAGCTGCGAATCAACATAATCACAACTGAGGTTTATTTATTCCTTTATTTTATATTTATTTATTTATTTAAGTATTTTTTCATTTATTTATTTATTTATTTATTTATTTATTTATTTTTTATTTTTATTTATTTACTTTCATCTGCTTTATTCTATAATTATATTTATTATTTCTGTTTTTATTAACATTTCTTTAATTATTTATCTTACCTTCTTTCTTCGTACTTGAGATAAATAAATAGAGAGGGGTGGTATGTGTGACCGTTACACTCCCGACTTTTTAAAGAAAAATAACGAAATATATTTTTATTTTTTATAGATTGCATTTAAAATACCTTTCCGTTGTATTACATGATCAAAATTCACAAAAGACCACACGCTACGGCTAAAAGCAGTGCTGCCCAAGTGAACGCTGGGCCAGTTTGGTCACTTAAGACAACCCAGGAGTGGAATTAAGTTTCCAAGATCCCAGACTCTAGCGCACTTAAATTGCCTTGTGCATATGGTCTTAGCTAAGGCAGATGAATTAAGTGTGTTTGCAGAGAGTTACGAGCACCAGCAGAGACTTAAATATGTTAGTGCATCCAGGCCCTGGTTTCTTCCTGTACTATCACTGGGCAAAGTAGTAGACCAACCGCCCGAACAACTAGTAAGTTGAAAAGTGGTGAAATTTATGGAAATATAATGTGGCCTAATCGAAACTAACCTAACATAGCCCAACATGACTAATCTAACCTAATAATCATGAGATAAATTTATGTGGGGTTTTTGTAATCTATTGCCGACTGTTCATTCATATTTGGATAATTCATAAATTTCATGTTTACAAAAGCCAATTTTCTTCCTTTGTACATAGGTTCTTTAGATAATATTTAGTGTCTATAGAGTAGCTAATCTATTGTTATTATTATCAGTAGTAGTAGTAGTAGTACAACGGCAGCACACCCAAAGTAATAAACTTAACAACTGGTGCAACAACTGTCAGTGAATTTGAGAAAAAAGTAACTGTAGCGCAGGAGGTGGGCGCCTCAAACTGGCTAACAAAGTTACCGATAAGAGCAATGGACTTCAGCCTTAAACAAACAAGAATATTCAGATGTCATTGCTCTAGTAGTCTAACGTATGGTTGGCCAGTAGAACATATGCCCACCCAATGCGTGTGTGGCTCATTCTACGACATCGACTACGCAATGGTATGCAAGAAGGGTGGCTTCGTACGCATGAGGTATGACGAAGTAAGGGATCTCACAGTGAATATGTTGAAGGAAATCTGCTACGACGTCACGGTGAAATTGACCCTCCTTCCATTGGACAGTGGGAATCTCCATCACAGGACTTCCAACACATCCAACAAAGCCCGCGTGGACGTCAGTATAAGAGAGTTCTTGACGTGGGGACAGTAGCCTTTATATCAGTATATTCGCCCCCATTGCTGCATGTCACCGTGACCTGTCTCTCGAGGCTGCACACAGGAAGAACAAGAACGACAAACCAGGGCGTATATTGGAGAGAATTCAGAACATGGATCAAGGCAGTTTCACTCCTCTGGTATTTGCAACATCTGATAGGATGGGACCATTGAGGTATAATATGGTGGAGGCGGCATCTGCTCGGAAAAGTGAACCCATCGTGAGCGCGTAACTTCCATCTTGTGGATGTCAGAGATGCTCTCTACTCGCAAGTAATACTCATCTCCTCACAATGTGCTGGTGGCAGTTTCCTTTCTTTCCTTTGTTTTTGTGTTTCTATAGTGTATAACGTCAGTATCCTGCGCTGCATATGAATGTACAGCAAGGTTCAACAAAACATCAGATACTTCATTTACATTTCACCGGGAAGTAATATCTAAAATAATGTAAAACTTAGGCCCCTATGCACATGCAATTTTTATTCGACCAACAGTTTAATTGCATAAATGAGAACCATTGAGCCAAATGCGAGCGCGTGCACATGCAATTTGATAGATGGGCGACTGAAAAGTTTGTGGCATGCCCCAACTTGTGCGCAATGGATTAGTTGGCCAACTCGCTTGTGCATGCAGGTTTCAGCGTGTGAGAGCCCACTATCAGCGAACTGTAGGCCGACTCTCACCTCAGCCCGAAGGCGAAGTCTTCACCGTTTGTACCTCGATAGTGTGTTGGTTTGTTTGAAATGGAAATGGATGCAGATAAGGATTGAATCGAAAATTTAATTAGTATGGTACAAAATTAACTACCTATATATAATAAGTTACTGAAAGAGTACGCGGATAGAAATGAAAAAACTAAATGTGGAATGAAGTGTGTGAGGTGATGATTCTTAATTGTACTGATTGTTCACCTCAGGAAAGAATGATGGAATGAAAGTAAAATTCTCTGTATTGATACTTTAATTTTAATTAATTGTATGAAATAATTATATGTATTATGAAAAAAGACAGACAAAAATTTTATATTGATACTTTACTTTTAATTAATTATTTAAAATAATTATATATATTACGAACGGAAACATAAGACTTTTGATATTGATACCATACTTTTAATTAATTATATAAAATAATTATGTACATTATGAACAAAAGACACTGACAAAAACATAAGGCTTTTGATATTGATACTTTACTTTTAATTAATTATATAAAATTATTATATATATTATTAACAAAGGCACACTAACAAAATACTACACTACACACAGAAGGTGTGAAAGCGAGTTATTATAATAAAAATTTGCCTCCTTGTCAGAACATGTTCTGTTTGTTAAATAAAACAACGACAAATATATTTTGGGTACTCAAATGCCTTAATAATGTTACTGTCAGGCTTATTATATTTTATCATACTGCCAAGGTACAGATCCTTGCGGTGATGTGAAATAGTTCAATTCAATTTAATATCAATATTTATTCTTTGATAGAGGAAGCGGGATCCTAGTGCTGTCACTAGGTACCCCTGTACAATAACGCCAGAGGCATCTGGCAAGTGCCACTAGTATATACACATATTATAAAGGGGCTTACTAAAGCCTAAGGAAGGAAGGATATTCCTTCAACACATCATCAATATTATTTACATAATATCTAACCAGTATGAGGAGGATCATCGTGTCTCCGTCAGGGGGTCGTGGAGTGGTGGCCCAGCAGACGTCACGGAAGCGTTGTGCATGGAACATCTCAGGAGGTAGTGGACAAGGGTGCGGCTGTCGGGTCTTCTGCATTATGCACAAGATCGTCGCTCAGGGTATGCGGGGATACCAATCTCCCAAGCAACGTCATACCCAATGATGATACGGGCAACAATCACTTCCCTTTTCCGCGACCCTTTCCCATAGACATACGAGAGGTCAGGAAGATTACAGAGGACATCGTACCAGATGGGCGGGGAATCCAGGGGGATGGCTGCTTCCCGAGCTTCTCTCTGTTTGCGTCGAATTTGGGTCCTAAGCTATAAAAGTGTTCGAGGAACAACGTAGTCAGGTGCGGCCTTGTTACAGCCAGTCTTGGCAAGGCCATCTACTGCCTTATTCCCCAATATATCGACATGACTGGGTATCCATAGGAATGTCACAGGACAGCCTGCATCCTGAAGTGTGGATGTTAACCATTTTCCCCTGATCCAAAAGCGATCCCGTCGAGAGCAGACCTGGAATCACAGCAAGGAGAGCTATCAGTTCAGCCTGAGTGGAGGATGCCCCGTCAGAAACTCTGAAAGAAAGTTTGATAGACTCAGGGGAATCAGGATGGGAGATGTAGACACCAGCCCCGGCCCTACCTGTAGCGGGGTCAACAGAGCCATCAGTGTAGAGGATGACCCTACTTGGGACCAGTGGGCGATCCTGGAGAGGTGGTATTTGCAGAGAATAACAGGGTTCACGTGGGATTTCGGGAGCGGTCCACCGAGGGCAATCACTTCAGGTTGAAAATCCAGCCAGGGAGAAGGAGACGAACCAACAGCAGGGCTGACAACAATATCAGGCAGGAGGTCGTGCTCTTGAAGGGCTCGGATGAGTGACCATCGCCACTGTCTTCTAGATGGAGGTCGGCCTCGGACAGCAGGAGTCAAGTTGGCTTGGACATAGTTGCCCCTAGGATCCCGTAGAATGGAAACGGTAGTTTTTAGGTAAAACTCCTGGACACGATCCTGTAAGGAGGAGAGACCAAGTTCGGTATATAGAGACATAGAGCTTGTCCACTGAGGGGCCCCAAGAATGATGCGAGCAGATTTCCTCTGGATAACTTCGAAACGGTTGACAGCAGTCCGACTAATGTTGACGAGGGCAGGGGCGGCGTAGTCGACACAGGAACGGACAAATGACTTGTTCATGGTGAGAATTTTTTTTTTTTTACAGGAATTAGCCCACCCGGGCACAGGTCAAACGACCCACAACGGGGCCTGGGGTGCGAAAAAGAAAGAGCAGCAAGAATTTGAAAATAGAGAACAAAAAGGTTATACTGTGATAATCAACACCAGCTTTTTAAAGTGAGACAGATTGTATAAGTATGGAAACACAGAAGAAGGCAGAGCATTCCACAGTTTGGCTGTGTGAGGAAAGAAGGAGGTACTATAACGGGTTATGTGACCAACATCCACAGAGAAACGGTGGGCACCGCGGGCAAGACGTGTGTTACGAGCCCACGGCCTTGCCGGCGGTACACAGGATGCCAAATCCTACGAATATTGCCTGTTAAAGTACCTGTAAAAGAGAGAGAGAGTGACGCAACATTGCGGCGAAGAGAAAGGGGAGAGAGATTATCGACTAAAGGAGGAGAGTTAATAAGACGAAATGCCTTTGATTCTACCCTCTCTAATAGTTGGACAGAAGAAGAGCCACCCCAGATATGAGAGCAGTCCTCCAAGTTAGGACGAATGAACCCCTTATATACTTGGAGCAACTGCTCAGGAGTGGTGGCACCAAGGGAACCCCTGCACATGGTAGAGAGGGCAGCGAGACGCCGAAAGCATATTCGAGACATATGCTTTCGGACTTCAGGGATCTGACAACGTGTGCGAGTTACATACACACCCAGGTATTTTGTCTCATTAACTCACTTCAAGGGCGTTCCTGATAAGAGAAGGGGAGGTACAACACGACCGTGCCACATGGCGTTTGTTTTCGCAGTTGAAAGAAGGAAACCAAGAAAATCACACTCCCTGGAGACTAGATCAAGGGCTTCCTGCATGCTGAGGTAGTCAGTGGCTTGGAGGAGGACATCGTCGGCATATCCTGAGTGGACAACTTCTGTCGGCCACTGGAGAGATGCAATGGAGTGCATGAGAGTGTTAAAGAAGGTGAAACTCAGGACTCCACCTTGAAGGGTGCCGAGGTTTATTTCTTGAACAGGAGATATAGAGCCTTCAACGCGAACCCGGGCCTGACGTCCTGTAAGGTATTAGGCGAGCCATCAAAGAAGTCTCCCTTTAACCCCTAACCGTGCAAGTTCAGCTAAAATGAGGGCAGACTGAGCCGTATCAAAGGCTTCCTTGATATCAAGGAAGACGGAGACGCAGGCAGTCTGATTGCAATAAAAGGAAGGAAAGGAGTGTGCTGTACTGCGATGTTGTATGAAACCATTGAGGGAGTTGTGGAAGCCGCCTATGGTGTGAAGAAGGCGACGATGGAGTATCCTCTCCATCATCTTGCAAACACAGGAGGTAAAACTAATGGATCGATATTTCTCAGGATCTACCGGCTTAGGGATGGGGATAATAGTGTCATTTTTCCAGTTAACGGGAGAACCCCATGTTCATAAGACATAATGTAGAGAGTGAGCAAGGGTCCGTTAGGAATATTAGTACAGGCGTTGAGGACGGAGAAGGTTATCTGATTGTAATGGCCCATGTTTCGTAAACATAAGAATTATATAAATGGATTAATTACATTTGATTTATATACTGATTCATCCCCTGTAACTTTCCACTGGCTATGAGGTGACATGTTCAATGCACGTGATCAGGTGTGCCCACGGGAAGCTGTGTCATACTATGCTGAGTAAAGGCATAAAGTAGCCGGCTCCTGGCCACCTAAAGCGAGCAGTAGTTTGATATCCTTGACTAGAAGAAGACGTTATTTGAGAGCCGCAGTGGATGGCTCCGTCTTCCCTCGAGGGAGGACGACGTGTCTATTCCGTTCTCCATCGATGGGTCACTACTCAAAGTCTCACTCCCAAACTTACATCGAACGGACGTTGATTCACGTCTATTTACATAGACGCCGTCCTTTCTTATCACACTCATAAATAGTGGAACGTACGCTTGATCTACACTCAGGAATTATACAAATAATACTTTTTAATAAAAGAAGAAACTTCAATTGGGTTTCGTTACTAAAGCCCAATAAAATATACATGAACCAACCTGGTTGACATTGGAATTGACCAGCCGGTTCATGATCATCCCAGGAGAGGTGTCTTTTCTAGAGCGACGAGCACTGTCAAGCTCGAACTGTGTGATAGGATGATCAGTGAGGGCAGGGGAGGTAAGAGCAGCACGATCAACAGGCTCAGACGCATCGATGCGAGCCTGCACTGCCTCCTGCATCGGATCTGGAAGTGGCTCAGGGGAGTAAGCTCGTGCCCAGTCCTCCATTAAAGAGCAAGCAAGGGAGGCGGGGTCAGGGTGGGGAGGAGGCCTCCGTCGAGTACCCCGTATAGCAGTAATCCGATTCCATACATAGGAGGGTGACGACTGGAACGATAGGGACCCCGTGAAGGATTGCCGGTCCGCCTCTCGAATCCGACGACGCTCCTGAGTTGCAAAGGAGCACCAGTTTTTGAAGTCTTCCCAGTCCTCTGGAGAACGAGAGCGGGTAGGGCATGGAGGGGCAGCGCGATTGACAGAGTCATACACGACATCAACAAAATCAGCGCTGTAAGAGTCAAGGGACTGAAAGACAACATAGGAATCCGCTCAAGTAGAAAGGTATTGGATGAAGGAAGGAACAGCATCTTGTGTGAGACGAAGGCGAGGGGAACGATAAAGAGCTATTGTAAGGGCAGAGAAGGAGAGCCTGAGATGGGTAGTAACGGCAAGATGGTCACTATACAGAGCAGGCTCGGTGTAGACGGTAGGATGAAAGGAGGTATAACCGTTCAATAGTAAGCCAACATGAAGGGTGAGGAGGCCACGAGCCTGCCCATGGTACCGAGGCAGGGTGTAAACAGTAAAGCCAGAGAGGCGGAGAGGGGAGTAACATTGTCTGTGATGGTTTCCTAAAGTAGTGCGACATCTACTTGATGGGAGAGCACAAACTGGGCGAGGTCTGTCCGGCGAGGTCTAAGTCTCTCGATGTTCCATTGTAAGGAGAGGAGGAGACGGCCTCCGGTGTGAGATGAAGAGTCAGTGGGGAAAGACGGGGCTCCGGAGGAGGTACCAATTTCTATTGAGGATATTGGAGAGGGAGGAGTGGGAGAGCGAGGGATGGCTCCTCCATCACGGAGAAAGAAGGAGGCGGGTCACCAGGGCTTGCAAAGTGCACTCCTGTTTGGTCAGGGTGTCCAGAATGGGTTGTTGCTGCCTCGGGACAGTCGCAATTGATTCCACAAACGAGTTGTGTTGGGCAGAGAGAAGGTTGATTTGCTTGGAGTGGCGATCCAGACGGAGAGTGATTATTTCCATAGAACCAACTTGGCGTACCTGTGCAGGAGCTGGAGGTGGCGGCGAGGATTGGCGAGGTTATAAGGACGGGGATTTTCTTCTTCTCCCTTATATTCTTATTCCATACTTCTTTCTTTGTCTTATTTCCTTCATTTGTTCTGTCTAAATATTTCATTTCATGGTTACTTCATAACCTCTGACCTTTGGTAGCATGGCGAGGGTTTGGGCACATGGGTACTGTAATTCAGGTATCAAGTCATTGGACAGAAATAAAGTGATTAATGAGGGAAATGGTTTATTAATATGAAATTAAATTAGGTAAAAGATGTCATTAACATACAACTACAAGGTTCAACGCCTTGGCCTTACTCATCTGCAATTCCACTTAAATACTCTTGCTTCTACAACATTACTGGTGGTACACTTCATTAACATACAGCTACAAGGATCAACTCCTTGGCTTTACTCATCTGCAATTCCAAGTGGATACTCTTACTTCTTACAACATTACTGGTGGTACATAACATAGACTACACCACATGACAAACTTACATATGGTACCTTCACTAGAACTGTTGGTAGTACATATGAAGGATGCACTCACAACACATAACACGTTATTATTGATAAACTAACAATTTTTGTGGGTTCACTACCCAACATGGCATAATTATTTCCAGTTAATTATCCCCAATCATATACAACAAACACTGTGGACCAAATAACTTCAAGGAGTGTCCCAGGGTAGAACACTGGCGTCTCAACAAATGAAGATCGCTGTTATGGTCGGTTGAAGTCTGACACGTGGCGAGAGTTTGGGGTCTAGTTCCCAAGACTGGAGCAGTTTAATCCTGCCGAATGAGCGACATCGTCCAATACAGCTAACTGTTAGGTAGCCACCGACCCCGGGCAGCCGGTGGGGTGTTCAAATAACCCACACACTGGATCTGGGATAATTTGGAAGTCGTCAAAGGAAGGGATTACCCCTTCTCCCACAGGTTTATATACGCCGTGAGTTGCCAGAGATGTCTACTCACGCAATGACAGAAATTACATCCAAATCAACTGCTACACATTCAAAGATGACCCTCAGTTTACGCTGGCCTGGCGAATTTCTGAACTTGATTTACCTAAACTAATTAGAGATTGAGCTTGCCAGGAAAAAGTGGAATATGCACGTTGACAACTGTTAGTACCCCAAATGGGCGAGACTTAAAGAGGGGGAAAAAGCGTTTCTTCCTAGGGATAATTCACCAGTTATCCACATGTTTTGCGGGCGTGGAGTATAATATGAATCATCAGGTTTCAAACAGACCGGCAGTCATTGTGACCATGACAAGGTAGCGAAGGAGAGGGAAGGTGAGGGTTCAAGTGAGCAAGAGGTGCTGGTGAGAGAGAGCGGGGATCCGGGTGGGCAGGAGGTGGTGGTAACGGAGAGGAAAGGTGATGGCTCCGGTGAGCAAGAGATGTTGGTGCTGGTGAAAGACAGCTGGGATCCAGGTGGGCAGGAGGTGGTGGTGACTGTGTGGCAGGGCTGGCAACGACCTTGTTCCAAGAACGGTAGGGAGAGGGACTGAGGGGAGAAATGATGGGTGGTAGGGGTTGTAGGAGTTGGGGAGAGGAGATCAATGGAAAATCCTTGGTGGATGGAAGATGCGGTGTTGGATAGGAGTGAAGTGTGGTTGACAGGGGCTTCGTCAGAGACGAGGGCAGTGGAATAAGGTAAATTTTCCCTGGGCGAGTGCCAGGACTCTGTAGGCAGTTGGCATTCCAGGCGTGGTGACTGCCATGGCAGTTGACACACCGTGGAACAACTGGGGTTTTGTTCTTTATTTTTTATTTGCATTCCACTGTGTCGTGAGGACCTGCACAGAAACGGCAGGCTACCATCCTCGTGCACTCCCAGGTGCAGTGTTTCCACGATTGGCAACGAACACAGATTTTCGGGGTTCCTATAAATCGGTCGAGAGGACAGTTATGGATAGGTGCTACATTCACCATCGGGGGTAGAAGGCCC
The DNA here is from genome assembly GCF_018991925.1 of Homarus americanus. NCBI lineage: Eukaryota > Metazoa > Arthropoda > Malacostraca > Decapoda > Nephropidae > Homarus > Homarus americanus. The sequence continues at coordinate 13,417,126 of NW_024730668.1, read as the reverse complement.
ACCCACCAGCCGATGAGTTCATTGGATGGACGTTTGGAGACCGGGTTGATGCGACGCTCCATGTCGAGTAGTTGTGGGAAAAGAGGGTGAAGATCGTCGATAAGGATCTCCCAGGGTACGTGGCGAACCATTACCTTGGTACGACGAGTTTCTGGGGTGATGGTGGTGAACATCAGCATCACCTCCCCCCTGGGAAGCAGGAAAGCACACCTGAGTGAGCAGGCTTACCGTCTCGTACATTTGGGTGGTGACTATTACGGCTGTAGGACCTCGGCTGAGGCGAAGTGTTGAGTCCTGAAGTGGAGAGCAGTGACGGAAGAACCAGGTTGTCTGTGTGCTCAGAGGCAAGTCCCGAGGAAAGGCGAGACAGCGAAGGCGCGACTGGGCAGGGAGACGAAGGGAATCCCCTATGTCTATCGTCGGCGGAGGGTCGGTCACTGAGCCACATGTAAGCTCACTTGGGGACCCCGACGGCAGGAGGTGGTCACCCTCTACAGCCCCAGATAGGGTGTAAGGGGAAGCCGTAGCCCCAGCTGGAGACCCTGACTTCTAAGGTTTCTGCTTCTTAGACTTAACATCAAGATGAAAGTCGTCAGCATCTCTGTCACCTACTGCCGTCATCTCCAACGAACGGGAGTGTTTAACGGCGGGCATAGGGTACGTTGGCAACACTGCAGTCAGGTAGATAGTTTGGCTTGTTTGAGGTGGAATGGTAAGGGCGTCACTGCTACGTCATACATCACATTGCGCAAACTTGAAAATCTTCAACCAGAGGGAATGGGTGATTGGACCAGATGTTTTTATCAAAAAAAAAAGACAAAGTTCAAAACTTAAAAATAAAAATAAATGCCACTGTGCTGTTAACTGGGTCTTGCTATTGTTCTCCGCACTGACTGGGATTAGTAGACACGCTGAATTCGTCAGAAATACGACTTTTAAGGAGCAGTCTCTAACAGCTTTTGTTGACACCCACGGCATGCATGCATTCGTGTGAAATAGTTAGCAAAGTAGTCTTTTGTTGCTCCTCAAGTAGAAGATCCTCGTAAATTAGTAGAAGTGAGGCTTCCTAGTGGACAATCATACAGAGTATCTTCAAAATTAATTCCATCTCTCTTGCGTGCAAAGTTGTGAAGGATGTAGCACGCTTTGATTATGCTGTCACAAGACTCTAGATTCACATCTAGTGGCCGATGGAATATCCTCAATATATTTGCAAATACAGTATTCTGAAAGCATATTCTACCATTCTTCTTTCCCTTGTATGTCTATAATTGAAAACTCTTTTCATAGTAGTTCATAAATTTCTCTTAGCATAAGGACGTAATCGGTGTTGTGATAACCTGAATGATTCGTCACCTACTGTAGACTATAACAAATGGCATTGGCTCTCCATCATCATTCGGTAATTGTCGGCTTTGGGGTATATACAACAGACCCTCTTCTAGTTTTCGACCGAAGTTTGATCGCTGAAATGAATACGAGTCACTAGTACTTCCATATGATCCGATATCCACAGACGTGAAACAATAATTTGCACCTACTTAACCAATAAGTACCACAGAAAAATAGTGTTTGTCGTTAAAAGAATAGTGAGCCGCTGTGTTGTGGCTTCTTTATTCTGATATGCTTCCCATCTAGATCACCTAAACGGTTAAGTCCATAATACAACTGAAATAAATTGACCAACTGTGAATTGCATAAACGCAGAAATTTAAGTCTGCCAACAGTTTCGTCCGCTGCTTCGTGAGAAAAAAAACGAATTGGCTGATGAACAATCGACCAACTAAAAATTGCATGTGCGAGGGAAGCCTTACTGTAAAACGGAAATGAGTAGGTAACGACGCAGATACCTAGTTTACAACATATACACAGCCCATAACCCTTGTTTTCTAATAGGCTATTTTTAACACAATCAGTACGTACACACAGTGTACAGTATATCAATGAAATTTAAGGCATATGCCAAGATTGGTAATATTAACTCATAAATTGTTAAAGGAGTGATGCTCACTGTTACGACCCTTGTCCCCTTGGGCCTCTTAAGGGTGTAACAATATCACAAATTCACAAATTACACTTTGTACTATAGGTCCAGGAATAGATCCCACCAAATTATCACCTCATTACTACGGGGTATATTGAAATACATGCAGTAGTTTAATAATAGAATATATTAACAAATAAACAAACAATAAGTATAACCGTATGTACAAAAATAAATAGATAAATACAAATTAAATCTAATCAAATAAATGACTCAACCGTGTGACAAAATAATGAACACAAAAGTAAAGACTTATTTAGTCTAGAAACTACGATGAACAACGTGGTCTATCCACCACACGAAACCTCATAGATAAGTAAGTTATTTTCCGTGGAACTCCAAAACATGATTAACAATAATCTTTCACAAATAATACTGTACTTGGTGTTATAAAAGTCGAGCAAGGTTTACACGTTATACCACTAGAAACACACTGTACAATATGAAAGGAGATACTCTGTACTTAACTTAACACTGCCGGGCCCATACTAAAGTAAACAAAGCGAGCGGACACGGCAGAAATGACGTCACAAACAAAAGACGTTCATGTTGCGAATCCACAACCAACGATGGAACGCTCACTCGTAACACTCAACGATAGAGATGCCAATATTGGAATTAAATATATACCTAATAATATTTCAGAGGCTTTAGTTTAGTTTAGTTTCTTTATGTTGTTGCATTAGTTAATAAACTGTGCAGTTGGACCTGGGGTGACTGAGACAAAAAGTGTTTACTTTTTTACGTCGCCCTAAGTTAAATAGGTGCAAAATTTTATTTACTACATGTTATTGTGTACTGATGTGTATGTTCTTCAAAACGGCCTCATTATAACAGCTTCAGCTATATAGCATTCAATTGTATTGCATATAGCAGAAGTTTACATTGTTCATGAACATGAAAAGATTAGCTTACAAGTCCCCAGCTATATAAGATATTTTCTTCTGTTGTGAAAAAAATTTCAGAAAAATCAATGTCCTGTAGGAAAAAATCCAGATCTCTCTTTAAAGAGCGTAGATTTTTACAAACTTGTATATTCAGAGTTGGCAATTACACTAACAAAGAAATATTTTCTAAACTATCTGAGTACATGTTTGAAACAGAACCTGTGAAGAATTACATATATCACATATATCAAGTGAGATATGCATAGGCTGGTAAACAGTTCAGAGCTAAGTTACGAGCTTAGGTTAAGGTAAAAAGTAGTAAAATACACACAAATGATTCATTTTAGTGGCCACTGGCCAGTAAGATCCTGTACAGCGGATCTACAGTACATTTTGTTCTACACTGATGTTTATTTTACCATTTGTGTATATTTGTGTGATCAATAAATGATTAACGTATTTTCTCAAAATTTTCACATCAAATGATACATTTATTAATAAACATTCGCACATTGTGAGCTTAAACTACTGTGAAGAGTGGCGGCTGGCAGCGAGCTCTTGCCAATCAAAAGAAAGCGGCCATGCGGCTGACAGGCTTCACTCACTGAAAGCTCTACATCGCTCAAGCCACCTTCACCCTATTATACCTCCATGGATGGGATTGAGTGCAAGATTCGTCTACACAAGACTGGCCAAGGTGTTTTCTGAACAATAGCAACAGCAGCTCAGAAGCTACATTGCAGCCTGGTTGAGATGTCACCTATCCTTCTCTCTACTTAGGTCTTCATTGCTTTGCCTCAGGGGAACGAGATCATCGGCTCCTAAGTCAACAACAATAGCAAACATTGATTATGAGGCAACAGTCACCAAATGTCGCATTGATCTGCTGCTTAGCTAATTCAACTAGAGAAGCAACTTTTGTAATAGGGTATTTAGGTAAAAAATGGTGGTGAAATTGTGACTATAAGAGAAGTTTATAGTCACAAAACACCGATGATGTTGCAAGAAAGTTTGGAAACAAAATGCGTGTGCGAAAAGTCTCTTTGGTGGTAAGATCTCTCACATCCCCCTGCAAGTGAAGACGAAGGCATCAGGTTCCAGGGTGACTATAGCCCACCAAATGCTGTCCTGTTCGAGAAAAACAGGAGGGATGGTCTGGAAAAAGGCACTGAAGACTCGTGGACGTGCCGGCCCTTCAGGTCTGGATGCAAACGGTTGGAGAGTCATCCTCAGCACTAACAAGTTTGGCCCCGAAGCAAGTGATCTCTGCACTGCTATTGCCGTCCTTGCAAGAAAGTTGGCATCCTCGTGCTGCCAACACCTCCATGCTCTGACGGCCTGCCGCCTCATTACCCTGGATAAGAATCCAGGATGTAGGCCTATAGGGGTGGAAGAAGTGCTGAGGCGGATCAACGGAAAATGAATAATGGAGATGGCAAAGGATGATGTCAGGGCAGCAGCAGGGAACCTGCAAGTTTGTGCTGGCCACCAGGTTGGAGGGGAAGCTGCCATTCACGCCATGAGAACGATATTTGAGCAGCGTGATTGTGAGGCCGTTCTCCTGGTGGACGCTTCAAACTCATTCAACATACTTAAACGCAAGGCCGCACTGCACAATATCAAAATCAAGTGTCAAAGCTTTGCAATGTATGTTGAAAACTCCTATAGGAATCCATCAGACCTCTATATAGTAAACAACAAGGCTCTAAGAGGTGATACCATCATACAGTCAACCGAGTGAACAATGCAGGGGGACCCTGTTCCAATGGCAATGTATGCAATAGGTTTATCCTTGCTCCAACACACAATAAAATTTAAAACAACTGAGGTCAAGCAAGTGGCGTACGCTGATGACCTTACAGGAGCAGGAAAGTGGAGGACATCAAAAAGTGGTGGGACCGGGTAACATCACGAGGCCCACAAATAGGGTACCACCCAAACGCCAGCAAGTCCTTCCTCATTGTGAAGCCAGAACATTATGAACGGGCACTGGAGGTGTTCGGTGGAATTGAGGTCAAAATAACAAAGGAAGGCCAAAGACACCGTGGCGCAGTAATCGGCACAACGGACTTAAAGACCATGTACGTAACGGGAAAGGTGAATGAGTGGGTTAGGGACATCCAAGCTCTGTCTGAGATTGCTAACACAGAGCCACATGCGGCTTTTGCGGCATTCACCTATGGAGTCAAGCATCGCTGGAACTACCTGATGCACACTAGCCCTGATATCGGACCCCTCCTCCACCCTCTGGAAGAAGCTATCAGCGTCAATTTCATTCCCAAATTAGTGAAACACCCTTATTTAACCCCAGGAGAAAGATCACTCCTTGCACTACCACCGAGACTGGGAGGAATGGGATTGACCAATCCAGAGGAAATTGCTGCCACCGAACATCAAAATTCAGTTAAGCTCACGGCAGTCCTAATGGACCACATAATAGCTCAGAACGCAACAGGGGAGGTGGATACCAGTGAAGTAAACAAGATTCGAAGGTCCATTACGACAGAACGACAGCACAGCCAAAGTGATACGTTGCAGCAACTGTTGCTGCAAGCACCAGAGAATTTGAAAAAAGAAGTAGCTATAGCGCAGGAGGTGGGCGCCTCGAACTGGTTAACTACGTCACCGATAAGGGCAAATGGTTTCAGTCTCAATAAACAAGAATTTACAGATGCCAATGCTCTATGGTACGGTAGGCCAGTAGAAGGTTTGCTCTCCCAATGCGTGTGTGGCTCTTCCTATGAAGTCGATCACGTCATGGTGAGCAAGAAAGGGGGCTTCATATGCATGAGGCATGACAAAGTAAAGATCTCACAGCAAATATGTTGAAGGAAATCCGCCGTGATGTTAGGGTAGAACTGACCCTCCTTTCATTGGACGGAGATAATTCCCAACATAGGACTTCAAGCACATCCAACGAAACATGTGTTGACGTCAGTGCTAGAGGATTCTGGACTCGGGGACAGCGAGCCTTCTTCGACATCACGATTTCTGATCCCATGGTCGCATGTCACCGTAACTTAGCTCTCGATGCTGCACACAGGAGGAACGAGAACGACAAGATAAGGGCATACGGGGAGAGAATTCAGAACGTTGATCAAGTCAGCTTCACTCCTCTAGTGTTCACAACCTCTGGTGGGATGGGACCCAAGTACAAGATGCTTCTACGCCAGACTCGCGGATGTGAAATCCGAACAGAAGCAGCAGCCCAGAAGTTATGTTACAGCCTGGTTGAGATGTCGACTGTCCTTATCTCTGCTTAGGTCTGCATTGTCTTGCCTCAGGGGAACGAGAGCATCTGCTCCAAACCCTACAACAGTCGCAGATATCGACTTTGAGGAAGCAGTCACTGAATGCAGCATTGATCTGCAGCTCAACAAGTGAGAAAGCTAATAACCCTTGAAACTAAGAAAGAAATTATAAATAAACGTAAGAATGGAACAAGCATTGCGAAACTTAGTGATGAATATGGGATAGCTAAATCGACTATATGTACGATTTTGAAGAATAAAGAGGAGTTAAAAACTGTGCTAGTGGCTAAGGGAATCTCTAGATTTAGCAAAGCAAGGTGTAATGTGATTGAAGAGATGTGTGGATAAAGGAGAAAGAAATGACAGGTGATAGCATTAGTGAAGCTAAAATTTGTGAGAAGGCCAAAAAATTGTTTGAGGACCTTCAGGCCAAGGCTCCCAGTGGAAGAGATAGTGCTGTGCCAGTGTTTCAGGGTACCAAGGGGTGGTTTACTGGTTTTAGAAAACGAAATCAGTTACATAGTGTTGTGCGACATGGTGAAGCTGTTAGTGCAGATAAGGATGCTGCTAGGGAACACCATGACTTTTTTTTAATGTGATTAAAGAGGGAGGCTTTGTTTCTCAGCAGGTATTTAACTGTGACGAAACTGGACTTTTTTGGAAAAAAATGCCTCGCCGTACATACATTACAAGGGAGGAAACTTCTGTCCCTGGCCATAAGCGGATGAAAGACAGGCTTACCCTCCTTCTTTGTGCTAATGCTTCTGGTGACTGCACAAAAAAACCACTCCTTGTGTACCATGCAGAAAACCCTAGAGCTTTTAAAAACTTTAGGAAGAACCGCCTTGGTGTTATGTGGCGGTCAAACCCAAAGGCTTGGGTGACCAGGAATCTTTTCTCTGATTGGGTGACTGAGGTTATCAGCATATATATATATATATATATATATATATATATATATATATATATATATATATATATATATATATATATATATATATATATATATATATATATATATATATATATATATATATAAAATCTTGAATTGATAAGTGGCAGGGCTGAAGTAAACACTTTGTTGGTTTTGCTTTATTGTAGAAAAATATAGTTTCACAGGTACTGAGTTCAGTTGAGAGTATATTGTACCCTCTCTGCTCAGGGAAGTGTCTTAGTGCACTTGTATAGGAGAACACTTAAGTGAGGTGTTCACTGGGTAACAGGTGATATGAGAGTCTTTCTCTCACACCAGGGAGAGAGGGTTGGTCAAGCAGGTCTTAAAGGAAACGCGTCAGACTGTTTGTTGCTGAGCTGCGCTGACCCAGCTTGACCTCGACCTGCTCCCCAGAGGAAATGTGAACTCGCCAATTGATTCATACTCATGGGTGAATGACTTGGTGAATATATGGGTAATATACATTTGGGTAAATATTTATATAATACAAATGGTGCTGTTACACTGCTCGGCTACTTACAACCGATGTCTTCACGGATTAAAGCCTATGTATACCTAACCTTGTTACAAAAATGTGTGCTTACCTAAACTTTTTCGTCATTTTTGTTTTTGAAATTCCTTCCGAAAAGTTTTCTTAGAAACTATTCTGTACCTAGAAGAAATCTTCCTGTAACAAATTATCATAACAATCAAGGAATTGATAAATATGATGGTAGGTATAGTAAAACCAGGTAGGATTATACCGGAAGATAAATATAAAGGAAGAGAATCCTGTAAGTCAAGAAACTGTGTCTCATTAATTTAAGATAGGAGGTTAAGCTTATCAGAAACGATATGGAGATTGCTGAAACTTATATTTAAGGGAAATGGTATGGAAATCTGCTCAGAAGTAATATTTGTGACAAATGCAAGATGATGGCGCGTAGGCAAGGTTGTGATTGCATTACTGCTAATTTCACAATAGTCTAGTGCTACCATTCAATGTTTGCCTACATCCTGACATATAAGTATAATACTGGTTTGATTCGGAAAAAAAGAAATATTGCACATTATTGACATGTGCGTGAAACACTAACCTATGTGGTATTGGGGTATATACACATTGTTGTAGAGCTGTAGAGGCATTAGTTTGTAACAGAGCTAATTCACATGCAGACTCAGCGGCCCGTGTGAATGCCAAAGCATACGCCGGACAAACATGCAAATGCAATTATGTTGACTTCCAATGATTTAGGACTTCATACTTAGCCACAGCAACTAATGAAAAATCCTCTGATTCTACTATTAGTTCAGTTCAGTTGTTCAGAATTAATATTCCCTCATTCGATTTTAGTGGAAATGGTTCCAAATGCCATGCATTATTTTTTTTTAGTGGAATGTGTATTAGTATTTCCCTGTGTGTTAATGTTGCTTCTAATAAGGGATAATAATATTCCACTTCATGCTCCTGAAAGATAGGAGTTAGATGATAATTAGTTTCAGCTATGTGCAACGCGGTAATTAGTTGATGAACCGGTAACAACTGTGCGTCAACACATCCTAACCCTGCATTTACAATATCAACAATGAGCCTATTACTGGTTTCTATGAAAGATTGAACAGAGGCCTCAGCAGCATGCATGTATTCAGATAAGCAGAGTTGCCATTCCAGTGTTGATTCTGACCGAATGAATCCCTCGACAATTTGTGTTAGTTTGACGGATTGTTTAAGAGACTGTAGATTGTTGTTCAAGATCTTGCAAGGTTTGCATAGCTGCTTCGATGTGGACAGCTATCGACCTCAGATGCACTGGCATGCGCATTAAGTCATGGAGCTCGTATTTGATAGTTACGTCTTGTACTACCGGTACTTTGCCTAGTGGAGCAACTCTGGCTCCGGGTTTGACGACGTCTGCTGGGGAGGCGGCTGTTGTCACCACTCTCCAGACCAACAGTAGTAGTGATTAACGATTTGTGGTTGCTGATCGTAGTTTTTGACGATATGTATTGTCTATCGTTATATTTTATTGAGCAACTGTTGTAGTTGAAGTAGGTTGTACTTGACTGACATTAGAAATCCCTACTAAGTCTCTACTGACTTCTTTTTTTCATTCTACATGTACTATATCTGTAACATTTAACGTTGGCTCAACTACTTGGAATTTGTTTCCCTGTTCTTTCGCTCTAATCACGTACGGACCTGTGATTTTTAGGCGAGAGTTTTGATTTGCGTTTCGGCGCTCTTATCATTACTTTGTCTCCTATTTCTAATTTTATAGGCTTAGCTTTTTTATGTTGCTTGCAGATCATTTCAGCACGCGAGGCTGCTAAGTGTTTTCGTACTTTTCCATGGATGCTCTTGAAAACATTGATTTGTTTCTTGGCATATTCATCCATGTTGTACACAGGTTGTGGAATTCCTGTTAGTAGATCATATGGCAAGCATTTATCGGTACCGTAAATTATGTAGTATGGCGATTTGCCTGTAAAGCTATTTATAGATCCATTGATGGATGCTGCAACCTGTGGAAGCCAGTCCTCCCACGAACTATGCTTTGGATTCACCACATGTCGGAGAATCTCAAGAATTTTTGTAGTCGGACGCTCGACCAACCCATTTGAAGATGGCTGGTAGGCGGTTGTGAAGGTTTGTGTAATGTCATATTGTTGACATATAGCAGCTAAGAGTTGATTCTAAAATTCTGCCCCATTATCCGAGAGTATCACCCTAGGTGTAGAAAAAGTACAGATTAGATGAGTGACTAATGCATATGCCACTGATTCGGCGGACTTGTTCGGCAATGATGCGAGTACCACAATTCTGGAAAAATGGTCAACGCAGACAAGTACGTAACTAGAGCCTTGATGGCTTTTTGGTAGTTGCAATAAATCGATCGTAACTCTATTCCATGGACGTTCCGGCGTCGGGTATTCTAAGATTCGATCGGGATCCATCGTTGTTCCCTTGTGTTTTGCACAAGATAAACATTTAGCAATGTGATGCTCGATGTCGATTCTCATAGATTTCCAATAATATTTTTGGAAGAGGGTGAGAATGTTTTCCTTTAATGATGTAGGAATAACAATTTGAGAGATTGACTCTTGTTGTGTTTTCACTGAGCGATATAGTATGTCATTGCCGCAGCTCAAACTGTGAGAGTGGTAGAGATAATTTGGGCAAATTTACCTCATCTCTCGATTCTAAGGCATATATAACCTTGGACCATAATGGATCCTGTAACTGTTCCGCCCTTAATTGTGACAGGGTGAACGTAGGTAGTGGCGTGACAGGAGCTATGTGCAGGGCCGTCCATAGGAGGGTGCGGGGCCCAGGGCAACTCAGCCACTGCGGGGCCCAGAATAAAAAAAAAAATCTTCATTTCAATCCATTTGGTCAAGCTTAACAAATGCTCTTTTGATGACTCATGAGATTTCAGTGTTTCACTAAAATGTTTCCAGTTAGCACAGCCATCTTTTGCAAATTTACTTGGTGTTTTTGAACTGTACAATTTACAACAGAAGCAAAAAGCTGCATTAACCTTCTTGGAGTATATGAGCCAACTTCTTTCAGATGTTTCACCATTTGGTAATTTTCTCATGTAAAAGCTTTCTGAGAAGTGCCGATTTTCACTATTTTTAGAGAAAATATAGTTTTCACTAGTAACTTTCACAGCTTCCATTTCCTACCAAGTAGTTCATTGTTCTACTGTCCAGAAGCTGTGGTCAGTTGGCTGGATCACATAAATCATCTTCAGTTTCACGGTTACGGTCTGAGCTGTCCATTTTTAAAGCTTTCATCTGTTTTTCACCACTGTCCTCTTTTCCTTTTATACAATTCACACTAGCACATTCACTTGCAGTAGTTTCTGGAGTTTTTCGTAACACAAATTTGTCAAGGGAACCTTTCAATACATAATCAATTTCTTCTCGTTTCCTTTTCTTTTGCCTTTTCTCTGCCCCCGATCTGTATTTTCTGTATCTGTCTCTCTCTCTGCTTGCCATGTTTCTTACACAAAAAAAAGTATTTCCACAAAACTCAAAAGGCAAGAGTCACAGCTCACAGGAAAGGAAACAACCTGATCTCACTGGTTACTGACCCTGGTGGACTGGCTGTGTGGTACGATACGAAGTCTTTAGTTAAGAGGTGAAAGAAGATTATTAGGGGTTGAAGGAAAAGTGGTGAAACTGAAATACAGTAGGAGTAGAAAGAATCTGGGCTCAACCAGATCGCTTCATCTTTCTTATTGGTGTTTTGTCTTTGTTCTGCTCCCTTGGGTCGTCAGACCTTTGTATTAATATTGGTTTATTTATATAATGCTGCTTATTATTATTATTTTTATTATTGTTGGAGTTAGTGAGCCCGCCCAGGTCCTTGTGTAACTGGGAGGGTAGTCACATTTTTTTTTTTTGAGGTGTTAGTTAAGTGTTAGTTGTGTTAGTCTAAAGGTACACTGTATGGAGAGGCCTGCCAGGTTCTTAGTGGAGCTGGTTGGTCACTCTCATCTTTATTCCTCTAGTAATGTTTTATGTAGAAATGTGTATATTGAGGCAGGAGGTGGTTCAATTACTTCTTCCTGGCTGATATAGCTGGGAGGGTAATCACATTATTATTATTAATATTATTATTATTTTTTTTTTTTTTTTTTTTTTTTGATGGAGTTAGTGAGCCCGCTGTGTGGGGTGGAGTGCAATGGATTATATAGTCAGATTATGCGGTCAGAGGAACCCACCCCCACCAACCCCCATGGGACTGTCGCTATGGATGGTAAGGTCACGGTTGCGATGGTGGCGTAAACCGTCAGGTCAGATTAACCAGTCAACAGGTAATGTGTCCGAGGGTCACTGGGTCTAGTGCTGGGCCCCGGTCGGTCGCCCCTGTTCGCCCCCTCCCCGCCAAAGATGGGCCTGGTTATGTGTCCAGATAGCGAATCAGCTACCATGTTCGCACGGCCCGGCAAATACTTGAAGGCGGGTGCGAACTCCTGTATGATCAGATACCAGCGCGCTAAACGCCCTGATGAATTCTTTCCATTGAATAGTTCTGTCACGGCTACATGATCTGTGTGGACTATGATCGAATATCCCAAAAAGAGATCCCGAAAATGCTAGAGAGCCCACAGTACAACTAATGCTTCTAAATGAGTAGCTGAATAACGTGTTTCTCCATCTTTGAGGGTGCGACTGGCGTATGCTACTACCCGCCATTTTCCTCGATAATCAGTTTGCATGAGCACCGCCCCTAAACCTAGGCATCAGTACACATGGTAAATAGTTTTGTGTAGTCCGGAAAGGCTAACACTTGAGCTTTCGTTAAGGCGCTCTTGAGGGCATTAAAACTGTCCTCTTGTTCCTTATTCTATGTAAACTCCACATCCTTTTTGAGGAGTTTTGTGAGTGGTGATGCTAACTTGGCATAACCTTCAATGAAAGAACGGTAGTATCCTGAAAATCCTAGGAAACTACGAAGTTGATCTACGTTCTTGGGACAAGGGAATTGTTTCACCGCCTTTACCTTGCAATCAATTGTGTGTATACCATTGCCATCCACTACGTGTCCAAGAAATTGGATTCTGGATTTGAGAAATTCACATTTGGAAAGTTCACTTTTAATCCAGCTAGATGTAGCTTTGTGAAAACTTCTCGTAGCTTCTTTAGATGACTTTGTAAATCTTTGCTTACTATGATAAGATCGTCTAGATAGGCATAGACTGTGTTACCTAGCATTCCAGCAAACAAGGTGTTTATCATTCTTTGGAATGTTAGCGGCGCATTTCTTAGGCCAAATGGCATTTTTAAGAATTCAAAATGTCCCATAGGTGTGCTGAACGCATTTATTTTGCGGGAATCCTCATGTAAGGGAATTTGCCAGTACCCGCTAAGTAAATCTAAGTTGCTGAAGATTGCGTTGTCTTTCCCTAGTGACTGTAGTAAGTCAGTTAGGACAGGCATTGGGAACCTGTCTGGTACAGTTACCCGGTTGACTCGTCGAAAATCTATGACTGGTATCCATCCTCCATTTTTCTTGGGAACTAAAAATAAAGGTGAGTTCCACGGTGATGAGGAAGGTTGGATCACCTTTTCGTCCAACATGTCTTGTACTATTTGCTGGACTACCGCTCTTCTGCTGTGGGGTAGCCTATATGCTGGGATGTAGATTGGGTTAGCTTCTGGTGTGAGTGGAATATGATGATTTGTCAACGTTGTTTTACCTAGGGGTTCTCCAGGTAACGCTATGATTTCCTTGAACTCGGCGAGTAATTTTAAAGATCAATTTTGCCTCGAGGATGATCGACTACTTTCACGTGTGGCGCTATCAACGCCGATTTGCCCTGTGTTACACTACCTATTGGAAATTTTAATGGCTCTTCGACAACCATTTTGTCATAAACAAGGAAATTACCTAAACAACACCCCTTTCTTAAGGTTATGGGTCCCCCAGTTCTATTGAGAACGAGGACATCTGTGAGACTACCTATTCTAACAGTGCTTAAGGTAGACTCAAGTGACAAACCTTTCACTCGTGAGCTTTCACTCAGACACACAACATGTGTTCCCTCACACACATTTGGTAAACGTACTGTGACTCTAGTTAGTTCCTGGCTATGCAACTGATGTACATCAGTTAACACAGCAGGCGTTAGAGTCCAGTTCTGGCCGCTTTCATCCGAAATGTCCTTTGAGTTACTAGGTGGAGTTTCAGAGAGTGACTCCATAACTAATTGCTGCTGTGCCAAAGGCTTCCCCAACAAGCGCCTGTCGAGGCAGTTTTTACACGAACACCCGAAGTAAGCAATGGATGTGAAGTTTGCACTGCGTGATATGTTTTACAATTATTTGTGACTGTTTGATCTCGTGGCTGAACGTTAATGTTGTTCTGCCTTAGAGTGGTCAGACCAAGTAACCCGTCCGCTGGCAAAGAAAATGCCTTAACTATGTAGAAATCCGCCAAAAACGCTTTACTGGACCTAGAAAAACGGAGTGGCAGTGTTATCACCCCAGCTATGTCTAATTGGATTCCCGACACACCGGACAGAGGAATGTCTGTAGGCCACTTATTTGGAGGATATCGCCGCTGGAGTTCACTGAACGACTTTAATGAGATAACATTGGCACAGGTCCCGTATATATATATATATATATATATATATATATATATATATATATATATATATATATATATATATATATATATATATATATATATATATATATATATATATATATATATATATATATATATATATATATATATATATATATATATATATATATATATATATATAGAACATAAGAACATAAGAAAGTGGGATACTGCAGGAGGCCGACTGGCCCATACAGGGCAGATCCTTTCACACCCATCCCAGCACTTCCATGTGCCTATCCAACTTCGTCTTGAAGCTCCCTAGCGTCCCCGATCCTACTATAGCACTCTCGGTAGCCTATTCCACATATCCACAACTCTATTACCAAACCAGTGCTTGCCTATATCCTTTCTGAATCGGAATTTATCTAATTTAAAGCCATTTGTTCTAGTTATTTCGTTATTACTGAGCTTCAGAAGATCTTCCATTTTACCCTTGTTAATCCCACTTACCCACTTGTACACCTCTATCATATCTCCCCTAACTCTACGCCTCTCTAATGAATGTAAGCCTAAGCTTTTCAGTCTTTCTTCATATGGAAGGTTTCTAGTATTATGGATCATTTTTGTCATTCTTCTTTGTACTCTCTCCAAAGAATCTATGTCCATTCTATAATAAGGACACCAGAACTGAACCGCATAATCCATGTGTGGCCTCACTAATGCTAGGTAAAGTTTCAAGATAACGTCAGCAGTTCTGTTACTCACAGACCTAGATATGAACCCAAGAATCCTGTTTGCCTTGTTGCGAACGCTAATACATTGTTTTCTAGGTTTCAAGTCGTTGTTAACAAATACACCTAGATCTTTTTCACAAACTGAGTTTTCTATTTCCGTGTTACCTAGTTTATACTTAACGTTTGTATTCGTCTTCCCTATCTGTAGTACCTTGCATTTATCAGTATTAAAATTCATTTGCCAGTCTACTGACCACTCATGTAAGGTATCTAGATCTCTTTGAAGGTGTTCAAAGTCACTGTCTGAATTTATCACTCTCCCCATTTTGGTATCATCTGCAAATTTACTAATCCTACTAGTTATACCTAAATCAAGATCATTAATGAATATAACAAACAGCAGAGGGCCTAATACAGATCCCTGGGGAACTCCGCTTTTGACCGCACCCCAGTCTGACTTTAATCCATTTATGCTGACTCTTTGTTTCCTACCAGTTAACCATGACCTAATCCATTTTAATAATGATCCACCTATTCCATGTACTCTACCTTCCTTATCAATCTCTCATGAGGGACTTTATCGAATGCTTTACTGAAATCTAAATAAATTATATCATATGACTTATCATTATCTACCGCTTCAAATACTTCTGAGAAAAAGCTAAGCAAATTTGTGAGACAAGAACGTCCCTGGGTGAACCCGTGCTGAGAAGAATGAATTAAGTTGAATGTTTCAAGGTGGCTTCTGATTTTTGTAGCAATAATTGACTCTAGCAACTTGCCTATGATTGATGTGAGACTAATGGGACGGTAATTTGATGCTATTGATTTATCAACAATTTTTGAAATCGAACTACATTTGCAAGTTTCATGCTTCTGGCACTAGGCCCGATTCTAATGACTTATTAAATAAAACTGCTAATGGATTACCTCAACTCATCTCTACATTCTTAATATTCTAGCATACCTCGTCTGGACTACAGGCGATTTATGAGGCTTCAGTTTGTTAATTACTTTGCCATTATCACATTAGTAATATTGATATTCATCAACATATTTTCTTATACTGTCGTTATATACCTTATGAACTTCTGAAATCCGTGCTAGGTTTTCATTTGTGAATACGGAGCGAAAATGACTATTTAACGTACTACACATTTCTAACTCATCATCAGTCATTTCTCCTGTCGTAGTTTTAAGGGACCTATTGTATCTCTAACCTTGATTTATTATACAGTTGATAAAAAGCTTTTGGGGTTATTTTTTCGATTCGCTTTGCTACCTTGATTTCATAATTTCTTTGCTTTCCTAATTTCTGTTTTTTACCTGTCTTGTTAGGTTCTGATAGTAACCAAGTAAGTGATTTTCGCCTTTCTTAACTTTTCTATATACTCCTTTCTTTTTCCCTAGAAGATCTAAGAGTCTATTATTCATCCATTTTGGTTGGTTCCGTATCGATCTGAATTTTCTTATAGGGATGTGTTTATTTTGGGCAGTATTGATTGTCGCAATAAATTGTTCATAAGTAGCTGCTAAATTAAATTCGGGGTTATCCCGTCTTAAGTTGACAGTTTCCGGAGGTGTGGGAGGGATTAATCTTTTGACCATAGGGTCATCCCTTAGGTCTCTCCTTAAGCTACCGTAATTAGCCTTCCTAAACTCCGGGATCAAGGCCGAATTTTCCTTCTTCCTGCCATCCCATATTATGTTAAAATATATGGCTTTATGATCACTGTTTCCTAGTTCGTCTCCAATCCCAACATCTTTTACTAGATTTTCATTATTACTGAGAACTAAATCGAGGATATTATTTCCTCTAGTGGGCGAGTTTATGAATTGATATAAAAAACTATCTTGTACCACTTCTAGAAAATCTTCAGATTCATTATCGCTAAGTTGATTTTTCCAATCTATGCCTGAAAAGTTGAAATCGCCTAAAATACATACATTGTTTCTATCAGATGCCTTCTTTATTTCCTCCCAGTATATGTTCTTATGTTCTTATGTATATATATATATATATATATATATATATATATATATATATATATATATATATATATATATATATATATATATATATATATATATATATATATATATATATATATATATATATATATATATATATATATATATATATATATATATATATATATATATATATATATATATATATATATATATATATATATATATATATATATATATATATATATATATATATATATATATATATATATATATATATATATATATATATATTGGACAGGGAAGCCAGGCACTTAACTCAAGTTTTATCTCAAAGTGTTATTCACAACACTTCCCTGGAGAGCCTCTCAATATATTTTCTCAGACTTTAACTGTGTATATACCTGCTTCAATAAAAAAACAGAACACGCCAAGAGGTGTTTACATCAAGCTCTGCCACTTAAAGAGCTCCAGAAGCTAATTAGAACAATTAGTGTGATACCAAAACAGCTGTCACACTTGGTGGTAAACGGTGAGACAAATACTAAAAACTAGTGCAGTACTCTAAGTGAATCAGAATCAAACAAAGCATTTTCAAGGACAATACGTGAACAGTGGTTATAAACACTTTCAAAACGTATACACAGAAATCCAGTGGCAACAAAGATAATATAAAGACTTGCTGACATAGCAGTCATCCCCTCAGCACCAGCTCACAGCTCATGGTGACCCGAATGGAGCCGACATCAACCGAGCTACCCGAGTGTTGTCTTATAGTCCCAATCAGCAAACAGCCAGCCAACCAGACCGCCAGCCAACCAGCAGCCATCACTACAACACAGGCGTATACTAGGAAGGTTGTCATTATGATTCCAAACAAGCAAGCAGACTCTTGCTTAAACAATCAAGCCTCTCACGTGCACAAGAAAGGTCAACCCCAGCTTGATCGCCACAAGAAAGGTCAGCCCCATGTGATCGCCGCAAGAAAGGTCAGCCCCCAGGTTGATCACAACAAGCCGTGTGACGTCATCTTTCCCAGAGTAGAACGTCGTCGAGTTCTGACGTCACCACCTGGCGATGAAACTCTACCGACTCTTCAGTTAGGTAGATCACAAACAAGCATTATTCTTCAGACTACACAAACACAAGTGAACTTCAAGAAGTCTTTACACTTAGTCAATATAAAATAAACTATATGCTCAACGGCCTAAAAGCAAAACTAAATAAACACATTTATAAAGTAAGAGAGGATTCACACAAAGTTTATATACTTTTAATAATTTTAATTGTCTTTCTCTTCATTTCCATAACTCATTATACATACCTTTGCATTACTCCTTGAGTCGGCAACTTATCGACTGTTATGCTGCAAGTGAAGTGATGCATATCCCTATTTATGGACCCTCTTCCAAAAATTTTGGGTTTCAAACAGGAAATTAGTGACAAACTCAGATAGTCAGACATCTACAGATTAACAGGAGCTAGTGGCAACTGCTAGTGAAGAATTACCACAAATTCGCCAAACAGAGTTAACACCTACTGAATCCTTAAGTAGCTGTGAAAATTTCATAGATTCTCAAGTCGAGGACTTACACAGTAGACAACTTAGGTCAGGTAACATTTACCCCTTACCTTTACCTGTTAACAATGCTAAATCTTTAACTAATACAGCAAAAATGGCAACAGGTGGTTCTACTAACCCAGAGACCTCATCTGTCTGTCAAACTGTAAAAATACTTCCAAATAACAACAAGTTACAATAATTTATTGCAGAAGATGCAGATAATAATGCCTTAACATTTATGCGTGAGTGCGAAAACATAATGCAAAACAATTATGTTAATAACGATCGGGATAAAATTCCTTACGTCCGAAGCAATATAAAAATCGGTCGTAAGGCACATAGAATGATGTATGCCTCAGCCTTTGATGACGAAACCCTTGAGTATCAAACCTATAGGAAACATTTCATTTCCTTTTTCTGGTCAGGAATAAAAAAAGTGCGCTTACTTGGATTTTCCTAATGGCAGAGCGTACGTACAAGTACCAGTGTGTTTGCTCACAATGCACAAGAAGCACCGGCTTTAGCCGGACACACTATGATTGATCACAAAACTTACATGCCTTCCTCAAATTGGTTTAATGATGATAGAAAATAACCGGGAAAATTACAACAAGATCATTGAGTCCCAACAGTTTATCACGATGCGACATGAAACTACACGCAAAGCAGCCAGAAAGAAGGAATATAAACTAGGGACTAAGCTTGTAGATTATTTGGCGGAAATTTTTGATATGGTGGAAACTACTCCTTGGGCTCTGTTAGGAGCACCCGTAACCAATTTCTAAGGAACAACCACAAACTACCACAGTAACCAAACCCAAAAAGGCACCTTTTGCAAAATCTGCACACGTAAGTGACAGGCCACAGCTAATTGTTGGTTTGGAAGACCAAAGAACAAAAACACATCTATCCCGCGGCAACATCAAGGGAACGGATATTCCCTGAACTCTAAATATCCAGAGTATCCTACTAAACAAAAAAGTCATAAAGACACTACATAGCAAATAAAATGCCTCCGAACAAATGATGTTTACTACATGAGTACCCATACCATAATAGAGAAGACTGCAAGAACCATACAGCGCATGAAGCAAGAGAGTGCAAAACGAAGGTAGACATGTATTAGCCTTCGGGGAAGATGCGCGCATCCAGGCAACACTATCTGGGATAGCGTCAACGGTGCAAGAAAACAACGCTTCCGTCACTGGCTCATTAATCGCCGCATTAAACAAAGTGGAGGTGTTTACTGCACCAGTCAAGATAGGTAACAATCAGTTGTCCCTAGACATGGATACGGGAGCCTGTGCTAATGTTATTTCATTGGCATCGTTCAATGAACTCAAGCGACGATATCTTCCTAATAAGTGGCCAATAAAACATACAGACATTCCTCTGTCCGGTGTGTCAGGAATCCAATTAGACATAGTGTGGGTGACAGCACTCTCAATCCATTTTGTCGGCCCAGTAAAACTTCTGGCGGATTTCTACATATTAAAGGCATTCTCTTTGCCAGCGGATGGGTTAATCGGTCTTTCCTCACTACAGCAGAACAACATCAATGTTCAGGCAAGAAATCACACGATAACGCATAACTGAATAACTTACTATGCGATGCAAACTTCACATTCATTGCTTATCTCGAGTGTTCGTGTAATAACTGCCTCGACAGGCGAAAGGGAATTCTATCGCACAGAAACAATTTGTTAAGGAGTCACTCCGTGAAACTCCACCTAGTAGCTCAAAAGACATTCGGGATGAGAGAGGCAAGAACTGGATTTTAACACCTACTGTGTCAACTGGTGTACAACGCTTACATGGCCAGGAACTAACTAGAATCACAGAAAGATTGCCAAATGTGAGTGAAGGACCAGATGTTGTGTGTCTGAGTGAAAGTGTACGAGTGAAAAGCATGTCACATGAGTCTACATTAAGCACAGTTAGATCAAGTAATTTTAGAGATGTCCTTGTTTTCAATAAAACTGGGGGACCTATAACTTTAAGAACGAGATGATGTTTGGGCAATTTCCTTGTTTATGACAAGCCTTCGACAGAGTCCCCCCACGAACGACTAATAAGAAAAGTGGAGGCTCATGGCATTAAAGGAGAAATTTTAAAATGGATTAGGGCTGGTTACAGGACAGGAGACTGCGAGTGAGCATTAACGGCACTAAATTCCATTGGAGCAACGTCACTAGTGGAGTTCCCCAAAGTTCAGTACTCGGACCATTATTATTTATTATATACATAAACGACATAGATATCTGCGTAGACAGCAACATAAGTAAATTTGCTGATGACACTAAAATAGGGCGTGTAATTTAATCTGACGATGACTCGGCAAAACTACAGGAAGATCTAGAAAAATTTTCGAATGGTCTGAAAAATGGCAGATGAGATTCAATGTGGACAAATGTAAACAACTCAGTATAGGAGATGTAAACAGGGAAACCAGATAGCAGATGAACAACGATGCCATTGTGGAATCCGACTGCGAGAGAGATTTAGGGGTAATGATAAGTAGGAATCTTAAGCCAAGTAAGCAATGTGTATTTGCTCGAAACAAGGCTAATAGAGAACTTGGGTTCATACAAAGGAGTGTTAGTTACAAGACTAGTGAGGTCATCTTAAAACTATATTTTGCGCTTGTGAGACCCCACTTGGATTACTCAGTTCAATTCTGGTCACAGTATTGCAGAATGGATATAGAATCCTTGGAAGGAATTCAGAGGAGAATGACAAGACGAATCCCCGGCATTAGGATCCTTGAGTACAGAGACAGGTTAAAGCTTCTTAATTTGCACTCCCTCGAGAGACGGAGAGTGAGGGGCGATATGATCGAGGTGTATAAATGGAAGTCAGGGCTGAACAAAGAAGACGTTACAAAGGTACTCAAACTATCCAACCAGGAGCGAACCCGTAACAATGGGTTTAAATTAGACAAATTTAGATTTAGGCGCGAAATAGGTAAACATTGGTTGGAAAATAGCGTAGTGGATGAGTGGAACAAGTTACCAAATATCATCATTAACTGGAATACGCTGGATGGATTCAAACGTAGGTTGGATGGATATATGAGCAATAGGTGTTGGGTGTAAATGGGACTTCCCAGTATGAGCCAATTAGTACAGCAGCATAGCCAAACAAGTGTGCATTTTATGATGAAAGCATTAACTTTGGCACAGATATAGAGTAATACATGGTGAATATTTTCAGATATGGAACCACTAGAAACTCAACCTCTGTGGGCGCCATATTGAATTTCAAGATGGCCGCCGTTCAGGATACTCTAAACTATGTATTTCTGTTTTTACAGTTGCATATTTCATTCCAATGCATCAATATACATAATCCGGGTTACGAAAATCATTTGTGATAGTTTTCAAAGTTTATTACAATGAAAAAGGCAAGTAAAAGCATTACACTGGAAAATTAACATACAAATTTTCCGAACTCCCCAAACTTAAAAAAAAATTCTGAACATTCGGCTATTGGGGCCGAATCTCTGTAGATATTTGGTCTTAACAACCACCTTAACATGCACAAAGTCCAGTGCATTTAAGTGCAGATTTTTTGCACCTACACTTGCCACCGCAGTGTTTTCTGCAACAGCAAGAGATGAGCTCGTGGCATGACTTTGACACTTCAGAGAGTGTGGTCCAGAGTGGCTCCAGCTCATCACCCGACTTCATCCAACCCCAGTCACATGGTGATGGCAGACTGTTAAACGCTATTGCGGCCTGTCCCCAGATATGTCCAGCCTGATAAGCAGCTCTCTTTATGTGCTGCTCCAGAGCTGCTCGTGTCGGTGGGAGATCCTCCAGTGATCATGATTTTCTTGAAAACAGTTTCTTTCTCAGCACGTTCACGTCACAGCATGTGCTCGTACGGTCATAGATCATCACGATGAATCTCTCCAGTATCGACAGGACACCATCAGGCTGCTCACTTGGGGTGGAAGCCAGACTGAGGAAGGCGGTTGTCACTTCCGGAAATGCATTCCATGTGGCCCAGGCTGTCTTCTTGCTATGACCTGCAAAGGCAGATACCGTGTTGCAGCCCTTTATTGCGTGAAACACTGGCAGAGCTCTCGACTTCTCAGGTCCCAGGGCCTTTGCGATGTAACGTCGATTCTTTCCTGTGCCAAAAGTAAGCCATAGTTTATCTAGTACCTCACTCCGTTCAATCGCTAGAGCAACTGCAAGGATGACAACATCTGTATCGACGGTGCGAATGAGTATTCGCCGATGACCACATTCCAAGGCATCAGCTGCATGAACCATCATCCTAGTGACGGCCTCTTCCTGGTTGCATGGTGCCAAGTTGGCAGTGTCCTTCCGGGGTGGAACAGTGAGTACCTGTTTCTTGTCTGTGACAACCAGCTGTTTACTTTCTTTGACAACCAACTGCATAACCTGTTCTGACTGGAAGCTGAAGAGTTCCTCTTTGTTGTCACTGTTGCGGAGAAAGTTTTGCCAGTTACTAGGTAGAGGACCAGAGGCAGTGACGCGTCTTCGAATGCCCTTGCCACGGTTACATCTTACTGTTGCTTTTAGACTCCCAGATTTCAGGTAGCAATTCCATACCAGGTCAAGTCGAGTTCGATATTCGAGCTGTGATTCAATAGAGGGAATGAATACAGCTGTGCTGTATTCTTGAAATGTCCTAATGCCTCCTGGCTTCAACATTTCCACAACGGCAGGTCCATAGAGTATAATTGAGGTGACATGTGGAGCGTCAGTGATCTTGTCAGCAAGCTGTTCAAGGGGTGTGAGTAAGTCGGCCTTCTTGCTGAAGCGGAGTTTCCCATTACTGGAGAGTGCTGGTAAATAGGCCCGGTTTTCATGCTTGAAGAATTCGTCCAAATCACCCTCTCTTGTTTGACAGGCTATGTAGAGCCTGGAGAAGAGTCCACAGTCGTCTTTTGCGAAGGCTAGTTGCTGCTTACTCCTAGTTGGAGACTTGGATTTCATAGAACTGAATAGTGTTAGCTTGTAGAGCTTAATAGTGTCACCAATAGGCTTAGACTTGTCTTCAAGGCGTTCTCTTACATATGAATGGAATTGTTCTCGTCCAAGCTTGACAACATTTTGCACATTATTCACGGCTTCTGGACGCAAGATTTCCTTTATATGAAGAACCATTCTGTCAGCAATTTCTTCCCATTTCTTCCATGACAAGTGTAAGTGCTTTCACATCCTGAAGAAACTTGTCCTGCGTCGTGTTGGTTTGCTCATGATTGTGGAAGTTAGCCTTGGTTTGCTCAGCTTTCGGCGATGATTCAAATTCAGCCAGTTGACGTATTATGGGTTCATCGAATGCCTCTGAACCCCCTTTTCTTATTTCCTATAGCCTATTATTTCCCTATGATTCGCAGTATTAGACAGTCTCATAGACTAAGACAGTAACGTGGTGAAACCTGAATTTTTTCCTGGATCCGCCCCTGATTTATAGCGGCCACTCAAATCCAGTATCGAGTGGTTCCATATCTGAAAATATTCATATACCATTACTCCATCGCTGTGCCAAATTTGGTGCTTTCATCATTAAATGCACAATTGTTGTGAAAATTGTAGCTATGCCGCTCCACTAAATAGTCCCGCTGCAGTTTCCTCCATTCTCATATTCTTATGTTCTTATGCAGCTAAGGCCTCTGTGCAAGGTTTCACAGTTACCACTGATCGGCTCACAGCTGATTTAGTGAACGCAGGTTTAGGTCGTGTAGATGCACAACTGTTGCAAGTTGGTCAACTCATTGCCGTTTTACATATAGCTGAAACTGACTATCACCTAACTCCTATCTTTCAGGAGCATAACTTGGAATATTATTACCCCTTATTGGGAGCATCCTTAATGCATGAGGAAATACTAATACACATTCCGCTAAAATCACAGAAGTTTAATGCATGGCATTTAGAACTAATAGTGGTTTCAGAAGATTTTCGTTAGTTGCTGTGACTAATCATGAAGTCCTAAATCATTGTAAATCAACATACTTTCACTTACATGTATGTCCTGCTTATGCTTTCGCTTTCACCCAGGATGCAGAAGCTACTTATGAACTAACCAAAAAGAAAAAACTACTGCTTCTACAGCTCTGCAGCAATGTGCATACACTCCAATAACTCAAGGGTTAGTGTTTCACGTGCATATCAATAATGTGCAATATTTTTTGTTCTAATGGAAATCAATGTAATTTTCATATGTCAGGGTGTACTGTAGGCAAACATTTAGTAGTGGAAGGTTATCATATAGCACCAGACTATTGTGAGCTCAGCAGTAATGCAATCATAACCTTGCCTACTCACTATGTCTTGCATTTGTATCAAACATTACTTCTGTACTGGTACCCATACCAGTTTTACTGAATATCAATTTCAGCAGCCTTCACATTGTCTCTGATAAGCTTAAACTTCTGTTTTGCATTAATGAAACACAGTTTCCTGCATTACAGGATTCTCTTCCTTTTTATTCATCTCCTGGAGTAATCCTACCTGGTTTCATCAATCCTGCCATTATATTTGTCATTTCCTTGGTAGTTATGATATTTTGTTTCAGGGAAATGTCATCTAGGTACACAATAGTTTCCAAGAAAACTTTCCGAAAGGCATTGGAAAAGCATGTGCAAGATGCAACAGTTTAGCTAAAGCACACTTTATTGTAACATGGTTAAGAATACCTAGGATTTAAACCACGAGGGGTCGGTTGGTGGTTGCCGTGCAATGTAACAGAACTTTTGCTTTATATAAATATTTACCTAAATGAATAACACCAAGTTATTCACCAAGTTATTCACGACTCTGGAGAACTTGGCTTGCATTTATATCAAATGTCGAGCGCGCGACCATCTGATTTAGCAAACAACTGGCTCACTCTCTCACGCCCAGAGAAGGCAGTTCACTTACTATCATTGGTCAGGGAAACCAGGCACTTAACTCAAGTGTTAACTCAACGTGATATTCACAACACTTCCCTGGAGAGTCTCACAATATATTCTCTCAGATTGTACCTGTGTATATACCTGCTTCGATAATAAACAAGAAGTGTTTACATCACGCCCTGCCACTTAAAGAGTTCCAGAACTTAATTAAACCAATTAGTGTGATACCAAAACAACTATCACAAGACATTATATAATATAGTGGTTTACAGTATATGAATTATTCGGCACTATATAGCAGGGGTGGCCAACCTTTTGTGTGATGTGAGCTACTTTTTCCACAGTTACCCTGACGCGATCTACCAGCCTAATATTCACCCATTGACCATAAAATACGCAGATTCGCAGATTCGTAGAGAGAGAGAGAGAGAGAGAGAGAGAGAGAGAGAGAGAGAGAGAGAGAGAGAGAGAGAGAGAGAGAGAGAGAGAGAGAGAGAGAGCAAATAATATTTTTCAATAATTGTTATGATATATTGTTAACATGACAAAATCATAAACTTACTTTACTAATGAGATGGTTAGCACTGCATGTTGTCTGCCAGCTTTGTGTAATTAGTACTGTAGGCGGTGACTGCTAGCCTCATGCAAGAATCCAGGTGTTCATCTGACATTGTTGATCGGTATCTGGATTTAATGTGTTTCATGTGTGAAAATGTTGATTCACAAAGGTAGGTTGGTCCAAAAAATGCTGTGAGGTACATGGCACTTTTTCTGACATTGGGATATTTTTCTTCACTGAGAAGGTTCCAGAAACTTCCTCCTGTTGCCCTGGATGTGATCTGAGTATCATTTTTAAGCTTCAGAAGCTCATTTTCGACTTCAGATATGTCCATGTTAAATACTGATTCCATTCTAGATGCAATATCTTCAACATTTGTGATTTTACCAAATGGAAAACACACATATGTTGCAACAGGTTCTATTGTTGTTATATCTTGGAGCCGTCTGTCAAAATATGAGGCAAGGTTTTGCACCTGTTCAATATATCGAGCACTGCCAAACTGGTCACAGTCTTTTCCTTGGTTCTCTAGTTCACACATCATATTTTTGAAGTTTCGTAGTTGATGTTGATGCAGCTGCGAAGACACTAGTTTTAGTTTCTGCTTAAAAGCAGCCACAGGACTAATCATGTCAACTATAGTTTTATCTTTCCCTTGCAGATCTAAGTTTAGTTTATTCAGCATAGCAGTCATGTCATCTAAAAAAGCTAAATCTAACAGCCACACTACGTTGTGATCAAAATGCCAATCTTTTGAGGTCAAAAAAGAAGTTAGGAAACCTATCATCACTCCTGCACAGGGCAATGAACCCACTGATTCGGCCAGCCATTGCAGGTGCTCCATCAGTATTTTTAGATGCGAGCTTACTTACTGGAAACTGTGTTTTATTAACAAAATCACTGAAAGTCTGAAATATGTCTTCATCCCGAGTTTTTCCTTTTAATGGTAGAATTATCGGCAGTTCCTCTTTGGTACTCATGTCTTTAAACACCATTCTCATGAAAATGCATAATTGTGATGTATCGACCACATCAGTAGACTCATCAAATTGTAATGAAAAGAACACACACTCATGTATGTCTTTATTCAGTTGTTCACACAAATCCTCAGTCATAAATTCACAGCGCCTCATGACAGTGTTTCATGATAACTGAACATCCTTAATAGAAGACAGTATTTCAGACTTATTTTTGAAATTTTCAAACAAGGAATATGCTGCTACCTAAAAAGGCCTGTATGAAAGCGAGCACTTCCTATCAGGTTCACTCACACAGCATGGCATAGTAGAAGTTTTTTTATAAGTATCGCTTTGATGTGTCCATAATGGTAATCTATTCCCAGAAAAAAATCTAAACAAATATAATATCCCAATGATTATGAGTAAAATTTGAAGAGGATTTTTGTATGGCAGCTTAAGAATGGTGGATCATTAAGTTTAACTTTGCCACGCGATCGACTAGAGAAGATCTTGCGATCGACCAGTTTATCGCGATCGACTGGTTGGCCACCTCTGCTATATAGTATAATAGTATATATGAACTATTAGACATTATATGATATAGGGGTATATATAAACCGTTAGACATTTCCTTACTGTATATAGAGTAATATAGGGGTATACTCGTATATGAACCGTTAAGCTACGGTCACTCTAGTTTTCCGCCCAATAAATCCACGACAGTATTTTATCCACAGGCAATAAGTCAACGGTACGATCTGCACACTGGCGAAATAAAAGGAACCGCCGGCCAGGCGCCCAGCTCGCGCGGCTAGTTTGAGCTCAGTTGGAGAGCAGGGTGAATTTTTATGTTTCTATGATAGCATTAACCGCTTTAGTGAGACGTGTGGTCCTGCTGAAAAAGACCAAGACGAAAAAGATACGATTGTGGGTACACAATTGGTTGGCAAGAAGAGAAGACAAAAGTATATACCATCATTTAGTACAGGAAGTGCGACGGGAAGACACTCCAGTCATTCTATGATTTCCATTGCAAGACAAAGGCATTTTTTTTAAATTACTGCAGATGGTGATGCCACTCATATCTAAGAAGGATACTCACTTGAGGAAGTCAGTTAATCCGGGTGAACGATTGTCTGTTACTCTTCCCTACCTTGGTACAGATTAGTACTTCATGAGTTTATCTAGTATATTAGCATAGGGGAGCTTTCTAATATTGGATAAATCTGATTTACATTTTTTCTTTGGCTAATCTGGAGGAATTCACAGTCGCTTCCCCCCCCTCCTATCTTAGTAACAATAAGTTCGCCCCCCCCCCCCATCTTAGTAACAATAAGTTCGCCCACTATTAGTTCAGTTTCTCTGTTATGAACCAAAAGATTGTCATTCGCCTTCAGTGGAAATGGTTCCAAATGCCATGCATTAAACTTCTTCTGCGATTTTAGCGGAATGTGTATTAGTATTTCCTCATGCATTAAGGATGCTCCCAATAAGGGGTAATAATATTCCACGTTAAGCTCCTGAAAGATAGGAGTTATGTGATAGTCAGTTTCAGCTATATGTAAAACGACCAACTTGCAACAGTTGTGCAGCTGCACGACCTAAACCTGCATTCACTAAATCAGCTGTGAGCCGATCAATGGTAACTGTGAAACCTTGCACAGAGGCTCTAGCTGCATAAGAACATAAGAATATAAGAATGGAGGAAACTGCAGCGAGCATATTGGCCCATACTAGGAAGTCCCATTTACACCCAACCCCTATTGCTCATATATCCACCCAACCTACGTTTGAATCCATCCAGCGTATTCGAGTTAATGATGATATTTGGTAACTTGTTTCACTCATCCACTACTCTATTTTCAAACCAATGTTTACCTATTTCGCGCCTTAATCTAAATTTGTCTAATTTAAACCCATTGTTACGGGTTCGCTCCTGGTTGGATAGTTTGAGTACCTTTGTAATGTCCCCTTTGTTCAGCCCTGACTTTCATTTATACACCTCGATCATATCGCCCCTCACTCTCCGTCTCTCGAGGGAGTGCAAATTAAGAAGCTTTAACCTGTCTCTGTACTCAAGGATCCTAATGCCGGAATTAGTCTTGTCATTCTCCTCGGAATTCCTTCCAAAGATTCTATATCCATTCTGTAATACGGTGACCAGAATTGAACTGCGTAATCCAAGTGGGGTCTCACAAGCGCAAGATATAGTTTTAAGATGACCTCACTAGTCTTGTAACTAACACTCCTTTGTATGAACCCAAGTACTCTATTAGCCTTGTTTCGAGCAAATACACATTGTTTACTTGGCTTAAGATTCCTACTTATCATTACTTCTAAATCTTTCTCGCAGTCGGATTTCTCAATAACATCGTTGTTCATCTGGTATCAGGTTTCCCTGTTTACACCTCCTATACTGAGTACTTTACATTTGTACTTAGAGTGTAAATCAACCGTAACTTTCACTATAACTATGAGTGTTAGGAGAAGGACGGAGGCTATGTAAATAGATCTGTTAATCACGTCCGACTTGTATGAGGGGTTGGGTAACAATGCCTCCAGGGTGCCGGCTTCTCTGTGCTGATCCAAGCATATACTGGCCGCACCTCAAGGAAGCTACTAATCAAGTGATATGAACATGATACCTCATAGCCAGTGGAAAGTTACAGTGGATGATATGGTATATAATTCAAATGTAATTAACCCATTTATATAATCTTTCTGTTGATGAGACAGGGGCCATTACAACAGTCCTGGATTGTTTCAAGAAAACTCCTCTGATTCTGAGTTACCCTTAAGGTCAATCCAATCTGTTTGGCTAAAGTTAAAGTCGCCTACTATACAGACTTTGCTATGTATGGAAGCCCTGCGCATTTCATCCCAAATAAGTTGCTCATTAACTCTATCAAGATTAGGAGGTCTATATATTACTCCTGTGATTAATTTTTCCCTACCATCCATTAGTTCTATCCAAATTGTTTCTGTATTCCGTTCTGTTTTTATTACCTTATTTATTTTACACTTCAGATTATCCCTGACATACTGTAGATTGCTACTCCGCCTCCTTTCCTAATCTGCCTATAAGTATGGAATAATTTGTAACCTGCAATTTGGTATTCGACAGGTAACTCATGTGAGTCTAGGCTTATCCATGTTTCGGTGAATGCTATTATATCGATTATATCGGTACATGCTAACGCCCTGATTTCATCTATTTTGTTTCTCATACTTCTACTGTTTGCGTAGTAGACATTTAAGTCAGTAGTGTTCTGAGTCCTCTTTTTGTTGCGTTTATGTTTTAACTCCCTGCCTAATTAAGTTTTGCTATAATTCCTAGCACTATTTCCCTGTAACCGTTCACTTTGTTTACCTGCTCCCACTACAGTCTCCTCCACCCCCGTGCTCATACGTTCTCTAAGCAGTTTAAGGTCTTCCACATCTTTTGAACTGCCCTCTCGAGAGAACCAGCCAGGGTTGCCACCCCATCCCTAGACAGATGCACTCCATCCCTAGCATAAAGGTCCCTTCTGCCGTAGAAGTTCTCCCAGTTGTCAATGAATGGGTTTTCGTATTCTGTAAAGTAGAGTGGCTATTCCAGTGAAGGCACTGACCGTCTGAATCCATGAACAACACATATTAGTCGATTAGTTTCGTCAACAATAGCATTTATCCGAGATTTCAGAGTCTGTACTGCCTTGTAGGACTGTGTAATAGTCATATTTTGTTTTATGACCGCTTCTGAAACCTTATTCATTCTTTTTCCTAGTTTAGCTACATCTTCTGCAGTTGCCGTACCAAACAGGGCGTTACTTATTAAACCAACAAAATTAAATGGACCACGTTTTTTACGCCGATGAGAATGCACATTCTTCCCATGTCTTCAGAGACGTAGGAAGCTTTCCCTCGAAGTGCCTTAGGCGCTTGAATAGACGCTACATACGGACGTTCTGAAGTGAGATTGATTGTCGAAGGGTTGTAGAAATGGCAGACTGTTGTTCGAGATCTTGTAGGGTGTGCATAGCTGTTTTAATGTGGACAGCTATTGACCTCAGGTGCACAGGCATGCGCACTAAACCATGGAGCTCATACTTGACAGTTACGACGTCTTCCACTACAAATACTTTGCCCAGTGGGGCAACTAAAGCTCCAGGTTTGATGATGTCTGCTGGGATGCGGCTGCTCCTACCGCACTCCATGCCAATAGGAGTAGCGATATCCAAGCCATGCCTGAAAGGGGCGAGGATAATTAATGTTTCTTGATTGCTGATTGCAATTTTTGACGATACGGATTGTCTATTGTTGTGTTGTGTTGGGCAGCTGTCGTAGTAGAAGTAGGATGTAATTGACTGACATTAGGGGTCCCTACTAAGTCTCTGCTGACATTTTTTCATTCTATCTACATGTACTATGTCTGTGACGTTTCTCGTTGTCTCAACTACATGGAAATTGTTTCCACGTTGCTTCGCTTTAATCAGGTATGGACCTGTGAATTTTGGCGAAAGTTTTGATATGCGTTCCGGCGCTTTTATCATTACTGCGTCTCCTATTTCTAATGTTATAGGCTTAGTTTTTTTATGTTGCTTGCAGTTCATTTCAGCACGTGAGGCTGCTAAATATTTTCGTACTTTCCCATGGATGCTTATGAAAACATTGATTTGCTTCTTGGCATAGTGATCCACGTTGTACACGGGTTGTGGGGTTCCTGCTAGTTCATCATAGAGCAACCGTGTATTGGTACCATAAATTATGTAGTATGGCGGTTTGTCTGTAAAGCTATTGGTTGCTGCTACTTGTGGAAACCAGTCCTCCCAGTAACTGTGCATCGGATTCACCATGTGTCGGAGAACCTTAATAATTTTACTATTTGTACGCTCAACCAACCCATTTGAGGATGGAAGGTAGGCGGTTGTGAAGGTTTGTCTGATGTCGTATTGTTGACATGTTGCTTAAATTCTGAGAGTAGAAAAAGGACAGAAAAAGGACAGATGAGATGAGTGAGCCACTGTTTCGGCAGATTTGTTCTGCAATGGCGCTGGTACCACAAATCTGGAGAAATGGTCAAAGCAAACAATTATGTACAATAATTAGAGCCTTGGTGGCTTTTTGGTAGTACAGGTAGACTATAAATCGATGGCAACTGTATCATGGACGTTCAGGCGTCGGGTATTCTAATATTGGAGCGGGATCCATCGTTGTTCCCTTGTACTTTGCACAGGATAAACACTTAGCAATGTAATGCTCGATCTCGGTTCTCAGAGTTTTCCAATAATATTTTTGTCTAATTTCTATTAGACATCTGTGTCGCCCTGGATGCCAAGCTTGGGGTGCATCATGGAAGAGGGTGAGTATGTTTTCCTTTAGTGATGTAGGAATAACAATTTGAGGGATTGACTCTTGTTGTGTTTTTACGAGCGATGAAGTATGTCAGGTCGTAGCTCATACTGTGAGAGTGGTAGAAGTAGTTTTGTAAAAATTTACCTCATTTCCCAATTCTAAGGCATAGATTACCTTGGACCAAAGTGCATCCTGTACTTCTTCCGCCCTTAACTGTGATAGGGTGAACGTGGGTAGTGGCGTGCAGGAGCTATGTGTCTGGATAGCGATTCAGCTACCACATTCGCATGACCCGGCAAATACTTGAAGTAGGGTACAAACTCCTTTTATGGTCAGATACAGCGCGCAAGACGCCATGATAAGATCTCCTCATGAAATAGTTCTGTCACGGCTACATGATCAGTATGGACTGTGAACGGATATCCAAAAATGAGATCCCAAAAATTTTTGTGAGCCCACACTACAGCTAATCCTTCCAAGTGAGTAGCTGAATAACGTGTTTCTGCATCGTTGAGGGTGCGACTGGCGTATGCTATTACACGACACTTCCTTCGCTGATCAGTTTGCGTCGATGCACATGGTAAATTGTTTGGTGTAGTCCGGAGGGACTAACACTAGAGCATTCGTTGAGGACCTCTTAAGGGCATTAAAACTGTTCCATTGTTCTTTGTTCCACTTATACTCAACGTTCTTTTTGAGGAGTCTAGTCACTAGTGAGGCTAACTTGGCATAGCCATCAATGAAAGCACGGTAGTATCCTGAAAATCCCAGAAAATTACAAGGTTGATCTGTATTCTTGGGACAAGGGAACTGCTTCACCGCCTATACCTTACAATCTACTGTGTGTATACCGTTGCCATCCACTACGTGTCCGAGAAATTGAAATCTTGATTTAAGAAATTCTCATTTGGAAAGGTTCACTTTCAATCCAGCTATTTGTATATTTGTGAAGACTTATCGTAGTTTCTTTAAATGCCGTTGTAAATCTTTGCTTACTATGATAAGATCATCGAGATTGGCATAGACTGTGTTACATCTCATTCCAACAAACAAGGTATTCGAAATGTCCCACTGGTGTACTGAACACAGTAACCTCGCGGGATCCTTATGTAAGGGAATTTGCCAGTACCCGCAAATCAAATCTAGTTTACTGATGACGGCATTGTCTTTTCCTAGAGACTGTAGTAAACCAGTTAGGACAGGCATTGGGAACCTGTCTGGTCCTGTTGCTTGGCTGATTTGTCGAAAATCAATGACTGGGTCTCTATCATCCATCTTTCATGGGAACTAGGAATAAAGGTGATGAGGTAGGTTGGATTACCTCTTGTTCCACCATTTTTTGTACCATTGGTTCGACTACAGGCCTTTGGCTGTGGAGTAGCCGATATGCTAGTATGTAGATCGGATGAGTGTCCGGCTTGAGTGGAATAAGATAGGTTGTCAACATTTTTTACCAAGGGGTGCTCCGGATAATGCTATTATTTCCTTGAACTTGGCTAGTAATAATGAAAGATCATGTTTGCCTTGAGGATGATCGATTACTTTCACGTGGTTTTTCGGTCAATTCCCCTTGTGTTACACTACCTATTGGTAATTCTATTGGTTCCGTGACGAGTGCTTTGTCGTAAACAAGGAAATTACCCAAACATCATCCCGTTCTTAAAGTTATAGGTCCCCCAGTTCTATTGATAACAAGGACATCTCTGAGACTACTTGATCTGACTGTGCTTAATGTAGACTCATGTGACATGCTTTTCACTAGTACACTTTCACTCGGACACACAACATCTGGTCCTTCACTCACATTTGGCAATCGTTCTGTGATTCTAGTTAGTTCCTGGCTATGTAAGCGTTGTACACCAGTTGACACAGTAGGTGTTAAAATCCAGTTCTTGCCGCTCTCATCCCGAATGTCTTTTGAGCTACTAGGTGGAGTTTCACGGAGTGACTCCTTAACAAAATGTTTCTGTGCGATAGAATTCCCCTTCGCCTGTCGAGGCAGTTATTACACGAACACTCGAGATAAGCAATGAATGTGAAGTTTGCATCGCATAGTAAGTTTTACAGTTATGCGTTATCGTGTGATTTCTTGGCTGAACATTGATGTTGTTCTGCTGTAGTGAGGAAAGACCGATTAACCCATCCGCCGGCAAAGAGAATGCCTTTAATATGTAGAAATCCGCCAGAAGTTTTACTGGGCCGACAAAATGGATTGAGAGTGCTGTCACCCCCGCTATGTCTAATTGGATTCCTGACACACCGGACAGAGGAATGTCTGTATGTTTTATTGGCCACTTATTAGGAAGATATCGTCGCTTGAGTTCATTGAACGACGCTAATGAGAGAACATGAGCCGGTGATGGAAGCGTTGTTTTCTTGCGCTGTTGACGCTATCCCAGATTGTGTTACCTGGATGCGCTCATCTTCCCCCGAAGGCTGATACATGTCTACCGTCGTTTTGCACGCTCTCGCTTCATGCGCTGTAGGTTCTTGCAGTCTTCTCTATTATGGTATGGGTACTCATGTAGTAAACATCATTTGTTCGGAGGCATTTTATTTGCTATGTAGTGTCCTTATGACTTTTTTGTTTAGTAGGATACTCTGGATTTTTTGAGTTCAGGGAATATCCGTTCCCTTGATGTTTCAGCGGGATAGATGGGTTTTTGTTCTTTGGTCCTCCAAACCAACAATTAGCTGTGGCATGTCCCTTACGTGTGCAGATTTTGCAAAAGGTGCATTTTTGGGTTTGGTTCCTGTGGTAGTTTGTGGTTGTTCCTTAGAACTGGTTACGGGTGCTACTAACGGAGCCTAGGGAGTAGTTTCCACCACATCAGAAATTTCCTCCACGTAATCTAAAAGCTTAGTCCCTAGTTTATTTTCCTTCTTTCAGGCTGCTTTGCGTGTAGTTTCATGTCGCATCATGATAAACTGTTGGGACTTAATGATCTTGTAGAAATTTTCCCGAGTTATTTTCCATCTTCATTAAACCAATTCGAGCAAACACACTGGTACTTGTACGTACGCTCTGCCATCTTGAAAATCCATGTAAGCGCAACCCTTTTTGTTCCTTGCCCGAAAAGGGTTATGAAATGTTTCCTAAAGGTTTGTTACTCACGGGTTTCGTCATCAAAGGCTGAGGCATACATCATTCTATGTGCCTTACGACCGATTTTGATATTGCTTCGGACGTAAGGGATTTTATCCCCATCGTTAGTAACATAATTGTTTTGCATTACGTCTTCCCACTCACGCAGAAATGTTAAGGCATTATTATCTGCATCTTGAGCAATAAATTCTTATAACTTGATGTTATTTGGAAGTATTTTTACAGTTTGACAGACCAATGAGGTCTCTGAGTTAGAAGAACCACCAGTTGCCATTTTTGCTGTATTAGTTAAAGATTTAGCATTGTTAACAGGTAAAGGTAAGGGGTAAGTGTTACCTGACCTAAGTTGTCTACTGTGTAAGTCCTCGACTTGAGAATCTATGAAATTTTCACAGCTACTTAAGGAGTCAGTCTTTGTTAACTCTGTTTGGCGAATTTGTGGTAATTCTTCACTAGCAGTTGCCACTAGCTCCTGTTAATCTGTAGATGTCTGACTATCTGAGTCTGTCACTAATTTCCTGTTTGAAACCCAAAATTTTTGGAAGAGGGTCCATAAATAGGGATATGTATCACTTCACTTGCAGCATAACAGTCGATAAGTTGCCGACTCAAGGAGTAATGCAAAGGTATTTATAATGAGTTATGGAAATGAAGAGAAAGACAATTAAAATTATTAAAAGTATATAAACTTTGTGTGAATCCTCTCTTACTTTATAAATGTGTTTATTTAGTTTTGTTTTCTGGCCGTTGTGCATATAGTTTATTTTATAATGACTAAGTGTAAAGACTTCTGGAAGTTCACTTTTGTTTGTGTTGTCTGAAGAATAATGATTGTCTGTGATCTACCTAACTGAAGAGTCCTTTACTTTTCCTTGTACAAGCAGATTTATACTATATATATATATATATATATATATATATATATATATATATATATATATATATATATATATATATATATATATATATATATATATATATCTTGATAAAATCACACGGAAAAGGGAAACAACGGAGCACCTTAGCTTTCGTCTTTATTCAAGACATCTTCAGAGGCAACTGGATTACATGGACAGAGAGAGGCTTAAATATACAGGGTGACCTTAAAAACATGAGGTCAGGTCATAATGATGTCATCCACTAATCCCCACACCAACACACACGTAGAGGAGCTTAAGAGAAGGGGGGTGACGTGACTAGTCAGGTCAGGTGAAAAATAAGGGACCCACTAAATAACTATCATACATC
Source organism: Homarus americanus (assembly GCF_018991925.1). Classification (NCBI taxonomy): domain Eukaryota; kingdom Metazoa; phylum Arthropoda; class Malacostraca; order Decapoda; family Nephropidae; genus Homarus; species Homarus americanus. The sequence continues at coordinate 13,380,574 of NW_024730668.1, read as the reverse complement.
TAGATCAAAGGTTTTCAAAGCATTCCTAACCTTTGAAAACCTTTGATCTAGATGTATGATAGTTATTTAGTGGGTCCCTTATTTTTGACCTGACCTGACGCTTCTACAACTTAGTCTTGATGTAAATATTATAATGTATTACTGCTCTTTAACAACTAAGGTCTTGTTGTTAATGATATAATGTATTACAGCATTTCAACAACTAATGTCTTGTTGTTAATGATATAATGTAATACAGCACTTCAACAACTACCTGTAAGGTCTTGTTGTTAATGACATAATGTATTACAGCACTTCAACATCTAAGTTCTTGATGTTAATGATATAATGCATTACTGCACTTCAACAACAAAGGTCTTGATGTTAATAATATAAAGTATTACTGTACTTCAACAACTAAGGTCTTGTTGTTAATGATATAATGTATAATAGCACTTCAACAACTACCTGTAAGGTCTTGTTGTTAATGATGTAATGTAATACAGCACTTCAACATCTAAGGTCTCGTTGTTAATGATATAATGTATTCCATCACTTCAACAACTACCTGTATGGTTTTGTTGTTAATGATATAATGTATTACAGCGCTTCAACAACTAAGGTCATGATGTTAATGATATACTGCATTCCAGCACTCCAACAACTAACTGTAAGGTCTTGTTGTTAATGATATAATGTATTACAGCACTTCAACAACTACCTGTAAGGTCTTGTTGTTAATGATATAATGTATTACTGCGCTTCAACAACTACCTGTAAGGTCATGCTGTTAATGATATAATGTATTATAGCACTTCAACAACTACCTGTAAGGTCTTGTTGTTAATGATAAAATGCATTACTGCGCTTCAGCAACTAAGGTCTTCTTGTTAATGATATAATGTATTACTGCGCTTCAACAACTACCTGTAAGGTCATACTGTTAATGATATAATGTATTACAGCACTTCAACAACTAAGGTCTTGATGTTAATGATAAAATGTATTACTGCGCTTCAGCAACTAAGGTCTTCTTGTTAATGATATAATGTATTAATGCGCTTCAGCAACTACCTGTAAGGTCATGATGTTAATAATATAATGTATTACAGCACTTCATCAACTTAGGTCTTCGATGTTAATATTATTATGTATTACTGCGCTTCAACAACTAAGGTTTTGTTGCTAATGATATAATTTATTACTGCGCTTGTACAACTCTGTCTTGTTGTTAAGTATTTAATGTATTACTGCGGTTCAACAACTAAGGCCTTGTTGTTGATGATATAATGCAAGAGTATTACTACGCTTTTACAACTAAGGCCTTGTTGTTGATATAATGCAAGATAATTACTACGCTTCAACAACTAAGGTCTTGTTGTTGATGATATAATGCAAGAGTATTACTACGCTTCTACAACTAAGGCCTTGTTGTTGATATAATGCAAGATAATTACTACGCTTCAACAACTAAGGTCTTGTTGTTGATGATATAATGCAAGAGTATTACTACGCTTCTACAACTAAGGCCTTGTTGTTGATATAATGCAAGATAATTACTACGCTTCAACAACTAAGGTCTTGTTGTTGATGATATAATGCAAGAGTATTACTACGCTTCTACAACTAAGGCCTTGTTGTTGATATAATGCAAGATAATTACTACGCTTCAGCAACTAAGGTCTTGTTGTTGATGATATAATGCAAGAGTATTACTGCGCTTCAAGAACTAAGGCTTGTTGTTAATATATAAGTATTACTGCGCTTCAACAACTAAGGCCATGTTGTTGATGATATAAAGTATTACTGCGCTCCAACAACTGAGGTCTTGATATCGATGCTATTATTAAACTTTGCTCTAATTTACCAATACAGATGAAAAACACTAACATTAACAAAAGCTTAGCTCCAACAGGTGAATATATGAAGATATGCACATTATGTATTTATTTTGTTCTATTCGTCATAATAATTTTTCCAAATGGTATTTTAGGTCTGATGACGACAAAAGATTTGTATATTCGTTACCACAGACGCACATACACACACACACACGCACACACACACACAAACACACACACATACTACTACCCTTTTCTATAACGTGGCCTCCAGCCTCCATCAATAGCCACACCTTCGCCGCCATTTTATTACCTTAAACTTATATATCCTAATATAAAAGTAGCTACCCTACCTGTGTTGAGTTAATTGAGTCGCAGATCTATTGCAGCATTCAGAGACTGTTACCTCATAATCCATGTCTACGGCCGTAGTCGGCTTTGGGGCCGAAGATCTCATTCCTTTGAGGCAAAGCAATGCAGACCTAGGCAGAGAGAAGGGCAGTCAGTATCTCAACAACGCTGTAACGTAACTTCTGGGCTGCTGCTTCTGTGAACACCAGAAGAGTGAAGCTGTCTTGATCAATAATCTGAATTTTCTCCCCATATGTCCTGTTCTTATCATTCTCGTTCCTCCTGTACAGCATGCAGCCTCCAGAGCTGGGTTACAGTGACATGCAGTCATGGGATAAAAAATCTTTATGTCAAAGAAAGCTCTCTGTCTCTGCATCCAGAATCCTAGAGCACTGACGTCCACACGGACTTTGTTGGGTGTGTTTGAAGTCCTGTGATGGAAAATTTCACTGTCCAATGGAAGGAGGGTCTGTTCCAACGTGACATCATGACTGATTTCCTTCAACATATTTGGTGTGAGATCCCTTATTTCGTCATGCCTCATGCATACGAAGCCCCCCTTCTTGCACACCATGGCGTGGTCGATGTTGTAAGATGAGCCACATACGCATTGGAAAAGCAAACCTTCTACTGGCCAATCATGCATTAGAGCAATGGCATCGGTAAATTCTTGTTTATTAGTGCTAGAACCTTTTGCCCTTACCGGTAAAGTTGTTAGCCAGTTCGAGGCACCCACCTCCTGCACTATAGCTACTTTTTTTTTCAAGTTCACAGACAATTACGTCATCAGTTGTTGAAGTTTATCACTTTGTGTGTGCTGCCGTTCTATCGTAATGGACCGCCGAATCTTGTTTAATTCCTTGGTATCCACCTGGCTTGCTACATTCTAAGTTATTATGTGCTCAGTGAGAGCTGCCGTGAACTTGACAGAGTTCTGCTATTCGGTGGCAGCACGCTCCTCTGGATTAGTCAATCCCTTTCCTTCCAGTCTCTGTGGTAGTGGAAGGCATAACCTTTCTGCTGGGGTTAAATAAGGGTTTTTCAATAGTGTTGAGATAGAAACGATCTTGATGGTTTCTTCCAGAGGGTGGAGGAAGGGTCCGATATTGGGGAAGGTTCGCATCAGGTAATTCCAGCGATGTTTGATTCCAAGGGTGAATGCTGCAAAAGCTGCATGTGGCTTAATTGTAACAATCTCCGACATAGCTTGAATTTCTTTCACCCACTCATTTACCTTTCCCATTACATAGTCAGTCTTGAAATCGTTCGTGCCTATTACCGCACCAAGATGTCCTTGGCCGTCCTCACTTCAGCCGAGCATCTCTAGAGACGGATAATGGTATTCTGGCTTCACAATGAGGAAGGACTTGCTGGCATTTGGTTGGTACCTTATTTGTGGACCACGTGATTTTGCCAAGTCCCACCACCACTACCACCACCACCACCACCACCACTACTACTGCTACTTGCTACTTTTTTTTTTTTTTTTTTTTTTTTTTAGACCAGTGGCCTCCACCCTCCCCCAATAGCCACACCTTTGCTGCCATTTTATTACCTTAAAATTAAATATCTTAATACATAAATAGCTATCCTAGCTGTGTTGAGTTTGTTGAGAGTCAGATCTAAGGGACATTCAGTGACTGTTGCCTCATAGTCAATATCTGCAACTGTTGTCGGCTTTGGGGCCGATGCTCTCTGTAGTGAGGGGTTGTCAGACCACAGCTTACATCTCAGAAACTCCAGTCTGACCGGACATTAGCCGAGGGCAACTCTGCGGTTGACCAAGGATTGTAAACCAACTAGCTCCCCCTCCCATGTCACACATGTAAGAAGGCACCAGCCGACTCTCTCCCAATATACAATAACCTACACCGCAGAAAGAAGTCCAGACCTGACCTCACAATTAGCCAGGTCACTTGTAACCCTTGGAACCCAACTCAAGGCCTCTCGTGTTACACGGCCCCACCTGACGACTTCTCCTTACATCTCAGAAACTCCAGTCTGACCCGACGTTTGGGAAGTCAAGTGTAGGGGAACTCTCACGGTTGCTCTCCCAATATACACATGGCCCCACCTGATGACTTTCCCAGATAGTTCTGAAAAAGTCCAGGCCTGACCGCACATTTGCGGGGTCAAAATGTAAGGAGACCCTTCGCCGCCCCCCAGGCCAGCTGAACCTGACGGCTCGCTTCCCAATATATAGGACGTCCTGGTCCTCCCTCGCGGATTCGCAGAGAAGTAGTTGTCTTGTAACAAGGTGGCCAGCTACGACACCACCAGTGCTGCTCCAGCGAAGTCAGGGCCGGAGGCAAGCCGCCTCCGGTCAGGACCGAGACTTCCCTCCGGTGTCCCAGCTAAGCAGGCGCCCTCCCGACACCAGTGGTCCCGCTAAGCAGACTACCTGCTAGGCCTCCCCTAGGTCACGTGAGTGTTTGTCAGAGCTTTCCATGGGATGAGTTACTTACGTGGGAAGTGTATTCATTTCATGTTCGTGTCCGAGAATCAGAGTGTCTAGTAACGTAATATGATGTCCTAGTAACGTAAACATAATGTCCTAGTAACTTCAATAGAAGGTGTTATTAATGTGTCCATGTCATGTCGTTAATTAATAAAGAGTTGTAACGAAGCAGTGTTTGAGAAGTCGCCCTTAAGACGTAATAGAAGTGTATTGACGTATAAGATACGATAAGTGTACTGACAGTGTAAATAACTATCACGGCCACGCTACCAAAGACTTCCTCTCTTTATACTCTTATACTATCAATATTCTACCTATATGTAATCTTCTTCTTGTGAGTTTTGTCTCATTACAATGGCGGCAGCGCACTTAAAGTAAAGAACTCACGCCTCTTAACTTTAGTGTTCAGTACAGTGATAGTTAGAATCTTTTGAAGTAATCTCGTAACTATCTTGACGAAGCAGGCAGTACAAGGGTGGTTGCATTCGTAACATTATATTGGTGGCATTCACGCTTCCCTCGTCCCTTGTTATTGGTAACAGTGTACTTAACGTAAACCCATGCCCTCCCTCGGTTAGCCATAACACCTGGCTCGTTTCATCCTTCATTTGTTTCAGTCTAAGTATTGTCTACAATTGTGTAATAAGTAATTCCTGTGTCATAGCGTCGTAGCGTGAAAAGTGGCCTAGTGTGTCACCGTTACAGCTCAAGTAAATGTCTCTCGTCGTGGTATGCGCGAATTTTTTTTTGTCTAGAAATATGTTCAGTGCTTAACGTAATTTCTCAGTGTTCCCCGCGTTCTGTGAAATTCTCAGTATCCCAAGTGCTTTTTAATTGTCGGTCAGTGTTAAATGTACCCATTGTGTTTTAGCGATAGAAGCGGTGTCTGTACTAACTGTTATAACTTAACATGTCTTTTAACCTACATCCTCCTCCCTGTCCTAACCCTCACCTCACCCTCCGTACCCATCCGTTCCCGCCTCGCTCCACCCTGCCCTGCCCTGCCCTGCCCCGCTCCGCCCCGCTGCGCTCCGCTCCGCCCCGCCCCGCCCCGCCCCGCCCCGCGCCCCGTCCCGGGTACGCCTTCCCTAGGTCACGCGCGCATCATGGCCGAATGTTTCCCGCCCCGCCCGCCCGGGTGACCACCAATGTTTTGTCCTGTGAGTTATGCTTCGAAATTGGTGGTTAGTGTTACTTAACATTGCGATAATTACAGAGCTTCACTCAGTGTGTTTTTATGCTAGTATGATTTGTAATGTTCTCTTTGACGCGTAGTGATAAATAATATTCAATGTAGTGAGCAGAGCTTCACTCCCCGACCCAGCCTAATGAGAAAATTGTCGTGACGGAAATAATAGTTACCAAACATTGACGTAACTTATAAAGTAAATATCTGTTTTTTTTTGCGAATGCACTTCCAACTAATCCATCATCCCTTTAGGATTGTTTCTGTCAAATGTCACACACAGTACCGCCCCATGGCTAGCCGGAATCCGTCCACAGCACATATAAGAAGAAGTAGCAGCGTGAGGAATGCAGCGTGAGGAATGCAGCACCACACCCGCCACGCACCACCCCCACTTCTTTCAAGTCCTACCTGGTCTAGGATTAAGAAGAGTTTATATTTTTCTACTAGGAAGTTAAGGAGTGTGGAATGAAGTGCCACACAACGAACCCTGGTGAGCCCAGCCAGGGAGGGATTCACCACTGTGGAAGGTGTAAGACAGGACGGTCTTTGGTCTCGCCGACACTCACGTACGGAGGGCGAGGCCTGGTCCGCGGAACCTGCCTTACGAGTTATCTAATGAGACGACAGCCCAAACAGTGGACCGGCTTCATCCCAGCCGGAGAGGGCCGACGGCAGATGAACAGAAAATCGTCTGGAATATGTTGAAAATGATGATGTTGCAGAGAAGAAATGCAGATGAAGCAGAAAAATTCATCTGGAATATGACGGAAAACGAAGATGTATAAAGAAACGCAGACGAGCAGAAAAATCGTCTGGAATATGAAAAGGCTCTAAACGTAGAGGAAGAACAGGTGAACAGAAAAATCATCTGGAATAGGATAGAAACCAGGAGGAAGTGAGAAGAAGTCAGATGTGGTGACACGACCTACAAAGTGCGGTATTGAAGAAAGAAAAACGTGCTATGTGAAGACAGAAGAGACGCTGTGCTGACATCAGAAGAAAGTCGACGATGACAAGGTGGATAATCAAAAGGACCAATCGACTACCGTTGTTGTGCTGCCAGCATTCCTTATTTTCAGATACCAGCTGGATGGAGGACTTGAGCCATGCTGAACCCAACAAATGTACTGATGTTGTTGATGTTGCTGATGTGTAATAAAAAGATATAACACCCTAACATGTGAAGTAGGAGCATTTTGTATTTTGTATTTAATTCTCTGATTTTTGTTAACATGTACTACAAAGAATGTTTTTTTAAAAAGATTAGTCACTTTTTCTATGAGTTCATTTGATCAATGTTTTGTATTACCAAACACAATGTTGTAGCCATTTACTGACTGAGATGAATTATTATTTTGACACGGCCTGGTTAGGCAATGTAACACCTGTTTTTGTTTGTAGAATGTGATTTGCAAGTTTGCCTCGGACACTATGCTAGATATGAAGGATCTTTAGATCACTCTATGTTCACTTACTGTGTATGTATTTTATTTTTTTCTCCTGTCATAGAAGCTTTAATCTTGGCGGGAGGTATAGTAAGCTTTGTCAGATCAAACTATGCCAGTAGAAAAACATACATCTCTAGGGTTATTATTTGTAAAATGTAAGGATGCATTATCGCCTGAGGGACTATATTAGATACTGCACATGATGTTACTGTCTACTTTAAATGTGTCATCAGTTCTCTGAGCATGTAAGCTTTGGTCTTGGCGGGAGGTGTAGTGAGGGGTTGTCAGACCACAGCTTACATCTCAGAAACTCCAGTCTGACCGGACATTAGCCGAGGGCAAAAGTATAGGGTAACTCTGCGGTTGACCAAGGATTGTAAACCAACTAGCTCCCCCTCCCATGTCACACATGTAAGAAGGCACCAGCCGACTCTCTCCCAATATACAATAACCTACACCGCAGAAAGAAGTCCAGACCTGACCTCACAATTAGCCAGGTCACTTGTAACCCTTGGAACCCAACTCAAGGCCTCTCGTGTTACACGGCCCCACCTGACGACTTCTCCTTACATCTCAGAAACTCCAGTCTGACCCGACGTTTGGGAAGTCAAGTGGAGGGGAACTCTCACGGTTGCTCTCCCAATATACACATGGCCCCACCTGATGACTTTCCCAGATAGTTCTGAAAAAGTCCAGGCCTGACCGCACATTTGCGGGGTCAAAATGTAAGGAGACCCTTCGCCGCCCCCCAGGCCAGCTGAACCTGACGGCTCGCTTCCCAATATATAGGACGTCCTGGTCCTCCCTCCAGGATTCGCAGAGAAGTAGTTGTCTTGTAACAAGGTGGCCAGCTACGACACCACCAGTGCTGCTCCAGCGAAGTCAGGGCCGGAGGCAAGCCGCCTCCGGTCAGGACCGAGACTTCCCTCCGGTGTCCCAGCTAAGCAGGCGCCCTCCCGACACCAGTGGTCCCGCTAAGCAGACTACCTGCTAGGCCTCCCCTAGGTCACGTGAGTGTTTGTCAGAGCTTTCCATGGGATGAGTTACTTACGTGGGAAGTGTATTCATTTCATGTTCGTGTCCGAGAATCAGAGTGTCTAGTAACGTAATATGATGTCCTAGTAACGTAAACATAATGTCCTAGTAACTTCAATAGAAGGTGTTATTAATGTGTCCATGTCATGTCGTTAATTAATAAAGAGTTGTAACGAAGCAGTGTTTGAGAAGTCGCCCTTAAGACGTAATAGAAGTGTATTGACGTATAAGATACGATAAGTGTACTGACAGTGTAAATAACTATCACGGCCACGCTACCAAAGTCTTCCTCTCTTTATACTCTTATACTATCAATATTCTACCTATATGTAATCTTCTTCTTGTGAGTTTTGTCTCATTACATCTCGTTCCCCTGACACAGAGCAAAGGAGACCTAAGGAGAGAAAAGTACAGTCGACATCTCATCCAGGCTGTAACATAATATCTGGGCTGCTGCTTCTGCTCGAATAGCACCTCTCGAGTCTGACGTAGAAGCATCTTGCACTTAGTCACATACGTTCTGAATTTTCTCCTCTATGCCCTTATCTTGTCGTTCTCGTTCCTCCTGTGTGAAGCATCGAGAGCTAGGTTACGGTGACATGCAGCCATGGGATAAAAAATCCTGAAGTCGAAGAAGGCTTGCTGTCCCCGCGTCCAGAATCCTCGAGCACTGACGTCAACACGGGCTTCGTTGGATGTGTTTGAAGTCCTATGTTCGAAATTCTCACCGTCCAATGGAAGGAGGGTCTGTTTTACCCTGACATCACGGCATATTTCCTTCAACATATTTTCTGTGAGATCCCATACCTCATCATGCCTCATGCATATGAAGCCCCTTTTCTTACACACCATGGCGTGATCGACGTCATAGAAAGAGCCACACATGTATTGGGAGGGCGAACCTTCTACTGGCTAACCGTACCTTAGAGCATTGGCATCTGTAAATTCTTGTTTATTGAGACTGAAACCATTTGCCCTTATCGGTAACGTAGCTAACCAATTCGAGGCGCCCACCTCCTGCGCTATAGCTACTTTTTTTTCAAATTCTCTGGTACTTGCAGCAACAGTTGCTGCAACTTTTCACTTTGGTCGTGCTGTCGTTCTGTCGTAATGGACCTTCGAATCTTGTTTACCTCATTGTTGCGTTTTGAGCTATTATGTGGTCCGTGAAGGTTGCCGTGAGCTTAACTGAGTTTTGATGTTTTGATGTTCCTCCCAGTCTCGGTGGTAGTGCAAGGAGTGATCTTTCTGCTGGGGTTAAGTGAGGGTGTTCCACTAATTTGGGAATAAAATTGACACTAATCACTTCTTCCAGAGGATGGAGAAGGGGTCCAATATCAGGGATAGTGCGCATCAGGTAGTTCCAGCGATGCTTGACTCCATGGGTGAATGCCGCAAAAGCCGCATGTTGCTCTGTGTTAGCAATCTCAGACAGAGCCTGGATTTCCCTAACCCACTCATTCACCTTTCCCGTTACGTACTCGATCTTGAAGTCCGTCGTGCCGATTGCTGCGCCTAGGTGTCTTTGGCCATCCTTTGTTATTTTGACCTCACTTCCACCTAACACCTCCATTGCCCGTTCATAATGTTCTGGCTTCACAATGAGGAAGGATTTGCTGGCGTTTAGGTGGTACCCTATTTGTGTGCCTCGCGATGTTACCAGGTCCCACCATTTTTCTATGTCCTCCACTTTTCCTGCTCCTGTAAGGTCATCAGCGTACGCCACTTGCTTGTCCTCAGTTGTTTCAAATTTTATTGTGTGTTGGAGCACGGATGGTCCTATTGCGTACATTGCCATTGCAACAGGGTCCCCCTGCGTTGTTCCCTCGATTGACTCAATGATGGTATCACCTATTAGAGCCTTGTTGTTTACTATATAGAGGTCTGATGGATTCCTATAGGAGTTTTCAGCGTACATTGCAAAGCCTGGACCCTTGATCTTGATATGAGTTATTAAGGATGTCACATCTCATTGGTGAGCCCTTAGGTGACTCGAGAGGCCGATACGAGACTGGCAGTTTGTCCATAGATGTTGCACCTGTGGGAGGCTACATCTAGTGTGGGAGAGGTGGCGGCAGGGTCTTACCCGCACTGGTGCTTGTCTGCCTGGGTATACAGTCGGGAAAATTCGAAATTATTGACACCTTCTCATATGGTACTCTTCCATGCCTTACAGTGTGGAGTAATAGTCTCCCAGGTGAGGGGGTCGATTTTGCACGTTTTCAGGTTTGTCTTAAGACTATCCTTAAACTTTTTCCGCTGCCCGCCAGCATTACAATTACCATTCATTAGGTGACTCTAAATTAGCTGCTTTAGCAGTCTACTGTCGTCCATGTGGGTAACAGTGGCCTGTCCGACGTAGTTGTTCATGGAAACTGGTAGCCTCGATGCTGCTACAGTTGGTGTCAGTGAGAATACTGGTATTTGTTCTATTGTCTTCCTAGCGAACTCGGAGGATGGCACGTAGGCTACGTTATTAAATGTTTTCAAGTGCCTTGAGGTGACTTCTGTAAGTGACCCTTGTCTCGCTGCCATATAGCAGGGTCAGGAGGGCTATTACTCGATATACGTGCAACTTTGAGATGCACATCTGACCCGATGTTGATCCTCTTCATCGATGTCCTCGGTGGTGGATAAGTGGGGGCTGAGATACTGAAAGTAGATAACATTAGAGAGGGTAGTACCATTAAGTTAGATGGGTGGTGGAGGTATGGTTGATCCAGGCACAGGCTAAAAGAGAATCTGAGTCTTATGTTCATTTACCTCAAGGCCGAAGTGTGCATACGCATCTACAAAGGTGTTCAGGATCTCCTATAAGTCTCGTTCAGTGTGAGCGAAGAGGGTGAGGTCGTCTGCATATTGTTTTTTCAGTACTATAATGAAAGCTGCCGACACCTTTGTTCCAGCCCGGAGACGTCTTATGTTGAAAAGACCCATCTTCCAGTACTGAGTGTCCATCCAGTTGGTGCCAGAAAACATCCTTGCCTTACCCCCGTTTGGATGGGGAAGAACTCAGACTGGGTGACATCGAACAGGACACTGTCACCCATGCCATCGTGGAGTTGCCTTACAGCGGTGATGAATTTTGGTGGAAACGAAAACGACTGCGGGTCCGCCACAGGGCTTCCCTGTTGACCGAGTCGAAGGTGTTGGTAAGGTCGATGAAGGCCAAGTACAGGTCAAGACGCTGTTCTCTGCACTTTTCCTGCATTTTGCGGGCAGCAAAGATCATGTCTGTGGTGCCACATCATGGTTTATGAACATTTAGATTCTGGTAGGAAGTTTTCTACCCCAGGAAGAAGTCTATTCAAGAGGACTCGGGCGATAATCTTGCCAGTCTTAACGGTCTCCCTTGTTCTTATAAATATTGATGATGCCAGCGTCTTTAAGAGCTTGGGGAATGCCTCCTTTCCCATATATTCTCCAGGGGAGAGTGGAGACAGCTGGTAAGCAGAAGTCCTCTTGCTTTATTACCTCGGCTGGGATTCCATCAGGCTCTGCAGCTTTGTTATTTTTCATCTGTTTGATGGCAGTACCTACCTCAGGTAGTTACTGGGTCAGGACTGGGTGCTGAGGGACCTGCAGGGTAGTCAGGACATCCACATCCGTGTTTCGGTTGAGCAGTGAATGGTAGTTCTCTTTCCTTCTTCGTCTTTAATTAGGGAGTTACCGTCGGATGAGCGGATGGTGGCATTTGTTCTTTAGATTGCGAATTTCGCGCTGGGTCACTGCTTTCTTCTTGTGGAAGGTACCAGCTTTGATCCGAGACTGAGGGTCATTTTCATCAAACCGGTCCTAGTGTATTCTTTTGATCTGGCCGAGGGCCTCTCTGCAGATTTTTGTCATGACAGTGTTGAGAATATCACATTCGGCACTTGGATTTGGCTTGTTTGTTGTCGGGTTGTTTATAAGCCCATGTTCGAGGTGCTCTCTGAAAGCAGATGCTTCTGCTGGATCATCGAGACGTTTAATGATAAAACCTCTTCTGGAGGCTTGTTGCCTTCGTCGTTTTGGGGCGACACACACACACAAACACACACACACACACACACACACACACACACACACACACACACACACACGTCCTCCTCCTTTCCTCAAACAAACACTCACTAATTACCCAAAAATACTTCACACGTTAATAAATTTTAATAGTCAAACACCAAAACACATTAGTCGGCCCATAATGTGCTAAAAAGTGGAAAATTCACCCAACACGTCTGCTATAAAGCCCATCAATTTTCTGGGGGGAAGATTTTGGGCCATTAACTTCGCTGAGGTAATTTATGGCGTGCCAAAGGTAATGATTTAAAATGGTGTGTTGTGGTGTGTGCGTGTTTGAAAAATTTGTGACTCTATATTGTGGTGCTGTGTGTTAGTTTTACCTTGGTGCTGTGTGTTAGTGTTATCTTGGTGCTGTGAGTCAGTGTTACCATGGTGCTGTGTTACCTTGGTACTGTATGTTATTGTTTCCTTGGTGCTGTGAGTCAGCATTACCTTGGTGCTGTGTTAGTGTTACTTTGGTGCTCTGTTACCTTGGTACTCTATGTTATTGTTTCCTTGGTGCTGTGTGTTAGTGTTACCTTGGTACTGTGTGTTATTGTTTCCTTGGTGCTGTGTTTTAGTGTTACCTTGGTACTCTATGTTATTGTTACCTTGGTGCTGTGTGTTATTGTTTCCTTGGTGCTGTGTGTTAGTGTTACCTTGGTACTCTATGTTATTGTTACCTTGGTACTGTGTGTTATTGTTTCCTTGGTGCTGTGTGTTAGTGTTACCTTGGTGCTATATTCGTGCCACCTTGGTGCTGTGTTAGTGTTACCTTTGTGTTAGTGATACCTTGATGCTGTGTGTTAGTGTAACCTAAGTGCTGTGTTAGTGTTACCTTGGCGCAGTGTTAGTGTTACCTTGGTGCTGTGTTAGTGTTACCTTGGTGCTATGTTAGTGCTATCTTGGTGCTGTGTGTTAGTGTTACCTTGGTGCTCTGTGTTAGTGTTACCTTGGTGCTGTGTTAGTGTTATCTTGGTGCTGTGTGTTAGTGTTACCTTGGTGCTGTGTTAGTATTACTTTGGTGCTGTGTTAGTGTTACCTTGGTGCTGTGTGACAGTGTTACCTTGGTGCTGTGTTTGTATTACTTTGGTGCTGTATTAGTGTTACCTTTGTGGCGTGTTAGTGTTACCTTGGTGCTGTGTTATTTTTAACTTGGTGCTGTCTTAGTGTTACCTCGGTGCTGTGTTAACATTACTTTGGTGCTGTGTTAGTGTTACCTCGGTGCTGCATTAGTATTACCTTGGTGTTGTGTTAGTGTTACCTTGGTGCTGTGTTAGTGTTACCTTGGTGCTGTGTGTTAGCATTACCTTGGTGCTGTGTGTTAGTGTTCCCTTGGTGCTGTGTGTCAGTGTTACCTTGTTGCTGCGTGTTAGTGTTACCTTCGTGCTGAATGTTAGTGTTACCTTGGTGCTGCGTAATAGTGTCACCTTGGCGTTGTGTGTTAGCGTTACCTTGGTGCTGTGTTAGTGTTACCACGTAATAAAAGATTTATTTTATTTTTATTTCTTAATTTATTTCTTCTTATTACTCTAGTTTCTTTCTTTCTTTCATTCTCTGTATACTCATGAGGTGGAGGGGTGGTGACTGGTGGGATGAGAGGAGGTAACGGCTGGTTTGTGGTTAGGCTAGCCGCCCTAACATCGAAGGAGAGAGGGAAGAGGGAGACTCTAGGATACCTGGGGAATAGGGGTAACCTGCGATAACGAAGACACTAGAGGAGACTGGGTATGGTTGTGTTATTATTAACGGGTCTCTGCTTCAACTTTCTCAAAAAGGGGAGGGATGAACTAGGACACTTACTAACGGTTACTGTATTCATTAAATACTCTCTATTAGGAATTGACAATTATACTTCAAAACAATAAACATATTTCCCTAGCTAGTTAAACAGGGGTCACATAAATCGCAATACATTATGTGAAATGAAGAAAACCTTAAGTGTATTTACATATCCCGCCATGGTAGGAAGCCGATGACACGCACGTTTTCACTTCTACCTCTAACCAGAATCTGTCTTTGAAAACAAAGGCAGGAGTCAGAACGCCACATGTTCATGAAATCACGTCACACAGGCTCTTCTTATTGGCATAGGCCTAAGGCATTCACATTCGCAGGTCACTGAGATTAGCTTGGTGGGAAATACTTAGGTTTTTTTGTGGGACTTTCACTCTAAACTCATGGTACTGTTACAGCCATGGTGCTGAGTGTTACCTTGTATACTGCCCGATTCTGGGGTCATTAATTCTAAGGGGATAACTTAACTCTACTCTTAATTTTAAGGTCGCTGCCACCAGACCCCCCTTGGACAGTATGTAGCTCGATAGGTAGCGGGAAGAGCAAGCTATGCATTGGGTTGGGTTTTTCATTGACCAAATCGAGAGTGGGAAGAAGGGTGAAACATCAAGCATGACGTAACTAATTTATTCCTTATAAAACATATTGCATCCAATCACAATACAAAAAGAGTTGGCCTTCATCAGAAGAACCACTATTATGTTCATTACACTTCACATCAATATACGTCTTACATCAAATAATTACTATTATCATTTTCATTCTTCATAACATCCAATGACCTCCTTACCTCGGTCATTCCTTCTTACCATAACACCCAACACATCAGACTGCACCACCTGTTTGAGTATAGCAGCACATGTTACATTACAGCACCACATTTTATATCATAGCACCACATCCCGGGTACACTCCACACCTACAAGTATGGAACTCCTCGGTATTCTCAGGTACGCATACCAGGTACCTCGTTCACACTATACACTTCCGTAGTAGACGGGATACTTCCCAGGTAATCATACCATTACTGGTTCCACATTTGGTATTTTTAGGTCGCTCCATGTAGCGACCGTGAATCTTCTCAAACATACAATTACTTTCTCCTATCCTGGGTGGTGATATGTAGGGTATCCACAGATTCACAGTGGAGGTGCATAATGGCCGTAAGCAGTCACACCACACATGGCGAGTCCGTCACAGTGTGGTAATGGCCGACGTGCTGAACGCGTGGTACCTGTTTTGGTGAGAGACGTGGCGTTACTAAATGTAATACCTGATGGGCTTTTATCACCACACACTAGTACAATTATTACTTGACTTTATAACATCAGGCAAGGTATTAAGATGTAAAAAACTGCTAGATAAGTCTTTTTAGGGCTGAATGGAGCACGATGGAGTTCACTGACCTGTTTTGGTGAGACAGCTTGGATCACTAAGGAAGATGCCTGGCGTCTCTCACTGAACTAGGCCTACAGTTTCCAATCTTTAATTTTCACTTTGATTTTATTCAGGTTCTCACATATACACTTTCCTATCTATTGTGACCTTATGCCTTATAATTATATATCTTAATCCTAAATTACATACTAAAGTAAGGATCTGCTTTGCCAGTTCCTAGGGAAATTAATTAGGCTATATCATTAAGTCAAAACTGTAGCCAGCGGCAGAATGGGCGCCAACATAGAACAAAGCCTAGCGTCGTATTTTCATGGCGTGGGTATATCCACATCACTTCAATCTGTATTTAAGGAAACTCCCCTCACACATTGCAATCGTTGAACATATTCATAAGATTCTCTGATCATTGCATTGTTCGTGGTTATTCGTCACACGAGATAACGAGGTGTATTAAGCTCACACCGAGGCATACAAGATATTTTCTTTGAAGTATAGTTTCTGGATCACTTCCAACACTTCACCTATGTCTGACACATTTACCCTTTTTCCAGATCATTGTTCTCTTATAGTTTCAGCTGATACTTGCGGTAGCTACAGGTATGCTCAATAATCGTTCACAGACGTAAACAGTATGACCTTCAAACACTATCTACACTTATCCCTCACACTAGTCCGTATCAATTGGACCTTCCCAATCATCCTATAGATACCTTGAGTTTAATGCTATGGGTACATACAGTTAATATTATATGACCGTACCTTGGTACAATTCGTATAAAACAACATACAGTAGGTGGGTTATCCTTTACCAACGTTTCCCGTTTTCTGTGACTCTACAAGCGCGGTGGATTTGAAGGTTATGTAGCATAGTATGAATAAAAGAGATATTAAGGATGACAATGATGTGTGCAGTACACTTGGTGCTGTGTGTTAGTGTCACCTTGGTGCTGTGTGTCAGTGTTACCTTGGTGCTGTGTGTCAGTGTTACCTAGGTGCCGTGTGTCAGTGTTACCTTGGAGCTGTTAGTTTTACCTTGGTGCTGTGTTAGTGTTACCTTGATGCTGCGTGTCAGTGTTACCTTGATACTGTGTTAGTGTTAATTTGGTAATGTGTTACTATTACCTTGGTGCCATAATAGTGTTACCTTGGTGCTGCGTTAGTGTTTCCATGGTGCTGTGATAGTATTACCTTGGTGCCATGTTGTGTGTTACCTTGGTGCTGTGTGTTAGTATTACCTTGGTGCTGTATGTTAGTTTTTCCTTGGTGCTGTGTT
This sequence comes from Homarus americanus, assembly GCF_018991925.1. NCBI lineage: Eukaryota > Metazoa > Arthropoda > Malacostraca > Decapoda > Nephropidae > Homarus > Homarus americanus. The sequence continues at coordinate 13,363,761 of NW_024730668.1, read as the reverse complement.
AGTGTTACCTTGGTGCTGTGTTAGTGTTACCTTGGTCCTGTGTGTTAGTGATACTTTGGTGCTGTGGGTCAGTGTTACTTTAGAACTCTGTGTTAGTGTTACCTCGGTGCTGTGTTAGTGTTACCTTGGTGCAGTGTTATATTACCTTGGTGCCGTGTTAATGTTACCTTGGTGCTGTTAGTGTTACCTTGGTGCAGTGTTAGTGTTACCTTGGTGCTGTGTGTCAGTCTTACCTTGATGCTGTGTTAGTGTTAACTTGGTACTGTGTTACTATTACCCTGGTGCCATAATAGTGTTACCTTGGTGCTGTGTTAGTGTTACCTTGGTACTGTGTGTAACCTTGGTGCCATATTAGTGTTATGTTGGTGCCATGTTAGTGTTACCTTGGTGCTGTGTTAGTGTTACCTTGGTACTGTGTGTAACCTTGGTACCATATTAGTGTTATGTTGGTGCCATGTTAGTGTTACCCTGGTGTCGTGTTGTGAGTAACTTTGGTGCTGTGTGTTTGTATTACCTTGGTGCTGTGTTAGTGTTTGTTCCTTGGTGCTGTGTTAGTGTTACCTTGGGGCTGCTTGTTAGTTTTACCTTGGTGCTGTGTTGGTGTTACCTTGGCGCCATATTAGTGTTACCTTGGTGCTGTGTTAGTGTTACGTTTGTAATGTGTGTTAGTGTTACACGCTAGTCCGTATCAATTGGACCTTCTGCATTGTCTTGAG
>NW_024730668.1:13360190-13362945 GCF_018991925.1 Homarus americanus | reverse complement strand
CTAATGCAGCTCCTAGGTAACACTGAAACACAGTACCAAGGGAACACTAACACAGTACCAAGGTAACACTAACACAGCACCAAGGTAGCACTAACACAGCACCAAAGTTATACTAACATAGCACCAAGGTAACACTAACAAGCAGTACCAAGGTAACACTAATATGGCACCAAGGTAACACTAACACAGAACCAAGGTAACATTAACAAACAGCACCCAGGTAACACTAACATAGCACCAAGGTAACACTAACACAGCACCAAGGTAACATTAACAAACAGCACCAAGGTAACACTAACACAGCACTTAGGTTACACTAACACACAGCACCAAGGTAACACTAATGCAGCTCCTAGGTAACACTGAAACACAGTACCAACGTAACACTAACACAGTACCAAGGTAACACTAACACAGTACCAAGGTAACACTAACACAGCACCAACGTAGCACTAACACAGCACCAAAGTTATACTAACATTGCACCAAGGTAACACTAACAAGCAGCACCAAGGTAACACTAATATGGCACCAAGGTAACACTAACACAGAACCAAGGTAACACTAACAAACAGCACCAAGGTAATACTAACACAGAACCAAGGTAACACTAACACTGCACCAAGGTAATGCTAACACAACACTTATGTATCACTAACACACAGCACCAAGGTAACACTAACAAACAGCACCAAGGTAACACTAACACAGCACCAAGGTAACACTAACACAGAACCAAGCGTAAAACAAACAAACACAAGGTATACTAACACAGCACCAAGGTAACACTAACACTGACCAAGGTAATGCTAACACAACACTTCAGGTATCACTAACACAGCACCAAGGTAACACTCTAACAAACAGCACCAAGATAACACTAACACAGCACCAAGGTAACACTAACACAGAACCAAGGTAACACTAACAAACAGCACCGCGTAATACTAACACAGCACCAAGGTAACACTAACACTGCACCAAGGTGATGCTAACACAACACTTAGGTATCACTAACACACAGCACCAAGGTAACACTAACAAACAGCACCAAGGTAACACTAACACAGCACCAAGGTAACACTAACACAGCACCAAGGTAACACTTACAAACAGCACCAAGGTAACACTAGCACAGCACTTAGGTTACACTGACACACAGCACCAAGGTAACACTAACACAGCACCAAGGTAATGCTAACACAACACTTAGGTATCACTAACACACAGCACCAAGGTAACACTAACAAACAGCACCAAGGTAACACTAACAAACAGCACCAAGGTAACACTAACACAGCACCAAGCTAACACTAACACAGCGCCAAGGTAACACTAACACACAGCACCAAGGTAATACTAACACACAGCTAAAAAGGTAACACTAACACAGCACTAAGGTAACACTAAAACAGCACTAAGGTAACAATAATATGGCACCAAGGTAATGCTCACTGTTATCACCGCTGGCTTCAGCTACAGTGCTGGCGTGTGATGCCATTAAATCTTTCGACCCGTGACCTCGCCAGATGTAGAAGTGTTTACAGACAAGTCCTGGATTTGCTGAGTGGACTGTCTTGGACTCATGGCGGTGCTACCCGCCCCTCCATGAGTTAGATCGCCCTCTCTAGTGATGCTGTGTAGACCAGCCTTCTCCTGTCCGAGAATTTGTGCTGGAACGATTTACGCAATACTCTTGTCTCTTGGAACACCATACTGATCTGCATTGACCCGCACTTGTAAGTACAGCCTAAGTTTTGACATACCCGCCGGTACTGAAATATTGTTGACTAATTACGCCTACTCGTTTCTGCCTAACCTGGAGTAATAAGACAATACAGAATGAAGGGAAGCTAAGATTAATAGAGTTATGAACTTTGTGTTATGTCAGTATGTTTTATAAATAGTAATTCGGATAAAATTGTGTGAGACTAACTAATTATGTATCAGATGGATCACCTTGTAATATTATGAACGCCTTCTCCTCTGCAGGTTTTGACCACATCAATAAATACTAATGCGTCAAAAGACGGGTTTCAATCATTCCCTTCGACTTGCCCGTAACCTGAACGTCCTTAACCAAGGCGCTTACAGTCAAAACAAGTACGGTGGGTGGGGGGGGGCGTCGAAGGGAATTCTACTACCATGAAGAACAAAGGAACCACCAACGCCTGGAGTTCAGCGTGAGACAACGTTGATCGTCATACGTCAGCACAAGAGACGTGTGTCGTGTGTTTGAGTGAAGTGTTCAAATATCTGAGGAGTTGTCATAAAGTTTCGGTTCAAGCGTACAGGGCTGTGAGCATTTGTTTGCGACGAGCCAGCCCGCGCACCCAGTGAACGAATATTCATTACACTCGGACAGCGTCGTAAGGTTTCGGTCCGAGCAGACGGGCTGTTATTGTTCATTCCGGACAGGCAAGCCCACACTCCCAGTGATTATACGCGTGTGTGTACACACCAGTGATCATAAAGAACAGCTGATCCGCCTACACCAGTGACGCACCGTGGTTACACTGATGAATCATGCACAACACCTACATAGTATATAAAATATCAAGTAGAATATGTCCTCTCTAAAATTAAAATATCTTACCTCAGATCATTTGCGGTAAAAAAAAATATCTACTTATATTGAAATTCGACTCTCCGAGAAATTGGAGAATTCTTATTGACATTGATATTGGTAGTTTATTTAGCCAGAAGAACACAAATAGTAATAATAATATTAATAATAATAATAATAATAGTAACA
>NW_024730668.1:13354746-13360091 GCF_018991925.1 Homarus americanus | reverse complement strand
GATAGTATTACCTATGTGTTTGTGTTACCTTAGTGCTGTGTTAGTGTTAACTTGGTGCTGTGTGTTAATGTTACCTTGAAGCTGTATTAGTGTTACCTTGGTACTGTGTGTCAGTGTTACCATGGTGCTGTGTGTCAGTTTTACCTTGGTGCTGTGTGTCAGTGTTACCTTGGTGCTCTGTGTCAGTGTTACCTTGGTGCTGTGTGTCAGTGTTACCTTGGTGCTGTGTGTCAGTGTTACCTTGGTACTGTGTGTCACTGTTCCTTGATGCTGTGTGTCAGGGTTACCTTGGTGCTGTGTGTCAGTGTTACCTTGGTGCTGTGTGTCAGTGTTACCTTGGTGCTCTGTGTTAGTGTTACCTTGGTGCTGTGTGTCAGTGTTACCTTGGTGTTGTGTTTTAGTGTTACCTTGGTGCTCTGTGTCAGTGTTACCTTGATGCTGTGTGTCAGGGTTACCTTGGTGCTGTGTGTCAGTCTTACCTTGGTGCTGTGTGTCAGTGTTACCTTGGTGCTGTGTTAGTTTTAGCCTAGTACTGTGTTAGTATTACCTTGGTGCCATATAATTGTTACCTTGGTGCTGTGTTAGTGTTACCTTGGTGCTGTGTGTCAGTGTTACCTTGGTGCTGTGTGTCAGTGTTACCTTGGTGCTGTGTGTCATTGTTACCTTGGAGCTGTATTAGTTTTAGCTTAGTGCTGTGTTAGTATTAACTTGGTGCCATATTATTGTTACCGTGGTACTGTGTTAGTGTTACCTTGGTGCTGTGTGTTCGTGTTACCTTGGTGCTGTGTGTCATTGTTACCTTGGTGCTGTGTTAGTGTTAACTTGGTGCTGTATTAGTATTACCTTGGTGCCATATTATTGTTTCCGTGGTACTGTGTTAGTGTTACCTTGGTGCTGTGTTGTGTTACCTTGGTGTGTGTTAGTGTTACCTTGGTGTTGTGTTAGTGTTACCTTGGTGCTGTGTTAGTGTTACCTTGGTGCTGTGTTAGTGTTACCTTAGTGCTGTGTGTTAGTGAGACCTTGGTGCTGTGTTAGTATCACCTTGGTGCTGTTTTAGTGTTACCTTGGTGCTGTGTTAGTGTTACCTTGGTGCTGTGTGTTAGTGATACCTTGGTGCTGTGTTAGTGTCACCTTGGTGCTGTGTGTTAGTGATACCTAAGTGCTGTGTCAGTGTTACCTTAGTGCAGTGTTAGTGTTACCTTAGTGCTGTGTTAGTGTTACCTTGGTGCTGTTTTAGTTTTACCTTGGTGCTGTGTTTGTATTACCTTTGTGTTAGTGTTACCTTGCTGCGGGGTAATGTTACCTTCTTGCAGTGTTAGTGTTACCTTGGTGCTGTGTTAGTGTTACCTTGGTGCTGTGTTAGTGTTACCTTGGTGCTGTGTTAGTGTTACCTTGGTGCTGTGTTAATGTTACCTTGGTTCCAATGTCTGCTCCCCCCTACAAACAGAGCTGGTAGCAATCTCAAAGGCCCTACAACACGCTGCAACACAACACAACAAGTCCATCATAATTCACACGGACTCGAAATCGGCCATGCAGGCTCTGCAACACAGTCAACCAAGAGGCAACGTCCACATCATAACCTCGATCCTCGCACAGCTACAGGAATTCCATAGCCAAAACCGCCCAGTCGTCTTACACTGGATTCCCAGTCATGTGGGGATCAGAGGAAATGACGTGGCAGACGAAGCAGCCAAGGCAGCTACACGTTCTAGTAGCGTACACATCCAAGTTCCAGCAAGCGTGCAATAGATCAAGAATCACCTTAGAACGACTAGCAAGCTCCACATCAAAAAGAGCTTCCTTCACGCATTCAACGCTGGTTCCCAATCAGCCAAATGGTACCTGGCGGCTACAAAAGGGGAACCACCTTTCGCTGACAAGAAAACACCAAGACAAACCCAAGTCAGCCTTCATCGACTACGACTAGGGTACAAGTGCTCCTGGCAGATGATCGGAAATGACGACATGGAATGCACCTACTGCCAGGAGCCAGCAGCCAACCCACTTGAACACTATCTCCTCGACTGCGAAGTCACACAAAGCCTCCGAAACAGAACTCAAATCTCCCAAGAAGCACACACAACACCAGCGGCCACTCTAACCCGAAAGGCCCACACAGACCACATTCACCACCTTCTCCGGTCATCACACGATACCCACCACCCAGATAGCTTAGAAAGTATCCTCTCCCAGCAAGTGCGGACCCCAGTTCGGGGGGCGCGCCACTCCGAAACTGACCACGTCCAAGAGTGGGGGTTGGTGGTAAGCGTCCACTGATCGGGGGTCCGCTCACACTTGCAACCTGCAGTATCCTTCCAATCTGCAGGTGGGACCTCCTCCAATCCTAATCCGGTCTGCTGCTCCAGGAGCTCCAGCTGGAACCACCAAACGTGCCGCCTACAGGCAAAGGCCCGTGTCGGACTACGGTCCTACAATCTTAACAACAACAACATTGTGAAAGTGTTACCTTAGTGTTGCGTTGTGCGTTACTTTGTTGCTGTGTTTTAGTATTACCTTGGTGCTGTGTTTGTGTTACCTTGGTGCTGTGTTAGTGTTACACTGGTACCATATTTATGTTAACTTGATGATGTGTAAATGTTACCTTGGTGTTGTAATGTGCGTTACTTTGTTGCTGTGTATTAGTGTTGTGTGTTAGAATTACCTTGGTGTCGTGTTGTGCGTTATTTTTTTTGCTGTGTGTTAGTGTTACCTTGGTCCTGTGTTGGTGTTACCTTGGTAATGTGTGTTAGTGTTAATCTTGGTACTTGCTTGTTAGTGTTACCCTAGCGCTGCCTGTTAGCCTCACCATGGTGCTACCTGTTAGTTTTTCTTATGTGCTGCGTGTTAGTATTACTTTGGTGCTACCTGTTAGTATTACTTTGGTGCTACCTGTTAATATTACTTTGATAGTTTCTGTTAATATACTGTGGAGCTGCGTGTTAGTATTACTTTGGTGCTGGATGTTAGTATTATGTTACGACCCCACCTTCATTGGGCCCTAGTCTCATCACTAATCGCCTGGTAACTGCCCTGTCAACCAACCTGTCCACGCCATCTAGGAGGGTGATTCGTCACTTTTGTGCCCATACTTGCAGTTTCACCTCCCACCTCGACGACGGTTCTCAATTGCTTCACCTAGTCAACAGTCTTCGACTGGAGCCGAAAACGACTTCTCCTGCCCGAGTGTAGCCAGTACACCTATAGCTACTTTCAGACTTCTACGCCCTTAATGCATGGGTCATAAAGGCAAGCATGAACTTAGCATGCTTCCCAGATGGGCGCTGTAAACGTTTCTGCGCTTCACCTTCCACAGGATGTAAGGGGGTGCCCAATAAACTAGCCCCTCGGGGGAAATCTAAAATCTACAGCTACTGTCCTGGTTGGTTACTCCTACTTCCATGGCTGGTCTACTCTTCTGAGATATCTGAAGTTCAACTTGTCTTACTTCTACCCAGCTATCACTAGGACCAGGACGGCTGGACCTCCCCTGCTTTCACGGGGACTATCAGGTCATAAGTAGAATTCTACGTTCCCACTTACCTTCATTGTGTTCCGTTTTCCCGTATGTTGTTTAGGTTAGATTTGTACGTAGGTTTGGTTAGGATTTTGTTGATTTTGTGTGTTAGGAGTTAAATTTCTTATTATTGTATGTGCACCGTGTTTATATTTGTGTTTTGTAGTGAGTAAATGTACATAATTTTATTTACACCCTTCACTTTCTCCTGAGGAGAGGGTTATCTACTCGGGTCACATGCTTGTTCTGTAATTTTTTTTGAACTTCTGTGAGCAGTTAACTTTGTTACGGTTGTGAACCGTTGGACCCAAGTCGAGATATTCCCCGCATATTCATACATCTCATAACAAGGGGCGAATTTGTCGGCATATCCCATTCGCTACCCGTAACAAGTAGTGACCTTTCCAGGATCATTTATTAAACAAAGTTTGTTCCGTTGTCATCAAACGCACTTTTTCATCTTGGTAACTTAATTACCTTGTACCTATTTTTAGTGTTGGTGTTACTGAATGCAATTAGTGGTTTTGTAGGTACCGTAAGTGGTTTGAGGCAATCAACATCACTACTTTCTTAGATATGGTTAATCTTGTAGTGATGGAAGAATGTGTTAAGACACGTGGAGGAACGCGGTGAGACTTTGTTCAGGCAGCTCGTTTAGCCGATTCTTGCTATCTGATGGTTAAGTTGTTGTCTGACAGAGGGAGAAACAATAGTCAGAACGTAGTCTTCCTTTGGTGATAACCTTGCTCATGGGGATGGTAATCCGACGCGGCCGTCTAGTCCGTTTTTGTGTGCATATTGTAAGACCTGGTCATACCATTCGATTTTGTAGACACCCAAAGTGTAAAAATATGTGCAGGTTCCAAGTACAATCAGGGTAAGCGTGAGACCACTCTGGCCAATAATCACTTTTCACCTCGGGACCTTTGCAGACTATAAATTCCTCGGACATTTCTCCTTGCCTCCAGACGGTGTAAAATATGCCATTAACATTCTACGTGATACTGGGGCTTCTCAAAGCATGTTGCTATACAGTGCTCTCCCTCAGGTTTCCAACAATTTTACTGGGGAGAAAGTACCGTACTGGTTGCATACTTAACCTCTTGCCCTCCTTACAACTTGGATAAAGTATATCTCTCGTCCCCTGTTAAAAGGCGTAGTTAAAGTGGTTATCAGAAGGCAGCCCTCTCAGTGAAAGGAATAAAATTGTTGTTGGGAAATTACTTGGCAGGGAAATTAGTAGTCCCTAATATAATTGTTACCTATTCTCCTCGTGATGTAGATCTTGATTCAGACACAAAACTCTATCTCCTGTATTCCCAGCCGTTGCTGTCACGATCTCGGGAACATACTTCACAAAAGCCTGTTCCTTCAAAAATCACGGACCAACTGTATTCTAAAACAATCTCCAAATAAAACCTTATAGCTGCTCAACAAACTGACCGTTCTCTTGCTAGACTAAGACATGTAGCCGAAGACCCTAACGCCCGTATTAGGAAACATCCTCCCTTGAAGAGGGTCGTCGTGTTTCAACCAGAGTTTAAAACAAAATGAGTCCCGAGGGACACTACAGTACTTAACGGGGTGGTGTGGCGGTAAAATTAACTAATTCCAATGAAATTAATCTATATTAGAATTAGTCAATTTTACCGCCACACCACCCCGTTAAGTACTGTACTGCGATGTGTCTCAGGACTCATTTTGTTTAAAACTCGGGTTAAAACACGACCCTCTTCGAGGGAAGATGTTGTTTAATAATACGGGCGTAAATCTCTAGATAAATTTCCTTACTGTTATATGGACCAAGGGATCCTTACGAGAGCATTTC
>NW_024730668.1:13337955-13354646 GCF_018991925.1 Homarus americanus | reverse complement strand
TTATTATCATTATCATTATTATATACATTTTTGCTCCCCAGGCCCCGATGTGGGTCAGTGACCTGTGCCAGGGTGTAATCCCCGTAAAAAAAAAGATAGCGGTTGTTCTGTTCATTGTTATTTTGTTATGACCTTAATTGTCCTATGCTGGTACAGGAGACGGATTACCCAGAGAAAATCTGCACTGTTTGGTGGGGTCGAAAATCTCTGAGACTAGGACACTCCACCAGGTGTCGAACGGTCAGTGGGACCAGGCAGTTATCACAATGGGGAGGGGCTAGCAAATTGAGGTGTGTGTGTGATGGAATCCCAGCCGAGTTGTATAAAGCAGGAGGACCTTGCTTACCAGCCGTCTCTCTCTCTCGGAGAATATATGGAAAAAGAAGGAATCCCCCGCTATTAAAGACACCTCCATCGTCAATATTTATAAGAACAAGGGAGACCGGTCAGACTGTGGCAGCTACCGTGGTCAGACTGTGGGAATCATGGGATCTCACTGTTATCTGTAGCTGACAAGATTATCGCCCGAGTCCTCCTAAACAGACTTCTTCCTGCGGCGGAAAACTTCCGAATCTCAATGTGGATTTAAACCATCACGAGGCAGCACTGATATGATCTTTGCTGCCCGTCAGATACAGGAAAAGTGCAGAGAAAAGCAGTTGTGACCTGTACATGGCTTTCATCGACCTAACCAAGGCCTTTGACTCGGTCAACAGGAAAGCCCTCTGGTGGACCCTCGCCCGTTTTAGCTGCCCACCAACATCACCATTGTGAGGCAACTTCACGATGGCATGAACGGCAGTGTCCTGCACAATGGCACCCAGTCTGAGTTCTTCCTCATCCAAACAGGGACAAGGGTGTGTACTAGCACCAACTCTCTTTCATTTTAGCTGCCTTCCTTACTCGTACCAGCGCAAATTTATCTGGCGGGGTGACATCGAGTACCGGATGCAGAGTCTTTTCAACATAAGACAACTCCAGGCAAGAACAAAGGTGTCGGTAATTTCCATTACTGAGCTTCAGTATGTAGACGACCTCACCCTAGTTGCTCACACTGAACGCGACCTACAAGAGATCCTGAACACCCACGCAGATGTCTATACAGATTCTTTCACCCTGCCACTGATCAGCCACATCACCATCCATTCAGCTTAACGGTACTACCCTCACTAATGTTACCCACTTTCCGGTATCTCGGTTCCCACCTGTCCACCACCGCGACATCGATGAAGAGGTTCAGCATCTGATCAGATGTGCATCTCAAGCCTTTGGTAGACTTCGAAACCATGTCTTCAGCTGTAGGAGCTGAAATTATCCACAAAGTTACACGATATCGAGCAGTGGTCCTCCCCACCCTGCTATATAGCAAAGACATGGGTCACATACAGGAGGCACATCAAGGCACTTGAAAACTTTCAACAACATAGTCTACGTTCCATCCTTCGAAGTTCGCTGGGAAGACAAGAGAACAAATGCCAGTATTCTTGCTGACACCAGTAGACTGCCAAAGCAGCTACTTTACAGTCACCTAATGAATAGTAAACGTAACACTGGCGGGCATCTGAAAAGGTATAAGGATAGTCTTCAGACAAACCCGAAAAAGTGCCAAATCGACCCCTCACCTGGGAGACAATTACCCACACTGTAACGCTTTGAGGATTGTTACGACCCGACCTTCATTGGGCCGTAGTCTCGTCACCAATCGACACTTCGCCTGGTAACTGTGTACTGCGCACATCATTGTCATCCCTAAAAATCCCATTTAATTCATATTACGCTACATAACATTCAAATGCACCGCGCTTGTAGAACCTCAGAAAACGGGAACATTGAGAAAGGACAACTCACCTACTCAAGGTTCCTAGACCATGTGTTGTATTGTACCCAGGTATAGTTATATCATATCAAGTGTATGTATTCATAGCATTAAGAATCACTCAGGGTAGGCATAAGATGAATGTTAAAGTCCAGTTGAGCCGGACTAGTGTACTGTAAGACTAAGTGATTAGGTTTGAAGGTCCTACTATTTACGTCTGTGAGCGTGTAGCGAACGTAACTCCAACAGATATCATATGAAAATACATGAGAACAATGATCTGGAAAAAGGATAAATGTATCAGAACTATGTGAGGTGTTGACAGTGATCTAGAAACTATACTTGAAAGGAAATATCGTGTATGCTTCGGTATGAATTTAATACACCTCGTAGCCTCACGTGACATATACCCACGACAGGTACAGTGATCAGAGAATCTTATGTCTGTGTTCAAATAGTGCAATGTGTGAGAGGAGGATCCTCATTACAGTTTTTATGAAGTTGATACACCCCGCGCATGATCATTCGCCTTTTGTTTCAAGGCCACAGGTACCAGATGCCCCGTTGATATTATAATCCCAGGCATTTACCAAGCACTAGCAAACCAAGACCTTACCTTAGTGTAATTTAGGATTAAAATATGTGTTTATAAGACATGAGTGACAATATACCGAAAAGTGTTCAGGTGAGAACCATAAGAACAAAAGTGTAATTGAGGATTGGAAACAGGCCTATGACGAGAAGGGCGGGCACTGGCCTCAGTCTTCTCCGTTCTACCGTCCACCTCAGGTCAGTGTCCTAGCGGCTATATCCCGCCCTATAATTAAGGTTGATAAAAGAAGTTACTACAGTTTAAAGCTTTGCGGATATATAAGTGTGATAGGAATGTGTTAAGGGGTGATAACCGCCCGTCCAGGCATTATTGCTCAGTCTTCTCCGTTCTACCGTCACCTCAGGTGCCATGTGGTCGGAGTACCTTGCCGCCCGGCCGCCATTGTCCCTTTGAGCGTCACAACAGGTGGGGACGACTCCGCTATTGCCAGTCCACTGTGAACCTGTGGATTTCAAGCGCACTACCCAAATGAATAGTCACAACTAAGGAGACCGGGAGAAACTGCGGTCGTCACTTGAGCGACCTATAATACCAGGCGAGAAATAGTGCTGGTATGTTCTAGGTGAAGCCCTCGTCTTTACCACCGAGGGCGGTGCAACGAGGTGCCTGGTGTGTATACCTAAAAGTCACAAGGAGTCACATACTTGCAGGTATGGAGTGTAACATGTGTGTTGAGATGGTGCTACTATGTATGATAACCGACTTGCTATATTCCACACAGGTGGAGCAGTCTGATGTGTTAAGGATATTGTAAGAAGGAACGACCGAGGTACGGTGGTCACAGATTGTTATGCAATAAGTAGGTGGATGACACGCCATCAATGTAAGAGCTCTGTCCATCTGGGTAACCACATTTCCGTTGTTCTTCTGAGGAAGGCCAATTCATGTATATGTTTTTTATCAGTATGTTTTATAAGGAATAAATCAATTAAGACATGTTATGGTTTCACCCTTCTTTACCCTTATCGATCTGGTCAAGGAAAAACCTAACCCAATGCCTAGTCCACTCTGCCCACTACCTAACGAGCTACATGTTGTCCAGAGGGGTCTGGTGGCAGCGACCCTTAGAAATTAAGATTAGAGTTAAGTTATCCCCAGATTTAGTGACCCCAGATCTGGCAGTATAACTGCCCCGTTAACCAACCTTTCCACGCCATACTTGCAGTTTCACCTCTTACCTAGAACACGGTTCTGTTGCTTCACCTACTCATTAGTCGTCAACCGGAGCCGAAAATGACTTCTCCTGTCCGAGTGCAGCCAGTACAACTTCAGCTACTTCCCTGGCTGGTTATTCCTATTCCCAAGGCTGGACTACTCCTCTGAGATATCTGCAGTACAACTTGACTTGCTTCTCCCCAGTTATCACGAGGACCAGGAGGGCTGGACCTCCTCTGCTTTCACGGGGACCATCAGATCTTTAGTAGAATTCTACGTTCCCCCTTTCCTCCATTGTGTTCCCTTTTCCCGTATGTTGTTTAGGTTAGATTTGTACGTAGGTTTGGTTAGGATTTAGTTAATTATTTTGTGTGTTAGGAGTTAGGTTCTTATTATTCTATGTGCACCGTGTTCATATTTCTTTGTTATGTAGTAAGTAAATGTACAAAATTTTATTCACCCTCAGTGGCGTAGCTAGAGTGTGTGGGCTGCCCTTTTGAGTTTGCCCCCGTGCTCAATTTTATATATATATATATATATAAATAGTTTGTGTACCATTATAATATTACTGTACTTTCACATACTCAAATATAGTATGCTTTAAATACACACCAAACATACTTAAACTTTATAAGTAACAGTTAAAAAAAGCAAAAACGACATATAGGATAGAAAAAAGTAAAAGTGTAAAAATTAGGACCATCTTTATTTCTGAAATGAAAACTACAACTTTCTACAAAGTAACTTTTCTTGTTTTTGTTGGCAAATCTTCAATGACATTGTCAAAAACTATTTCATCTGTCAATTGTCGCTCTATAGACAGTATGGCAAGATTTCTCAACCGCAAGGTGCTCGCAGTAGATCTTAAGTAATTCTTGATCAGTTTTAGTTTCGAAACTCCTCTCACAGGTAGCAACACTAACAGCAATTGTGAGGAAAATCCTCAACATTATTACTATATTTGGAACCGAGTTCCCAAGGTTATACTTTTGAATAAACTGCAAAGTTCAAGGGGGCCTTTTCCACGTCTGTATTCTGTCTTTAATAGTTATAGCAGCAACAGCAACAAAATGCTGAAGTCTTTTTTTCTCTCAACAGGTTACAGGTTGTGTGTGTGGGGGGGGGCATATAAGGGTGTAGCTCATGAAGTGGCCGTGATGATGTGGGTCAGGTGTTAGGTCAGACACGACAAGGATTAACTTGCAGCCGATACAGGGATGGATTAACGTCTCCAGTAGCTGCAGATATGGGTGATGAGCAGACCCAAAGTGCCGCCGGGCCAGACTGGCTCCTCAGCTACGCTTAGTGTTCACCCTTTAATCTCACCTGAGGAGAGGGTTATCTATTTGGGTCCTATGCTTGTTTTATAAGTGTTTTGAACTTCTGTGAGCAGTTAACTTTGTTACGGTTGTGAATCGTTGGACCCAAGTCAGGATATTCGCCAATATTCATACATGCTCACAACAAAGGGCTACTTTGTCAGCATATCCCATTCCCGACCAGAACAAGTGGTGACCTTGCCAGGATCTTTTAAAACAGACATGCAACTCTCCCAGATGATTAATTATTTTGTCCCAACAGTTAAAGTTTATTAAGTTGTCATCAAATGCACTTTGTCATCTTGGGAACTTAATTACCTTCTACCTATTTTTAGTGTTGGTGTTACTGAGTGTAGTTAGTGGTTTTGTTGTATCGATATGCAGTACTTCTACAGATTAGGGATAATCCAGATCCTGTATATGCCATAAGTCCCCCTCTCATTTTAACATGGTTTATCTCGACTACACCCAGGTAGGGGTGAATATTCCTAATTCAAGGGAAGAATCTGGAGAGATAAAGCCGCATTCTTTGATAGTTTGACCGATTTTCTTGGGACCTAAGGTTCGGGCAGATTAGGATAGAGCTTCAGTCTTCTCCATCACTGACAAAGTTGGTGATCGTTGATTTTCTCACTCAATTAAGGGGTAATCCGGATCTTGTTTACGCTGTAAGCCACCCCCATTTTCATTTTCTTTTTCTTTTTTCATAAGAGAGTCCGACAATCAGGAAGTTACTAGCCCAGGAGTAGCTCGGTAAGATCCCAGTGCTTACATAGTTAGCCTTCCTTCAAATTTTCTTTATCTGGATTAGTGCCTTCCTTATTCCTCCGAGGTAGGAATCATTCCACAGGACATAGCGGCACCGATCGGAAAATAAATCCTCTCGCCTTCTTTGAAGGAATCTTAACGATTATCAAAATAACATGACCACCAGTGTTACTAAGTTGATGTTGGGGGGTGTTCTGTGAAGACCCTTCCTGGATAAACTTACAAATTTTAAAAATTAAGAAGGACTACCATATGTCTTAAGAGGTCATTAGAAACAGTCATTTAATCCCTAGAACAGCAGGGTATTGTTGTGAATCTGTCGATCAATTGACCCCCATTGGGGCTTTCTCCTACTAGGAAGTTAGTCTTCAGACCTCTGTAACTCTCAGTATGTTATGGATAATGGTACACCTAGAGATAGTGCTACTATCATTGAGACAGAAAGAATGAAGTTTGAGGAGGAACAGCAGAAGTTTTAGGAGGAACGGCAGACGTTTGAGGAGGAACGGCAGACGATTGAGGAGGAACAGCAACTTAAAACTAAAAGATGGAAATTCTGGATAAACAAAATGCTTTTAATCCAGCTAGGGAGTCCTCATTAGTACCTCATTATGACGAGAATTTTTTTTCTCTTTGAGGATATAGCAAGAAATAATAATTGGTCTCATATGCACTGGATAACTTTGATAGTGTAGGATCGTCTCTCCAAACTGCCTACAACTGCGAGCCACCACCTGCTATCACATTCCAACGTGCTGCTCAGCAACGAAACTATTCACCGGGACTTCTCGGGTTTTCCAACATGACTCATACGGCTGCTGGGTATATAAGCTCTTCTCCATTGAGATTCATTCTGACCATTCTTCTTGAACTAGCAACACCTCCTCCTCCTCCGCTGCCTGGCTGCCCTCGCATCTCCGCCTGCCTGGCAGTCCTCGCCCCGCCGCAGCATAGCGACCCACCAGCTGTCCTTCCCTGAGCTTCCTCACCAACCAACTCTCATTCTGCCCATTTTCCTGAACAAGCAACATCTCCTCCAGCAAGCTCCACGCTGTTAACATTTCATTCAACCAGGAGGCCAGCAACAGGCAACATCTTCTAACGAAGCTCCTGCACATCTACTCCTTCAACAAGCTACCACGAACGTCTCTATTGACCAGCTCCTCACCACACGGCACCTCCAGCACCAGACTGTCTGTCATGTAACTTATAATATACAAGAAAAACCACATTAGAGTTTCCTTCCATCCTGAGTGCTAGACAACATTAATATCTCGATATTCCCTACAATAGCTTCTAAAATCCTCGAAAGCTAGTAGAGTATCTAACGCCTGAAGTGATAGAAGTGATTATGAGGTTGTCAAACGGAGTATTTTAGATGCTTACTCAATTTCCCTGATGGATATTGGCAACAGTTTAGGAACTATTTAAAATCTTTTATGCACACCTTCCTAGAATTTGCACTTGAGAAGGTGAGGCTAGCTCGTAAATGGTTTGAGGCAAACAACATCACTACTAAGACATGGTTAATTTTGTAGTGATGGAAGAATAGACTCCCTTTTAATGTGTTAAGACGCATGGAGAAACGTGGTGATAAAGACCTTTACAGGCAGCTCGCGTTTATTCTTACTATCTGATGGTGAAGTCATTGTCTGACAGAGGGGAAACAATAGCCAGAATATAAAGTCTTCCTCTGGTGATAACCTTGCTCATGGGTATGGTAATCCGACACGCCATCTAGTCCGCTTATGCGGTGCATATTGTAGACACCCAAAGTTAAAATAATGTGCAGGTTCCTACTACAGTGGTCCTCGGTTAACGAGCACAACTGCTCCAGCAGGTTGCTCGTTAACCGGTACTCAAGTAACCGAAACCATTGTTTCAATGGGTTTGTAATTGCTCCAGCTCACCGAAATTGCCTAAATTCAACAAAAAGGTAAAAAGTACACTTACTTTGAGGTGTGTATGTAGAAGGCCCTGGATGATGATGATGATGATGATGGGAATTAGAATGGGGGTGGAGGAGAAGGGAAGAGAAGGCATTGGGGTGGAAGAGAAGTCACCCCATGGCACCATTTCACCCATAAAATTTTAGTTCTCTTGGTGTAATTCAAGATTATTTCTTTTAAATCAACACTGCACTGCATTATATATTGTCAATATGTAAAATAAATTTCAAATGACCAATAATTTGCTTGAAAACCAGAAAAAGCATTTAGTTGAAGAGAGTCTCAAGCAAGATGTTACCTCCACTGAAAACAGAGAGAGACTAACGCCTGTCTGGTGTGTTAACAGGCTGGATGGCACGCCAGAAACTAGTTTCTTTACCTTCAATTATGTTCAATATTTGTTAAAATGACTAAAAAGTTATTAAACTTTTAAAATTATTGAATAGTATAAACTTTGATATTTACTAAAATAGTAAGGAATTTAAGCCCTAAAACCGATTACTGTATTGGCGGACTACTACAGCTGGTGGACCGCCAAATGCCGTAAAAACATGTTGAAGTCGGCTCAGAAAACTCGTTAATCGAGGATTGCTCGTTAACCGAGTTAAGAATCTTATGGAAGGTAAATCGTCAACCGAAACTCGTTAATCTGAGGCGCTTTAACCGAGGATCACTGTACCAACTATAATCAGGTAAGCGCAGACCACTCTGGCCAATAATCACTTTCTGGACCTTTTCAAAGACTGTAATTTCCGGACACGCCTCTTGCTCTCCAGACAGCGTAAATGTGCCATTAACATTCTACATGATACTGGGGTCAGCATGAGTGCTATCCAGTGGTCTCCTCAGGTGTCCAACAATTTTACTGGGAGAAAGTACTGGATGCAGACTTAAGCTTGCCCTCCTTACAATTTGGCTAAAGTATATCTCTCGGTCCCTGCTAAAAGGCATAGTTAAAGCAGCTATCAGAAAGCAGCCCTTCCCAGTGAAAGGAATACAATTGTTGTTGGGAAATGACTTGGCGAAATTAGTCCCTCATGTAATTGTTATCGATTCTCCTCTTGATGTAGATCTTAATTCAGACTCAGAAAACGGCTATCTGTAGTATTCCTGCCTGTGCTGTCACGAGATCTCAGAAACATACTCCACAAAAGCCTGTTCCTCCTAAAATCTCGGACCAACTGTATTCTAAACAACCTCCAAAGAAAACCTTATACTGTAGCTGCTCAACAAACAGACCCTTCTCTTAGACTTAGACATGTAGCCAAAGACCTAAATCTCTAGATAAATTTCCTTGCTGTTATATGGACCAAGGGATCCTTACGAGAGCATTTCGTCGTCCTGAGTTGAAGTTAGATTCATGGACAGACTCGCCAAATTGTCATCCTCGGTCTGTGCGACCTGCACTTATGAAGTTGGTTCATGATGGTTTGTCTGGTCATTTGGGTATACTGAAAACTTATAAAAAACTGTTACAACAATTCTATTGGCCAGAAATTAGGAAAGATGTCACCAATTTTGATAAGTCATGCCACACTTGTCAAATGGTAGGAAAACCAAATGAGCATATTGCACCAGCTCCTCTGAAACCCATTCCTATTGTATCTGAACCATTTTAGAAAATAGTCATTGATTGTGTGGGACTTCTCCCCAAGACCAGGAAAGGAAATCGGTATTTGTTATCTATAGTGGATACGACCACCCGTTATCCCGTGGCATATCCTTTAAAGAACGTCACTTCCAAGAGTATAGTTAAAAGCCTTTTACACCTTCTTAGTCCTGTTGGCATACCGGTTGAAATACAGTCGGACCAAGGATCAAAAAGTGTTAAAAGAACTGGATATTGCTCAGATAACATCTTTGGCATACCATCCCCAATCACAAGGTTGCTTAGAACGTTTCCACCAAACTTTAAAATCAATGTTTAAAAGTATTGCTATGAAAATGAATGGGATGAAAACATCGACTATCTCCTCTTTGCTATACGTGAGGGTCCTCAAGAATCTGTAGGTTACTCCTCTTTTGAGTTATTACACGGCCGTCAGATCCGAGGCCCCTTAAAGGTAGTGAAAGATCAATTGCATTAGTCAGCCTTAACTGTTGGAAGCCCTTCAGTTGCCCAATATCTTAAGTTAAGAACCAAGTTGACTTAAGTTAGGAAACTAGCTAAAGATAACCTCTTGAGCGTCCACACAAAGATGAAACGCTACCAGCATCCTAAAACTAAACTCCTGTCCTTTTCCCCGGGTGAGAAGGTTTTGTTTTTTCTTCCCATTCCGGGTCATTCTTTGAGAAGTAAATTTACATGTCCTTATGCGGGGTCTCGGAAACTTTCAAACTTAAATTACTTTGTGTACACTTCTGATCGCCGTAAAGATACTCGGCTTCTTTATGTCAATCTAATAAAACCATATGTCCACAGGCAGTCGGAGGAAGACTACGCACCAGCTGGCATTGTCAAATCGGCTATGTCAAATCACATCCATGTTCACGAATCCGTGACGGAACTAACAGAACCTCAAAGTTTTCACGCAAATATAGAAGACGCCAATGTCGCCTTGTCTCCAGGCAACTCTCGAAATAGCGTCATTTTAGCTTCTTCCCCCTACCTCAGAAGGAGGATCCAAGATTTTTGTTGTTAGCTTACCCTAAGGTTATTTCAGACCTTCCTGGGTTTTGCAATCTCCTTGCTCATGACGTAGCTCTGGTTTAAAGTGATGTCAAGCCCATTAAACCACCAGCTTATCGCCTTATGTTCATAGGAAGGCAATGATGAAAAAAGTTGACTATCTGCTTGAACACCGTTTGGCTGAATATACAGTAGTGTATCTCCTTGGGCTTCACCTTGTCTATTAACTCCTAAGCCTGATGGAAGTAGTCGGTTTTGTACGGGCTACCGTAAATTAAGGTAACCGTCTCAGATTCTTTCCCTTTACCTCTGATCGAGGATCTTATTGATAATATTGGCACTGCTAGATTCATTACTACAATAGATTTACAGAAAGGTTACTATCAGATAGGTCTTGCAGAGAAAGCCAAAGAGATTTCAGCATATATCACTCCCTTTGGTTTGTATAATTATACGGTGATGCCGTTCGGTATGATTAATCCCCCTGCTACCTTTCAGTGTTATAAATCATACCCTACGAGATCTTCCCTGTGCTTCTGCCTACCTAAGTGATCTGGTGATAACCGCTAATAGTTAGGAGGTCCACCTACATCATCTACACGCAGTGATGAGACTAGAAGAGGTCGGGTTTACCATTAACCTGGCTAAATCTACGTTCTGGAGCGGATGTATTCTACCTAGGAAATGTCGTTGGCCAAGGAGTAGTGCGACCGAAGGACGCCAACGTCGAGGCAATCCTAGCCTTTCCCACACCAACCACCAAGAAAAGTCTTCTACGCTTCTTGGGGATGGCCGGGTTCTATCGCAGTTTCTGCAGCAACTTTTCCTCCATTCCTACTACTCTCACCAGCTCCAAAATCCCCTTCATCTGGACTCGCGAATGTGATGGTTTCCAGCGGCTGAAGCTTTTCCTGTTCTCGCAACCTGTTTTGCAATATCCTGATCTCGCCCTACCATTCCCTCTGCAGATCGACGTCAGTGAGACAGGAGTTGGAGCAGTATTATTACAGGAGAACTCTAACACGAAGGTATTTCATCCTGTCTCTCATTTCTCCTCCAAGCTGAAGAAACTTCAAAAGGGGTACTCCACCATAGAAAAGGAATGTCTGTCTGTCGTCATGGCCCACAGACGGTTTGGGTGTTACTTACATCAGCACCCACACCCTATCACCTTCTTCAATCAACTTATTCTCCGCTTGGCTCTACAAATCCAGTCATTCAACTTGATTTTACGCCACATCAAAGGAGTGGATAAGTTGGTGGCTGATACGTTGTCCCGGGCTCCTGCTTAGCCTCTGCCGTACTCACCCAGTCTTGCCCTCCTGCATGAAATCTGCGGGGGACAGAGAGTGTGGGGGGGGAGGATACGACCCGGCATTCATTGGGCCGTAGTCTCGGCACTTCGCCTGGTAACTGCCCCGTCAACCAACCTCTCCACGCAATCTAGGAGGGTGATTCGTCACTTCTGTGTCCATACTTGCAGTTTCATCTACCTAGACCACAGTTCTCAGTTGCTTCACCTGCTCAAGTCTTCGATCGGAGCCGAAAACGACTTCTCCTTCCAGAGTGCAGCCAGTACAGCTAATGCCCTGGCTGCTGGACTACTCCTCTGGGCTATCTGCAGTACTACTTGACTTGCTTCTCCCCAGCTTTCACTGGGACCATCAGATCTTCAGTAGAATTCTACGTTCCCACTTTCCCGTATGTTTAGGTTAGATTTGCACGTAGGTTTGGTTAGGATTTAGTTGATTATTTTGTGCGTTAGTAGTTAGATTCTTATTATTCTATGTGCACCGTGTTTATATTTCTTTGTGTTTTGTAGTAAGTAAATGTACATTATTTGATTGCCCCCTTTACTTTCACTTGAGGAGAGGGTTATCTACTCGGGTCCTATGCTTGTTCTGTAAGTGTTTTGAACTTCTGTGAGCAGTTAACTTTATTACGGTTGTGAATCGTTGTACTTCAGTCGGGTTTATTCGCCGCATATTCAAACATCTCACAACAAGGGGCGACTTTGTTGGCATATCCCATTCGCGACCCGTAACAATTACTTTGGTGCTGGGTGTTAGTGTTGCTTTGGTGCTGGGAGTTAGTGTTGCTTTGGTGCTGGGAGTTAGTGTTGCTTTGGTGCTGGGAGTTAGTGTTGCTTTGGTGCTGGGAATTATTATTGCTTTGGTGATGGGAGTTAGTATTGCTTTGGTGCTGGGAGTTAGTGTTGCTTTGGTGCTGGGTGCCAGCGTTACTTTGGTGCTTTCCAGATTTTTGGCACTTATGAATGGCGTTACTAAATTTACCTTCATACCTTAAAACTTTCTGAATACTATTATTTAACCTCTTTGTATGACTACTTAATTAGAATTTTCTCAGGGGTTTAAGCCTTTGTAGCTTCTGGATTGATTGGCATCATGGACGAGTCGTCGGTCGGAATTTTTTCGTAAGATGGCAGGTCAGTGGGTAAAGAAAACACTTAAATTCACTATTGGTAATGATATTTTTAAATAAATTGGGCCAACACGTATAAAAAAATAAGGGTTAAAGTGTCAAAAAGTCACGTGACAGTGTAAAGCTGTGATTGGTTGTGACGGCACTGGTTGGCGCGAGCCGCCGAGCAGGAGCCTGAAGGCAGCCAGCTGTGGTGTAGGTTACCAGCAGAAATACAGGACTTATAGCCATATACAATGTTGATATACACAGGCTTACCTTATTTTTAGGTTAAAGTAAATTACTGCTGAAGTATTGGTTTGTATTTACTTGCTTGGTGCCAAAATGATGCAAAAGACCGGTAACTCCAACTTGGAAGTTTTAATCACTTCTCTATTTCATGACTGGAAAATGTAAGTTTTCATCATTGATGTCCATATTTAATGTTGTGGATGGACTAGGGACGACCGTGGCCAGGGGATGGGCTTGAAATTGACAGATGTAATTTAACTTGCTTCATAGCTGGATGGCGGAGTTCTTGAACATACTTTGCAATCACAGACATCTACTCGTGGTAAATTTCTTTCATCTGCCTTGATGAACCCTGGCAGTAGTTGTCCAACCTTCTCGGTTGATCGGCTCTGTAAATAAATATTATTAGATAATTAATTATGGTTTACTGTGTAACACAGTAATGCTATATTGAATATATAAATATTATTAAGCACAGTAAATAATCTAATGGATATTAGCTGCCCTATTACAAATTTCATAGTAAAAACATTACAAACAATATTGGTATTTTGGTTTTGGTCATATGGGGAACCTTAACATTCTAACTATGGGATTAAGTACTTTAAACAAAGACACATTATCTCGACGGGAGTTTCTGTCGCAAAACATTTTTCGATCGCATAAGAAAATACAGGTCATAGGTTATTAGGTTATAAGGTAGATTAACATACACCGGTAAGGGGGAATAGTAACTCAAAACTATTGATTTCCGATAGAAATGCAGGTCAAATCGTTCATAGCACAACGCAAACCACCAGAAAAAAAGTCTGCATGTTTAAGTACATTGATGGCCAAAACTTAAAATGTACCTAATATAGCCTATATCGAATCTAAACATCCAAATACTTACGGTAGTTAAAGTAAAATTTTACCAATTAATATAAATTATATATCCCAATGCTTTCTCAAAACAGTCCAGACAATGTCATTACTTCTAAACTGACTCGTATCTCCATCTAGTACTGATACACTCTGTAAATGATCTGGAAAGAAAGTCTACCAGGTAAGAATACGTGACAGCTAAGCTGGTGTGAACGTGGGAGTTTTTTATGTCCATAAGCTGCTCTTCACGGCACATTTCTTTACTTAAGAAATGTTCAAAACTTAGACCACAAAAAAACACTTAACTTACCTGAACGTGGCGATTGGGGTCTGAAGAGGGGCATTCTTTGTACTACCTACGACTGCAGCTGTGAGTTTGTTGGAGAACGTCGTGTGCCGGGAAACTGGTGTTGTCATTGCGAATGGCGACACTGTTTCTAGAGAAATTAACTTATGTCGACTATTATAGCAGGACTTCAAACGTTTATTACAAATTATATATACCGTGTCACTCTACCAATGTGGTAGAGTGCATTTCTTGTTTACTCAGAACCGACAACTCGTTCATTATACAGAATGAGATGAAAACAAAAAATTAGGACCAATCGAGGCACATTTCAGTTAGCCTCGAGTCCTTAAACGCTGCTGCATCCATCTCCTACAGACCATTGACATGAGTCCTGCAATAGTCCTGCAAAACATCCTCGCCTATTATTTTCATACACCTGCGTCTCCTTCATTAAATACCGTCTTAATCCTAGATATAGATTCGTATTCTCTCGCTTCTCTTGTACTATGACCCGCCTCTCTCTTGTTTATGTTTTACCTCTCTCTTAGACTAGTAAACTAGGGCACAATCCACTAAACCACGAATGGATATGACGGCAGAATCTGACGTTCGTTTTTTAAATAGTAAACTTTTTTATTGTAAATAAACACGGAGCACAAAAAAAAAGGTTTTAACGGTCCAAAAACTTATTTTATGGTTTTATATACGATTATAAAAAATTTTTACATTTGAACTACACTTACATGATACAACTAAGTTTATTTTACTTACCAAGTTAATTTAGTGACATACAACTGACATCTACACGTTTCTCTTCCTTAATCTAAGATCTAATTATAAAAGGATAATACAAAGAAGAATGTACAATAGTGTAAAGCATTACTGCTGTTAATGTTATTCTGTATGTTGGAGAGTTGGAATGTGGTGCTGGTAATGGACCGGTACTGTACGCGTTAAAACAGTTTATAACAGGCTGCCAGCCTGCCACTACTTGAGTCCACTCCACTCGCTGAAAAGAGAAACTTACAACTGACAGAGCTGCCAAGCTTGTTAATATTACTCCTCTAAGTTAACATAACTTAAAGCTAACTATAGAAGATATATATTCCACCGTGAATACAAGTCACTCCCATACAATAAGGAAATAACTGAATATAATTTTACTTTTATTATAGATAGTAACATGTTCATTTACTGGCTAAAGCAATTTTTTCAAAATATTTATTGCTTTATTACAGTACTTTGATTCTACCTGTTAGTATTACTCCGGTGCTACAAGTTAATATGTGCACCACTACCACCACCACACTCATAATAGCAGCAGTAGCAGCAGCAGCAAAAGCATCACCAAGAATTTAACACACGTAGCAGCAGCACCACGACATTGATAAGGGCAGCAGCAACACCACCACGACACTCACACCAAAAAGCAGGAGCACCACGACACTCACACCACCGCCACGACACTTAAACCAGCAGACAGGAACACCACGACACTCACACCAGCAAGCAGGAGCACCACGATACTCACACCAGAAAGCAGGAGCACCAAGACACTCACTCCAGCAAACAGGAGCACCACGACACTCACACCACCACCACAACACTCATACCACCACCACGACACTCATACCACGACACTCATTTTTTCCACCAGCTGCACCACCAACGAGACTAGTACCAACAGCAGCAGCACGACTCTCGCACTAGCAGCAGCACCACGACACTCGCACTAGCAGCAGCACCACGACACTCGCACTAGCAGCAGCACCACAAAACCCTATCTATCCTCTCAGCTACATGCCCTATCCCAGTCCCAGGAAAACACACCTTAGTCCTACGTTTCCTATCTCTTGCACAAAAATTCCTATCTAAAAACCGCAGCAGTAGCAGCAGCAGAACCACGACACTAACACCAGAAACAGAAGCACCACGACACTAACACCAAGAACAGCAGCACCACAACACTCAAACCACCAGAAGCTACACTACCACCACCACCACCACAACACTCGCAACAGCACCACGACACTCACACCAGCAGCAGCACCACGACATTTACACCAGCAGCAGCAGCACCACGACAATCACACCAGCAGCACCACGATAATCACACCAGCAGCAGCAGCACCTCGAAAATCTCACCAGCAGCAGCACCACGACAATCACACCAGCAGAAGCATCACGACGACACTACACCTGTAGCAACACATGACACTCACAGCACCAGCAGCACCACGACATCACACCAACAACACACCACGACACTCACACCAACAACAGCACCACGACAATCACACAGCAGCAGCACCACACAACACCCAGCAGCAGCACCCGACAATCACACCAGCAGCAGCACCACGATAATCACACCAGCAGCAGCACACGACATTTACACCAGCAGCAGCAGCACCACGACAATCACACCAGCAGCACCACGATAATCACACCAGCAGCAGCAGCACCTCGAAAATCTCACCAGCAGCAGCACCACGACAATCACACCAGCAGAAGCATCACGACAATCACACCAGCAGTACACCACGACAATCTGTAATGAGTGATTATCAGACAATAGCTTACAGCCCAGAGAATTACAACAGATATAACAGCGAG
>NW_024730668.1:13179818-13337855 GCF_018991925.1 Homarus americanus | reverse complement strand
TGGATTACTCAACTCATCTCTACATTCTTTTAATATTCTAGCATATACCTCGTCTGGACCAGGCGATTTATGAGCTTCAGTTTGTTAATTACTTTAAGCACATCGTTACTAGTAATATTGATATTCATCAACATATTTTCTATACTGTCGTTATATAACCTTATGAACTTCTGGAAACTGTGCTAGGTTTTCATTTGTGAATCCGAAGGAAAATATATTTAACGTACTACACATTTCTAACTCATCATCAGTCATTTCTCCTGTAAGTTTTAAAGGGGACCTATTGTATCTCTAACCTTTGTTTATACAGTTGATAAAAAGCTTTGGGGTTATTTTCGATTCGTTTGCTACCTTGATTTCATAATTTCTTTCTTTCACCCTAATTTCTGTTTTTACCTGTCTTGTTAGGTTCTGATAGTAACCAAGTAAGTGATTTTCGCCTTTCTTAACTTTTCTATATACTCCTTTCTTTTTTCCCTAGAAGATCTAAGAGTCTATTATTCATCCATTTTGGTTGGTTCCGTATCGATCTGAATTTTCTTTTTAAGGATGTGTTTATTTTTGAGCATTATTGATTGTCGCAATAAATTGTTCATAAGTAGCTGCTAAATTAAATTAGGTTATCCCGTCCTAAGTTGACAGTTTCCGGAGGTGTGGGGATTAATCTTTTGACCACAGGGTCATCCTTCGGTCTCTCCCTAGCTACCGTAATTAGCCTTCCTAAAATCCGGGATCAAGGCCGAATTTTCCTTCTTCCTGCCATCCCATATTATGTTAAAATATATGGCTTTATGATCACTGTTTCCTAGTTAGGTCTCCAATTCAACATCTTTTACTAGATTTTCTTTATTACTGAGAACTAAATCGAGGATATTATTTCCTCTAGTGGCGAGTTTATGAATTGATATAAAAACTATCTTGTACTACTTCTAGAAAATCTTCAGATTCATTATCGCTAAGTTGATTTTTCCAATCTATGCCTGAAAAGTTGAAATCGCCTAGAATACATACATTGTTTCTATCAGATGCCTTCTTTATTTCCTCCTGGCAATTTACCATCGTTCTACTCAAATTAGGTGGTCTATATATAACACCAATGACTACGGTTCTGCCCTCACCAATCTCTACCCAAATACTTTCATTGTCGCTGAGCTTCGTAATTAGCCGCTACACAAAATCGGGATCAAGGCAGATTTTCTGTTCTTGTATATTTAATAAAATGGCTATGGTCACTGTTTCTCAGTTCAATGTCAGTCCCAGCATCTTTCACTAGATTTTCATTATTGCAATTCAAGTAGGATATGTGGCTTCCTCTAGTGGGCAAGAATTCCCAGATTGATATAAAAAGCTTATCTTTTACTAACTTCTAGAAAATCTTCAGATTCATGTCCGCAAGTTATTTTTCCAATCTATTTTGAAAGAGTTGATCATACCAGAGAATGCAGCCACACATTGTTTCTATCAGATGTAACAGCCTCTGCCAGTTTGCCATCGTTCTTTCTCCAGGTCAGGTGGTCTGCTCTTTTCCTTTTAATGACTACGGATATTGCCTACCAATCTCTACCCATTACTTTTTTCATTGTCGCTATTTTGTTTAGTAAGTTCAGCTGCAACACTGTAACGCCTGATATACTGCTGCCTTTTCCTTTATACTCTGTCAAATTTAAAAGGTTATAACTTGCAGATATAAATTCTGTAAAATGTTTGCTGTTTTGAATTTTGTCCATGTTTTACTTCGCAGTCTCTCTATGTTCTCTTTTCAACTCATTGTCTGAGCTGAATTCATTTTATTACTAAACTTCTACTATTATATAATAAACACTCAATATGTTTCTTCCGTTTCTGTCTGTTTACATTTGGCCTTTGCAGTGTTTACATTTATTACATGACTAACTATAATGCAACATTGTCTGCTTCTGTTTCACCTGTTATTTTCATAGGTATTTTCACTCTCTTTACCATTGATGGGATTTAGACTTATATGCACACACCTTTACCTGTCTAACTATGCTACAGCAGCACATTTTCCTATTAAATGCACACATCACCACATACATACTATCATTATAAGTACCAGGCTCCAATTATCAATGAATAGGTCGACAGCTCTTTCTGCTATTCTTTTAACCCTTTAATTGAAACCGATTGCAGGACATCCATTCGCTGGCACTACGTCTAGGTAGGATTGAGCATAATGGAGTTCACCTTCACCCTAATCTTGCTCTAGAAGCCTATACAGCTTCACATGATTCGACACTCAGTAATGGCTTGCACCACACGTCGTACTCACAGGTAGACTAGGTTGTCTCACAGTCGTGGCGTTCTTCCACTCTCTCCCAGTATACCTATCACACACTTGGGGCCTCAGGCTTCCTGTACTGGTGTTGAGATTGTTACTTTTCATCTTCCATCGGTCTCCCCACGGCAAACATTTGACCTTCTATAGTGTGGTGATTTCTTTACCGCCTCCTCTCTACACTAACAGAGGTAGCGCATGTCATTATCGTCACTTAAGGTGCTGAACCTGTTGTTTAGGTCTACAGCTGAGTGCTTTTTTAGAGTGCATTTTGTAGCCTTGTTACGAGCAAAAACACATTTTTTACTTGACTTAAGATTCCTACTTATCATTACTCCTAAATCTCTCTCGCAGTCGGATTCCACAATGGCATCGTTGTTCATCTGGTAACTGGTTTCCCTTTTTACATCTCCTATACTGAGTACTTTACATTTGTCCACATTGAATTTCATCTGCCATTTTTCCGACCATTCGAAAATTTTTTTTAGATCTTCCTGTAGTTTTGCAGAGTCCTCGTCGGATTTAATTACACGTCCTATTTACTTATGTTACTGTCTATGCCGATATCTATGTCGTTTATGTATATAATAGATAATAATGGTCCGAGTAATGAGCCTTGGGGAACTCCACTAGTGACGTTGCTCCAATGTGATTTAATGCCGTTTATGCTCACTCGCTGTTTCCTGTCCCGAAACCACGCCCTAGTCCATTTAAGGAGATTACCTTTAACGGCATGCGCTTCTACCTTTCTAATTAGTCTTTCGTGGGGGACTCTGTCGAAGGCTTTGCTAAAGTCGAGATATACCACATCATAATTGTGCCCCTCGTCCACCGTTTCGAAAACTGATGAAAAGAATGTTAACAGATTAGTTAGACATGAACGTCCGCTTGGAAGCCATGTTGGGAATCATTGATCAACTTGTGCTTCTTCAGGTGGTTTCGAATAGAGTTTGAAATAATTGATTCTAGTAATTTACCTACTATTGATGTTAGACTGATTGGCGGTAGTTAGAGGATAGTGATCTATCCCTTCTTGAAAATTGGTATTACATCTGCTATCCTCCAGGATTCTTGTACTACACCTTTTTTTAATGACATGCTAAGGCATACTAAGCTCATCCTTACATTCCTTTAATACTCTGGCAAATATCTCATCGGGACCAGGTGACTTATTAGGCTTCAGTTTGTCTATTTGCTTATTAACATCGTTACTAGTCACTACTATCTCGCTTAATTTGTTTTCTTCACTATCTCTGAATAGAGTCGGTGCTCGGTATCATGTTTAAGTTTTCGGTGGTGAAAACTGTTGAAAAATATTTATTCAGATTATTGCTCATTTCTCCTTCGTTATCAGTTAGCTCGCCGGTATCTGAATGTATTGGTCCAATCCTATCTACTGTTTTCGTTTGATACATTTGGTAGAATCCTTTGGGGTTTGTTTTCGCCTACCCTGCTATCCTCAGTTCATAGTTCCTCTTGGCTTTTCTTATCTCGGTCTTAACCCTACCGGCCAATACCTTATAATACTCCTCGAGGTAAATTTCGCCACGATGTATCCTTCTACCTATAGCCTTCCTTTGGCCAATCGTTCTTTAAATATTTATTTATCCATTTAGGGTCATTGTTGTCTGATCTGAGTTTTTTGTATGGTATGCTCTGCCTTTGTGCATTAAGTAACTCATTATTTAAATTGTCGTGGAACTCGGCCATCTCAGATCTCGTTATCAGGTCGGTGTCATCTGTCAGGTTCATCCAATCATGCACCCCCTCTCTCAGCTGCCTCTTTAAACTATCAAAGTTTGCCCTTCTGAAATCTGGGACTTTAATGGAATTCCCTTTCCGTCTGACCTGAAAATCTAACTGGAATCTAATTTCTTTGTGATCGCTGTTTGCAAGTTCGTTCCCTACCTCGACATTGCTAATGAGGTTTTCTCTGTTCGACAGAACTAAATCGAGTATATTATTACCCCGGGTGGGTTCGGGTTCAGTCCTGAGGGCTTCATTTTCCCCCTTTAGAGTGTCAAGCTCACTCCTCAACTGCCCCAGCTGCCTTAACAGAGTGGCCAGTAGGTCGTCTTTCCTCACACTCTCCTCCTCTTCCCCCAAGACACAACGGTCTGGGGTCTCTATCAGTCGCTTGTACTTCTTGTGTATCAGCTGTTGCTCCTTGCTCATACCTTTTTCCTAGCTGTAGTCTTTCGTTCAGTTCACTTGAATATGTTGTCTGAAATAATTTTTCGGTTTCTGGATTATCTGGGAAAATCATCTCCGGTAGGCTTTTCAATTTAAACATTTTCCTTAACTCGTCATTGTATGATCCGAGTGCAATGATATTGTGCAGATGTACGTGGATCATACTAATCATTACCTTGTCATGTATTGGTTCCCTTAAGTTTAAGATGGTGGATCTGGTCTGTGAGCCTCTTAGACAGCTCTGTTGGCTATTTCAACGTATGTCGTGTCTTTCTTTACTTGTTCCCTTTTCCTTGTTTCTTGTTCATTGTACTTTGTCATATGCTTTTTTATTGGGCATCTTGCTTAAGTCCTATGTCCTATATGTGCATTCCCGTTTCTCTTACAGTTGAGACAGCCAACATGTGGTTTCTTACATTCAGTGTAGGTATGGTCGTCACCTGTAAAGTCTGAACAATACTTTTTCTCTTTTTCTGGGCAGTGTCTCGTTGTGTGTTCTTCTTACTAGTAACAAGAAAACAAGTTTGCAGATTGATAAATGTTTCCTTCTTTATTTGATGGGGTGTTACTGATATGTTAAATATTAGAAAGCCTTGTTGTATTACTTTTTCACCCATTGAATTTCAAGGACTGAGAGGGGCTTATGTACACAGGTGACCTTACAAAACATGAGGTCTGGTCAAAAACATGACATCCACTAATCCACACACCAACACATCGCAAACATAAAAGGAGCTTAAAAGAAAGGGTGACATGACTAGTCATGTTAAGTCAGGTCAAAAATATGAGGCCCATTAATCATCTATCCTACATCTACATCGAATGCGTTCAAAGAATTTTTAATCTTGGGCCACTGACAAATAGATTTATGTAATATAATATCATATCAGTTTTGTACTGACCGTCACTAAGGATTATAGAATTCAATTCCCTAATCAAACTAGCTTCAACCAGAAGTCTTTCTGTGACACATGATGATTTGTACACTTCTAAGCTGTTTTCCCAATCTAGCGGATGATTATTGTTCCTTATATGAATGAACAGTGCACTACTTTCAGATGCTGTTCTAATATTGTACTTGTGCTGTTTAATTCTGAGATGTAATGCTTTCCCAGTCTGACCTACATAATTTCCATTACAATTGCTACATGGAATCAGTAAACACTCCCATTTACATTCAAGGTTGGGCTATTCTTAATTAATATATTAGTAAGAGTTGAGTCATACTTAAAAACAACTTTAATGTTTAATGATTTAAGGGACTGAACTAACGGGACAAGTTCATTGCGATAAGGTAGAGTCAAAATATTCTTAAATGTAGGAAATTGCCTAGTTTGAGTAGAATGAAAAGATTTTTTAGCCATTTTAAAACAATGATCTACAAACAATGAAGGGTACCCAAGTTTTTGTGCAATGGACTGAATGTGTTACAGTTCTTCATCAATAAATTCAGCGTCACAAATACGCAAACATCACAAAAACATAGCAGAAAAAAATGACATTTTGGTAGACTCATGGTGACTCGATAAATAATGTATGAAACTGTCTACCTGTGTAGGCTTTCTGTACATCTTAAATTTATAGTTATGACCATTGCTCATGACAAACGTGTCAAGAAATGGAAGGGATCCATTTGTTTCTCTTCCAATTTTGAAGGTAATACTAGGGACAAAATCATTAAGCTTGTCAAAAAATTCCAGTGGGCCACTGTTTCTAGGCCAAAGACAAAGAACATCATCTACATATCTATACCATGGATGAATAAAGTTCCCTATGTTGGGTAGTAATCTAGCCTCAAAAATCTCCATATAAATACATGCTAATGGAGCAGAAAGACAATTACCCATGCTCATGCCAAATATTTGTTTGTAAAACTTCCCATTTGTTTTAAAAAAAACATTGTCACTAAAGCATAACTCTATCAATTTGAGAAATGCATCATGTTCAATAGTCAAATCTACCAAATGCAATTTATCTTTATGAAATGAAAGTAGGTCTTTCACTGATACGCTAGTGAAAAGCGAATTTATCTCAAAACTTATTAATTCACATGGTTCATCGTGTTTCTTGAGTTTATCAATTAAATCACTGATGTTGTGTATATGTGAATTAGATATTTGGCCTATAAGAGAGGATAGCATCCTAACCAACCACGTGAATAGTTTGTATGTAACAGAACTCACAGAACTCAAGATAGGGCGTAATGGATTATTAACTTTATGTGTTTTGATCAATCCATACATATACGGTAAAGTGGGATTGATTTGAGAGAATTGTTTGATGAGATCTGGGTTCTTTTTCAATAACTCCTGCATTTTAGAATTAGATAACCTATTAATATTTTCCAGGGGATCTTTTCTAAGCTCACAATAAGTGTTTTCATCACTTAGTAAAAAATTCATCTAATCATTATAGTCACTTTTATCCAAAATTACAATAGCAGAGGACGTATCAGCCTTATTAATATGGATAATCACATTTCTTTTCAAGTTTTTCAAGGCTGTTTCAAATCTTTTTGGAATGTTTGAAATCATTTTCTGACGTAAAACACTATATGTACAACCTTTAGCAATGGAAATATCTTCATTTGTAACATCTATCCACTTGTCCTGGAGGATAGCGAATGTAATACCGATTTTGAAGAAGGGGGATAGATCACTATCCTCTAACCACCGCCCAATCAGTCTAACATCAATAGTAGGCAAATTACTAGAATAAACCATTTCAAACTCTATTCGAAACCACCTGGAGAAGCACAAGTTGATCAATGATTCCCAACATGGCTTCACAAGCGGACGTTCATGTCTAACTAATCTGTTAACATTCTTTTCATCAGTTTTCGAAACGGTGGACGAGGGGCACAATTATGATGTGGTATATCTCGACTTTAGCAAAGCTCTCTTCGACAGAGTCCCCCACGAAAGACTAATTAGAAAGGTAGAAGTATGCTGTTGGAAGGTAATCTCCTTAAATGGACTAGGGCGTGGTTTCCTGGGACAGGAAACAGCGAGTGAGCATAAACGGCATTAAATCACATTGGAGCAACGTCACTAGTGGAGTGCCCTGCCTGGCTACTGACCATTATTATCTATTATATACATACAAACGACATAGATATCGGCATAGACAGCAACATAAGTAAATAGGACGTAATTAAACTGACGAGGACTCTGCAAAACTACAGGAAGATCTTAAAAAAATTTTCGAATGGTAGGAAATGGCAGATGAAATTCAATGGACAAATGTAAAAGTACTCAGTATAGAGATGTAAAAGGGAAACCAGTTACCAGATGAACAACGTGATGCCATTGTGGAATCCGACTGCGAGAGAGATTTAGGAGTAATGATAAGTAGGAATCTTAAGCTCTAAGTAAAAATGTGTTTCTTGCTCGTAACAAGGCTACAAATGCATCTCCTAAAAAGCACTCAGCTGTAGACCTAAACAACAGGTTCAGCAATCTTGGTGACGAGTGTGAGGAAGGTGTTAGTAACATACGAAGCAGAGTGCTACTCCTGTTAGTGTGGAGAGAGGGAGAAGTGCAGGTAAGAAATCACTGGGCCACTCAGGTAAGGTCACCGGGCTTCTGTCATGGGAGACTCGATGGTGAAGTATTTGTAACAATCTCTGCACCAGTTAGGAAGCTCGAGTGTCTCCCCGCAGGAGCAGTAGAGTACTGAGAGAGAGTGGAGAACGTCATTGATGACTGTGAGACAACCCCATAGTCTACTCAGTGCAGGAGGCAATGATTTGTAAGCTACTATACCGAACTGCGAAGCTGTATAGGGAAGCTCTCGGTGATAAGATTAGTGAAGGGTGGAACTCCTATTGCTTGCTCAATCCTACCTAGACGTGGTGCCAGGTCGTGAATGGATGTCCTGTGCAATCGGTTTCACTTCGTTGGTTGGAAGAACAGTAAAGAGCTGTCGACGCCATTCATTGATAATTGGAGCCTGTACTATGGTAATGATAGTATGTATGCAAGGGATGGGGTGCATTAAGTAGGAAGGTGGCCGTTAGCGTGAAGATAGCTTGACAGGGTAGTAAAGGTGGGGTTTTAATATGTCCAAATCCCATCACTTGTAAAGAGAGGAAAACAAATACCATGTGAAAATAACAGTGAAAACAGAAGTAGATAATGCTGAAAATATAGTTATTCATAATAACAAAACATCAAAAGTAATAAATGTAAAAAACAGATAGAAACGGAAGAAATATATTGTGAAAGTGTTTATTATACTAATAGTAGAAGTTTGTAACAAAATGGACCAGCCTTTGTTTCATTGTTAGTAAAGAGAACATGTGATATAATTGCAATAGCGGAAAACATGGATAAATTCAAACAGCAAACATTTTTTAGCAGAATTTCATATTCCAGGATATAACCTATTTTAAATTTTGAATAGAGTAGGAAGGAGAGGGGCGGTGTAGCAGTGTATATCAGGGTGTCATTAAAAAGCTGCAATAAATCAAACATTAAAACAAATAGAAGCGACAATGAAAGTATTTGGGTAGAGATTGGTGAGGGTAATATCCTCGTAGTCATTGGTGCTTATATAGACCACCTAATTTGAGTAGGAACGATGGTAAATTGCTATGGGGAGGAATAAAGAAGGCATCTGATAGAAACAATGTATGTATTCTTTTGTAAGGATTTCAACTTTTCAGGCTTAGGGATTGGAAAAGTCAACTTAGCGATAATGAATCTGAAGATTTTCTAGAAGTAGTAAAAGATAGTTTTTTTATATCAATTCATAAATTCGCCCACTAGAGGAAATAGAATATCCCTGATTTAGTTCTCAGTAATAATGAAAATCTAGTAAAAAGATGTTGGGATTGGAGACGAACTAGAAACAGTGATCATAAAGCCATATATTTTAACATAATATGGAATGGCAGGAAGAAAGAAAATTCGGCCTTGATCCCGATTTTAGGGAAGGCTAATTACGGTAGCTTAAGGAGAGACTTAAGGGATGACCCTATGGCCAAAAGATTAATCCCCCTCACACCTCCGGAAACTGTCAACTTAGGACGGGAGAACCCCGAATTTAATTTAGCAGCTACTTATGAACAATTTATTGCGACAATCCATAATGCTCAAAATAAACACATCCCTAAAAGAAAATTCAGATCGATACGGAACCAACCAAAATGGATGGATAATAGACTCTTAGATCTTCTAGGGAAAAAGAAAGGAGTATATAGAAAAGTTAAGAAAGGCGAAAATCACTTACTTGGTTAGTATCAGAACCTAACAAGACAGGTAAAAACAGAAATTAGGAAAGCAAATAGAAATTATGAAATCAAGGTAGCAAACGAATCGAAAAATAACCCCAAAGCTTTTTATCAACTGTATAAATCAAAGGTTAGAGATACAATAGGTCCCCTTAAAACTACGACAGGAGAAATGACTGATGATGAGTTAGAAATGTGTAGTACGTTAAATGGTCATTTTCGCTCCGTATTCACAAATGAAAACCTAGCACAGTTTCCAGAAGTTCATAAGGTATATAACGACAGTATAGAAAATATGTTGATGAATATCAATATGACTAGTAACGATGTGCTTAAAGTAATTAACAAACTGAAGTCTCATAAATCGCCTGGTCCAGACGAGGTATATGCTAGAATATTAAAAGAATGTAGAGATGAGTTGAGTAATCCATTAGCAGTTTTATTTAATAAGTCATTAGAATCGGGCCTAGTGCCAGAAGCTTGGAAACTTGCAAATGTAGTTCCGATTTTCAAAAAAGGTGAAAATCAATTGCATCAAATTACCGTCCCATTAGTCTCACGTCAATCATAGGCAAGTTGCTAGAGTCAATTATTGCTAAGAAAATCAGAAGCCACCTTGAAACATTCAACTTAATTCATTCTTCTCAGCACGGGTTCACCCAGGGACGTTCTTGTCTCACAAATTTGCTTAGCTTTTTATCAGAAGTATATGAAGCGGTAGATAATGGTAAGTCATATGATATACTTTATTTAGACTTCAGTAAAGCATTCGATAGAGTCCCTCATGAGAGATTGATAAGGAAAGTAGAAGCACATGGAATAGGTGGATCATTATTAAAATGGATTAGGTCATGGTTAACTGGTAGGAAACAAAGAGTCAGCATAAATGGATTTAAGTCAGACTGGGGTGCGGTCAAAAGCGGAGTTCCCCAGGGATCTGTATTAGGCCCTTTGCTGTTTGTTATATTCATTAATTATCTTGATTTAGGTATAACTAGTAGGATTAGTAAATTTGCAGATGATACCAAAATGGGGAGAGTGATAAATTCAGACAGTGACTTTGAACACCTTCAAAGAGATCTAGATACCTTACATGAGTGGTCAGTAGACTGGCAAATGAATTTTAATACTGATAAATGCAAGGTACTAGAGATAGGGAAGACGAATACAAACGTTAAGTATAAACTAGGTAACACGGAAATAGAAAACTCAGATTGTGAAAAAGATCTAGGTGTATTTGTTAGCAACGACTTGAAACCTAGAAAACACTGTATTAGCGCTCGCAACACGGCAAACAGGATTCTTGGGTTCATATCTAGGAGTGTGAGTAACAGAACTGCTGACGTTATCTTGAAACTTTACCTAACATGGATTATGCGGTTCAATTCTGGTGTCCTTATTATAGAATGGACATAGATTCTTTGGAGAGAGTACAAAGAAGAATGACAAAAATGATCCATAATATTAGAAACCTTCCATATGAAGAAAGACTGAAAAGCATAGGCTTGCATTCATTAGAGAGGCGTAGAGTTAGGGGAGATATGATAGAGGTGTTCAAGTGGGTAAGTGGGATTAACAAGTGTAAAATGGAAGATGTTCTGAAGCTCAGTAATAACGAAATAACTAGAACAAATGGCTTTAAATTAGATAAATTCCGATTCAGAAAGGATATAGGCAAGCACTGGTTTGGTAATAGAGTTGTGGATATGTGGAATAGGCTACCGAGTGCTATAGTAGGATCGGGGACGCTAGGGAGCTTCAAGACGAAGTTGGATTGGCACATGGAAGTGCTAGGATGGGTGTGAAAGGGATCTGCCCTGTATGGGCCAGTCGGCCTCCTGCAGTATTCCACTTTCTTATGTTCTTATGTAATAAAGTACTTGAGTTCATACAAAGGAGTGTTAGTTACAAGACTAACGAGGTCATCTTAAAATTATATCTAGCACCTGTGAGACCTCACCTGGATTACGCAGTTCAGTTCTGGTCACCTTATTACAGAATGGATATAAAATCCTTGGAAAGAATCCAGAGGAGAATGACAAGACTAATCCCGGGCATTAGGATCCTTGAGTACAGAGACAGGTTAAAGCATCTTAATTTGCACTCCTTCGAGAGGCGTAGGGTGAGGGGCGACATGATAGAGGTGTATAAATGGAAGTCAGGGTTAAACAAAGGGGACATTACAAAGGTACTCAAACTATCCAACCAGGAGCAAACTCGTAACAATGGTTTTAAATTAGACAAATTTAGATTTTGGAGTGAAATAGGTAAACACTGGTTTGGAAAGAGAGTAGTGGATGAATGGAACAAGTTACCAAATATCATCATTAACTCGAATACGCTGGATAGCTTCAAACAAAGGTTGGATGCTTATATGAGCAATAGGGGTTGGGTATAAACGGGACTGCCCAGTATGAGTCAATAGGCCCGCTGCAGTTTCCTCCATTCTTATGTTCTTATTCTTTTCCAGGTTGATTATACCTTTAGCAATAGTAAGTTGATTAACGCACCGTTGAGCGATAGAAAACCTTGTGTATTAATAAATTTTATGTAAATTCACTTTTTACTAGAGTACCAGTGAATGCCCTACTTTCATTTATTAAAGATAAATTGCATCTGTTAGATTTGACTATTGAACATGATACATACAATGTTTTTCGAGCAAATGGGAAGTTTTACGAACAAATATTTGGCATGAGCATGGGTAATTGTCTTTCTGCTCCATTAGCCTGTACTTATATGGCATAGATATCTAGATGATGTTCTTTTTTTTTTTGGTCTAGAAACAGTAACCCACTTAAATTTTTAGACAAGCTTAATGATCTTGTCCCTAGTATTACAGCGCCAGTTCTGCTTACCAAAAGTGGCCCACTAGATAATCAGATTACTGACACTGACCTGACGTAAATTGTATATACAACTGAAGTCACTCACCTTGCTGGACGCCTTAGAGCTCTTCTTTCTGCTTGGTCGTTTGGCCTCGCTGACTCCGCCCCGTTCACTGACTTTACGAATAATTTACTTGTAGCATTGTCTAGACGCACTGATCCATCTCTCTGGGTGATAATGTTGCTCTTCCCTATATATGCGGCCTTCATCATTTTCTCATATTTTTTGTTACATCCTTTATGAAATACTTTTTAAACCTTGCCAGTTTGGTAAATGACCAATTTCATCCGTGTGGACAACTACACGCCCTTCCACACCACGTCCACTATCACCATTGTAGGAAGGTGAATAGCTGTTATGAGGAATCTGAAAAATTACACTGAGCTTCTTTACATCACTCATATCACCTATTTGTTTATCTTTATTTTTTTTATAATTTCGCCTATTTCGTATGCCAGAAGCCAATACTGTATTCATTCCGGCCTTTGTCAGAAACTTATCAACAACATTAGTTTTATGTAACATAGGGACTGTGATATAGTCTGCCTAAGTTTTCCTCTTTATTATTTTTCGGGCTCATATATATATATATATATATATATATATATATATATATATATATATATATATATATATATATATATATATATATATATATATATATATATATATATTGATAAAATCACACAGGGAAAATGGAAACAATGGAGCACCTTAGCTTTCGTCTTTATTCAAGACATCTTCAGAGGCAACTGAATTACATGGACAGAGAGAGGCTTAAGTACATAGGGTGACCTTACTAAACATGAAGTCAGGTCATAAACAAGACATCCACTAATCCGCAGACCAACACCACCACACACTCAAAGCAGCTTAAAAGAATGGGCGATTTGACTAGTCAAGTTAAGTGAGGTAAAAAATATGGGACCCACTAATCATCTATCCTACATCTAAATCCAATGCTTTAATAGCATTTTTAACCTTGGGCGACGGACATATAAATTTGTGTAACATAATATCAGTTTTGTACTGACCATCACTAAGGTTTATAGAATTCAATTCCCTAATCAAACTAGCTTCAACCAGAAGTCTTTCTGTGACACATGATGATTTGTACACTTCTAAGCTGTTTTCCCAATCCATGGGATGATCATTGTTCCTAACATGAACGAACAGTGCACTGCTTACAGATGCTGTTCTGATATTGTATCTGTGCTGCTTCATTCGGAGTTGCAATAACTTCCCGGTCTCTCCTACATAATTTCCATTACAGTTGCTACATGGAATGCAGTAAACACTTCCATTTACATTCAAGGTTGGGCTATTTTTTATTAATATATTGGTAATAGTAGTCATACTTAAAAACAACGTTAATATTTAATAATTTAAGAGACTGAACTATCGGGACAAATTCATTGCGATAAGGCAGAGTGTAAATATTTTTAAGTGTAGGAATACGCCTGGTTTTGAGTAAATAAGAACATAAGAATGGAGGAAACTGCTGCGGGCCTATTGGCCCATACTGGGCAGTCCCGTTTACACCCAACCCCTATTGCTCATATGAGCATCCAACCTATGTTTGAAGGAATTCAGCGTATTCGAGTTAATGATGATATTTGGTAACTTGTTCCATTCATCCACTACTCTGTTTCCAAACCAGTGTTTACCTATTTCACGCCTAAATCTACATTTGTCTAATTTAAAACCATTGTTACGAGTTCGCTCCTGGTTGGATAGTTTGAGTACCTTTGTTATGTCCCCTTTGTTTAGCCCTGCCTTCCACTTATACACCTCTATCAGGTCGCCCCTCGCTCTACGTCTCTCAAGGGAGTGCAAATTAAGATGCTTTAACATCTCTCTATACTCAAGGTTCCTAATGCCCGGGATTAGTCTTGTCATTCTCCTCTGAATTCTTTCCAAGGATTCTATATCCATTCTGTAATACGGTGACCAGAACTGAACTGCGTAATCCAGGTGTGGTCTCAAATCCAGGTGTGGATTTTTTTATCCCTTTTAAAACAATGATCAACAAACAACGAAGGGGACCCAAGTTTTTGTACAATGAACTGAATGTGTTTCAGTTCTTCATCAATAAATTCAGCGTCAGCAAAAAAATCCTTTCATTCTACTCAAACCAGGCAAATTCCTACATTTAAGAATATTTTGACTTTACCTTATCGCAATGAATTTGTCCCAATAGTTCAGTCCCTTAAATTATTAAATATTAACGTTGTGTTTAAGTATGACTCTACTATTACCAATATATATATTATATTATATATATATATATATATATATATATATATATATATATATATATATATATATATATATATATATATATATATATATATATATATATATATATATATATATATATATCACACACAAACTGTAAGAAAATATCAACCCTATAGTGTTATGGTAGAGGTCATAGGAAGAATATCAAAATACACAATGCATAACAAACACATACACACCCTAAACGAAAAACAAATTATCACTTCCACCACCTGCAGAAAAATACAACAACATACCTCAAGAAAATAAACGAACATCTGCGAAGAAACTAAATTTGTGCTGCAGAAGAATGGATCTTTTCCAACCATTTGAGGTCCTGTCTTACGCAACGGACGATAAGATAAACGGATTCAGGTATATTTACGTTTTTCCATTCGGATTGAAGAAATGCTGAAGAAAAATATGCACTCTGAATCCTCTTCTTTTATTATTATTATTATTATTATTAATATTATTATTATTTTTATTATTATTATTATTATTTAATTATTTAATATTTTGTATTATTTTGCAGTTATTATCATAACGATTTGCTTCTGTTAGTAACAGATGTAACAGTAAGATACAATAATGGGTAGAACGTAATATCTCTAACCTTTACCAACTGTGTATCTGTTGAGGTGACTGTTACCGTGAATATAACAGTTACTTGTGAAACTGTCATATATGTAACAACCTTCCTGAGTTGCCATCACTTGTAACAATCACTTATGGAGCACGTTACCTGACATTTTATACGATCTAAAATATAGTTCAAAGTTTATTGGATCTTCTGTAGTGAAATCCAATATGTTCTTTGTTTCTATTTATTATAAAAGGTGTCTATGCACACTTTCAAAAAGGATTATCACCGTAATTTAACCACTGTAGCTATGAATGTTAAATGGGGATGGAGGCTATGTTAAATAGCTCTGCTAAGTACGTCCTGTTGATGAGAGAGTTGAGTGAGGTGAGGAGGGACCCATCGAAGGAAGAACGAAAATATATCCGACGTCCTC
The DNA here is from genome assembly GCF_018991925.1 of Homarus americanus. Taxonomy (NCBI): domain Eukaryota; kingdom Metazoa; phylum Arthropoda; class Malacostraca; order Decapoda; family Nephropidae; genus Homarus; species Homarus americanus. The sequence goes on along the minus strand of NW_024730668.1, from coordinate 13,321,945 downwards.
CTTCCTCGAGGGAAAACGGAACCATCCACGATGGCTCTCAATAACGTCTTCCTCATGTCAGGGTTATCAAACTACTGCCCACAATAGGTGGCCAGAGAGCCGTTTACTTAATCCTCTACCTCAGCACTAAGTGACGCGACTTCCCGTAGGCACACCTTAACATGTGCTCTGAACAGGCTACCTCATAGCTAGTGGAAAGTTACTGGGGATGATAGAGTATATAAGTCTAATGTAATTAACCCATTTATATACAGTAAATACTTCTGCCTATAAGACAGGGGCTAATACATTATTATTATTATTATTATTATTATTATTATTAATATTATTATTATCATTGCATTTATTATCAATGGGAGTATTATATATTTTTTTATCATGTATGTAATAAAAAATAAAGTTAAAAATACTAATACTTGTATTATTGTTAATAGCTGTAGTAGAAGTAACATTGACGTGTTTCCATTACTGTAACACAAGTATGAATACAACCGATAAAGAAAATTAAGGATGAACCACAATGTTCGTATTTGTGAGTGTGATAGTGAGTAAGTTTAATATTGAGTGAGACAGCCTTACTCTCCTACCCTCTCACCCACGTCACACATCGAGAGTTCCACTAACCCTCCAGCTGTCTTCTCGCACTCTGCCTTACACCCAGCAAATATTTAAGAATTGAATTTGAGAATCTGTGAGCCTGAGTTTTGTTGGCTCTCCTGGCACCCCATGGCACCTCCCTGTCACTCTCAAGGGTTGTCACGAAGCTGATTCGTCCTCTTGACAGCCAGGAGGTAGTAAAGGGCGTTGTGGGGATATGTAGGGGTAAAGAGGACGAATGGAGAGGGAAGGAAGGGAGGTAAAATGAAGGAAAAATTGTGGAAGAGAAGAGAAAGGAAGGTAGAATAAGAGAGAAGTTGGGGAAGAGAGGAGGAAAGGGTTGTTAAGAAGAAAATGATGAGGAGGAAGGGAACTAGAAAGAAAAAGAAAAAATGGAAGTGGGAGGAGACGGTTGTCGTAAGTGTAAATACTGTAGATGAGAAGGAAGAGAGAATAGTGGGGGGAGAGGGAGAGGAAAAGTATATTGATACCTTTAAATATATTTCAGTAGTTTTCGTATATTTTATCCAACAACACAAAATATAACACACAATCTAACCCATACTTATATGTCAGAGACATGATGGAATTTTTCACTGTACAGTATATAATACAACCAATTCAATCTCACATATACTTAATACTACAGCTAGCAATTTATAAAGTTAATATATATATATATATATATATATATATATATATATATATATATATATATATATATATATATATATATGTATATATATATATATATATTGTTACGAGTTGGGGATTTAGAATATAGTTAAAGGTCTACCCAGATCCCAACAGGCAACAAAAAAAAAACAACAAAGACAATCGGACTATAAAAGGGTAGACAAGGGATGCGAGTTTTTGTTGTGTATAATAAAGTACCATAAATTCCTTAACAAAATATTCAGCTTCCTATAAATTACCCTTAACCATACTTAACCTAAACATTAACAGTATATACATATTAATACAACATAAAACAATCGTGAAGCAAGGTGGAGGTGGGAGAGGCAATACAAGATTACAAATACTTAAGTGAGGAGCTGAGATGGCTGACGAGTAAGGCTGAGTATTCTAGAAGACGGTAGGTAGTCACTGTGCCGTAGGTTTCTAGGATAGGTGATCCTGTGGTCACTTCCCAGAGTGTAGTGAACTCTCCTCGAACTCGAGCTGACAAAGAAGACTTGGAGGAAGTGACGCAACAACCAGGATATGGAGAAGGGAAACCCCGGAGTGGTAACTAAGACGAGTCATACTCGTGTCTCGTCCCTAGATGGCGTTGCTCGTGGTGCTGGGTAGGTAGATCAGGACAACAGATGGCGTGGTTCGTAGTGCTGGTTAGGTAGATCATGACAATTGGTGGAGGGGTTCGTAATAATATAAATATAAATATATATATATATATATATATATATATATATATATATATATATATATATATATATATATATATATATATATATATATATATATATATATATGCTGATAACCACAAGGAAAAAGAAAACACGAAGTCACTTGGTTACAAATCTTCTTAACCAGGTGAGATAGTTGGGTCACCTTACCCTCTGACCTGACTACCGACCGTTGCAGTGCTTTTTAAAGATTAGTAGGGCCATTACCTAATACCTGACCATTGTGGACCAGATCTCACCCTCCTCTGTATATATAGACCTTGTTTTTGAACTTCTTAGTTTGTACTCACCCCTGAAGATGTGAATTACACGAAAGCGCTTAGGAACTTCGTGTTTTCTTTTTTCTTGTGGTTATCAGCATATACCTGGATCACGCCCACCTACAGTGATTTACTTGTGTATATATATATATATATATATATATATATATATATATATATATATATATATATACAATCAACACCTCAACCCGCCAGGATTCGAACCCAAGGCCCACGAGTCTATGACTGTTACCGGGGAACGCTAACCGCTGGACCACCAGGATACTAAAAGCAGTCCTAGACTTTGTTATATTTCACACAAAGCCTGTTCAACGAGCTTATGGCGCCGTGAACCTCTAATGGGGACTACCCGTATCACGTAGGTGGTCAGAGTAACGTTTTACCAAATCCGGTTTCGAAACACGAGGTAACGTTTTACCAAATCCGGCTTCGAAACACAAGGATCCATATATATTTCATTAGCCCAATAATGCACGCGGATTTCTACATACAATCAACACCTCAACCCGCCAGGATTCGAACCCACGGCCCACAAGTCTATGACTGTTACCGGGGAACGCTAACCGCTGGACCACCAGGATACTAAAAGCAGTCCTAGACTTTGTTATATTTCACACAAAGCCTGTTCAACGAGCTTATGGCGCCGTGAATCTCTAATGGGGACTACCCGTATCACATAGGTGATCAGAGTAACCTTTTACCAAATCCGGCTTCGAAACACGAGGATCCATATATATTTCATTAGCCCAATAATGCACGCGGACTTCTACTTACAATGAACACCTCAACCCGACAGGATTCGAACCCATGGCCCACAAGTCTATGACTGTGACTGGGGAACGCTAACCGCTGGACCACCAGGATACTAAAAGCAGTCCTAGACTTTGTTATATTTCACACAAAGCCTGTTCAACGAGCTTATGGCGCCGTGAACCTCTAATGGGGACTACCCGTATCACGTAGGTGGTCAGAGTAACGTTTTACCAAATCCGGCTTCGGAACACGAGGATCCATATATATTTCATTAGCCCAATAATGCACGCGGACTTTTACATACAATCAACGGATTTGGTAAAACGTTACTCTGACCACCTACATGATACGGGTAGTCCTCATTAGAGGTTCATGGCGCCATAAGCTCGTTGAACAGGCTTTGTGTGAAATATAACAAAGTCTAGGACTGCTTTTAGTATCCTGGTGGTCCAGCGGTTAGCGTTCCCCGGTCACAGTCATAGGCTCTTGGGCCGAGGGTTCGAATCCTGGCGGGTTGAGGTCTTGATTGTATGTAGAAGTCCGCATGCATTATTGGACTAATGATATATATATATATATATATATATATATATATATATATATATATATATATATATATATATATATATATATATATATATATATATATATATATATATATATATATATATTTATATGCTGATAACCATAAGAAAACATGAAGTTCCCAAGCGCTTTCGTGTAATTCACATCTTCAGGGGTGAATTACACGAAAGCGCTCGTCAACTTCGTGAGCCGGTTGGTTAATTAACCAGATTGGTTCACATATATTATATTGGGCATTAGTAACGAAACCCAAATGAAGTTTCTTGTTTTATTAGAAAAGTATTATGTTTATATAGTTCCTGAGTGTAGATCAACCGTAAGTTCCACTATTTATGAGTGTGATTAGAAAGGACGGCGTTTATGTAATATAAACGTGAATCAACGTCCGTTCGATATTAGTTGGTGTGAGTGACTTTGAGTAGTGACCCATCGAAGGAGAACGGAATAGGTACATCGTTCCCCTCGTGGGAAGACAGAGCCATCCACTGCGGCTCTCAAATAACGTCTTCCTCTAGTCAAGGATATCAAACTACTGCTCGCTTTAGGTGGCCAGAGAGCAGGCTACTTATGCCTTTACTCAGCATAGTATGACCCAGCTTACCGTGGGCACACCTTATCACGTGCATTGACATGTCACCTCATAGCCAGTGGAAGTTACAGGGGATGAATCTGCATATAAATCAGATGTAAATAACCCATTTATATAATACATTCTGTTGATGAGACTGGGGCCATTACATCGCTCGATCACCATCCGCCAAGCTCCGTGAGGCCTAAATAAGCTCACAGAGTACAGTACATTCTATACAACCCTAACCATGTTATAAACATAGGTGTAGACACTAAGCTGGGGATTCTACTACTGTAGGGGTTTTATCTACTACAGGGGTCCTATACTTTAGTGCCTTTTGGGTTAAATTGTTATGAACAATTTTCATCTTGGATGACACTGACTTGTAATAACAGAAAAAAACATGACTTCAAACACAAACATTACTGCCAATATCAAAAGCAACATGGCAGAAATAATCTTCGCCTACTTCGTGTTTAAGAACGCACTGCTTAAGCAATATACAACTTTTGCTACTGTAATCATGCTAGAGGAATGAGTGTGTGTGGTGCTTAAAACTCTGTCAACGAAACATTCATTTTTGCGGAGAGCAATGGTACTGAGTTGTGAAGGGTTCAACATGGCATGGCTGAAAATTACAGTCTGTGATACTTTTGTAGAACTATCATATTTTTATTTCAAGATGTGTCTTTGACATCATTAAAATATGTAGTTTGAAAATTATGAACATTCTTATCCTCCCTGGGATCGAAAGAAAATGTCCACATTTTCTATGCCTAATAAATACCGGGAAGTGTTTCACATCAGTATAAATTAAGATAAGTAAGCACTTACAACAATGACAATTACCTATCGATGTCCTATCACTATGGAGTTATGCCTCGAACATGTAAATGTCTGTACATATTTAATGTATACCTAGATGCTATCTATTTCTTGTAGGCTTGATTGAAGAATCCTTTCTAGAATTTCTTGATAATGTGAAATTGTTGCCGCAATCCCGTAGACTTATGTGTGTCACTCACAGCTGATTCAAGGACCGGTGACTGGGTCAGTTTTCACGAAACTTCTGAGTACAGCACACTACCGCTCCTGGTTACACTAGGTCATCCACCACACCATACCTCAGAATGCTGAGACCATCTCTCAGACCGGAGATTTGTCATCACTAGGGTCGGGTGCTGGTAACTGGGGGTTATTCACGCCATGCGAAAGAATTTTGTTGACAGGATGTTGATTGATGAGTAATCACAACAACTGCAGTCACGTCCTGTCACACCCTGGGCAGTGAACGAATCATTTGCAGGAACTAATGTTCACTTCAGCTCACAGGATTGTTGCTATAATTCAGCAATTTTTTATAACTCAGTATTGGTTAAGGACATAAACTCAACGTGTAGCATATGTAACAGTTCATCTTCCTGTAGTTGTAAATGTAACACATATAACAATATCTTTGATTGCTATTTCATATTTACACTTAGGATTTACATATATATACATAAATCTTCTTCTAAACCAGTATGCCACAGTAATGGGGAGAACATAATTCCTCTACCTTTACCAACTGTGTATATGGTGTGATGACTGTTAGTTGTAACAATCACTTGAGAAGTTATAGAGTTTCACTGTGTATAAAGTATTTTACTATTTAAATACCTAATACAGGAGTTATGGCGTCTGTATAGAAAACGCAATCCACAGATGGTTCCAGGTAGGGGGTGGTGGGTGGGTAACCTCACTCTTCCCTCCCACTATGAGTCTGGGAGCTCGCTGCATGATGAACGCCGGGTGAATCCGCTTCACAATAGGGGAATACCTTCCACAGAATGGTCAGGTGCTGACAGACGCTTTCCTGACCGCTTTCACTTGTCGTTAACAGGGATTTCACGTCAACAATATCTCAAGTGCGGTTATTGGGAATAATTCTGCACCATCTTTGGGCGACAGAATGAGAAACACTCACTAATTATCGTCTCAATACGGGATATTCTTAACTCTCGGATATTGTTTGTAACGCGTCACTGTAGGGTGGTTGTTTTTCTTGTTTTACAAAACACTGACGACTTGGTACGTATACTGATATATCGTTTCCGTACCCACACGAGCTGCAATTCCTGATGTGTAAATCACCGTATCTTCTGCTATTTATGAGAGTGAAGAGAGAGAAAGGAAGTGTTACTTTGAGTAGTGTATCCACTGAGGGAGAAAGGAATTGGTACGTCGTTCCCCCCTCTAGGGAAGACGGAGCCATCCACTGTGGCTCTCAAATAACGTCTTCCTCTAGTGAAGGATATCAAACTACTGCTCGCTTTAGGTGGCCAGAGAGCCTGCTACTTATGTCTTTACTCAGCATAGTATGACGCAGCTTCCCATGGGCACACCTTATCACGTGTATTGACATGTCACTTCAAAGCCAGTGGAAAGTTACAGGGGATGGATCTGAATATAAATCAGATGTAAATAACCCATTTATATAATACTTTCTGTTGATGAGACAGGGACCATTACATTCGTGTTTCCTTGTTTCCATTTGGTTATTAGCATATACTTGGATCACGCGCACCTACAGTGATTTACGTGCACTCACACACACACATATATCTTGATAAAATCACACAGAATCCTATACCGATAGCATTGAGTATATTGTAAGTCCTGTGATGGAGATTCTCATCGTCCAGTGGAAGGAGGGTTGATTCCGCCGTGATGTCGTGGTAGATTTCCATCAGCATATTTTCTGTGAGATCCCTTACTTCTTCATGCCTCATGCATACGGAACCCCCTTTCTTGTGCACCATGGCGTGGTCGATGTCGTAGGAAGAACCACACACGCATTGAATAGGCACACTTTCTACATACCAACCATACCTTAGACCAGTGATTCCCAACCAGTAATTCGCGGGGCAAAACCATATTATAGAGCCCACAGGGATTTATTAGAAAAATTTGAATTATTTTGGATCATTTATAAGAGTGAAATTAATGAAAATATGTTATTTATAACTTGATACAACTTTATGGTTTGAGAGAGAGGAACTGCATGTTTGTCTGTCGTGTACAGGACGTGTGTATTTACCCCAGACCGGGTCCAGAGAGAGACCCAGCCTTTTCACTGTGGTGAATACACACATCCTGCCCAAGAGTAAATGTAAAAAGTATGTAACTGGTAACAGTTAGACATGCAAAACTGCAAATAACTGTACAATATATATGAGATTTTTTCTTGAGTGTAGATCCAAAACTTTGGAGCCTTCCACTATTTTTGCAATGATAAATGTGGTCCAGAGCCTACAAAAGGTTGGGGACCACTGCCAATGGCATCTGTAAATTCTTGTTTGTTAAGGGCCTTATGCCCTTATTGGTAACGTTGTTAGCCAGTTCCGGGTGCCCAACTCCTACGCTATAGCTATTTTTTTTCAAGTTCTCTGACAATTGCTGCTTTAATTGTTGAAGTTTATCACTTTGGGTGTGCTGCAGATCTGTCGTAATTCGTTGGTATCCACCTCACTTGCCACGTTCTGAGCTATTATGTGCTCAGTGAGGGCTGCTGTGAGCTTGACAGAGTTCTGATGTTCTGTGGCAGCAAGCTTCTCTGGATTATTAATTCCCATTCCTCCCAATCTCGGTGGTAATACAAGGATTAAGTGAAGGTTTTTCACTGCTCAAATATCTTTCTCATGGCGTGAATGGTAACTCCACTTCCAGCCTGGTGGCCAGCACATACTTGCAGGTTCCTTGCAGCTGCCCTGACATCATCATTAACCATCTCCATTATGCATTTTCCATTGACCCGTCTAAGTACTTCCCCCACCCTTATAAGCCTACATCCTTGATTTTTGTCAAGGGGATGGGGCGGCAGGCTATCAGAGCTTGTAGGTGATGACAGCTAGAGGTTGCTAACTTTCTTGCAACGGCGGACGTGGCATTGCAAAGATCACTTGCTGAGTCGCCAAACTTGTTAGTGCTGAGGTTGACTCAACACCCGTCGGCACCCAGGCCTGAAGGATCTGTCCCTCCCTGTATCTTCAGTGTTTTTTTCCATACCATCCCTCCGGTTATTTCCTCGAACATGACGGCGTTTGGAGGGACATAGGCCCCCTGGAACCCGATACCTTCCTCTGCACTTGCAAGGGATGTTTTTCCTTCAGTTGTAAGGTCTTTCTGTTTATTGGCAGCACTCCACCGGAAGATTCATCTGTGAGAGATCTTGCCGCTGAAGACACTTTTCCCACTCGCATCTTGTTACCAAACTTTCTGGAAGCATCGCAGCATCCTCAGTGACTTGCTTTCCGTCTCCTGCAAATTTTAGTCTCTGCTGCAGTGTTTTTGCCTTGTATATGAGATCATCAAGAGCCCCATTTTGCCACATTGTCAGTTTTTTTTTATTGCAGCCACATTTTCCATGCACTTACTCGATGCGTGTGTTCTTTGGCAGAATAGATGGGGTATTATTGCCAGCTATTGGGGTCAGGGAGTTATGTAAGTGTAATTGTCTTCCAAATTATTTCTTTGATGGCCCCACACTTAGGTGAATCAAAGAGGTTGGTTGGGGACCACCTGACAACTTCGGAGTAGGCTTCTTCCACTTCTCTGTCTCTTCCGCTGACATGCCTTTCTAATGTGTTGGCTGTCTGTCATTTACTTCATGTACATTTCCGTTCAGAAGTTTGTAATACACCCGCGGTGAATGGCACATAGCCAGTTGCACTCTTTCTGGACGTCAGGTAACTACGCGGAACCTCCCATCAGCACACAAACTCATCAATAAGAGATGGGAAAATTATCATTAATACTTTATATCGGCCAACGTTAGTGCTGATGGAGGATGAAGATGTGTTAATATTTTGCTTACAAGAAGAAGAAAACCAAAGTGATAGGAGTAGTCATTCCACTCTCTCTCTCTCTCATTCCTCTCTCTCTCTCTCTCTCCACTCTCTCTCTCTCTCTCTCTCTCTCTCTCCATCTCTCTCTCTCTCTCTCTCTCTCTCTCTCTCTCTCTCTCTCTCTCTCTCTCTCTCTCTCTCTCTCTCTCTCTCTCTCTCTCTCTCTCTCTCTCTCTCTCTCTCTCTCTCTCTCTCTCTCTCTCTCTCTCTCTCTCTCTCTCTCTCTCTCTCTCTCTCTCTCTCTCTCTCTCTCTCTCTCTCTCTCTCTCTCTCTCTCTCTCTCTCTCTCTCTCTCTCTCTCTCTCTCTCTCTCTCTCTCTCTCTCTCTCTCTCTCTCTCTCTCTCTCTCTCTCTCTCTCTCTCTCTCTCTCTCTCTCTCTCTCTCTCTCTCTCTCTCTCTCTCTCTCTCTCTCTCTCTCTCTCTCTCTCTCTCTCTCTCTCTCTCTCTCTCTCTCTCTCTCTCTCTCTCTCTCTCTCTCTCTCTCTCTCTCTCTCTCTCTCTCTCTCTCTCTCTCTCTCTCTCTCTCTCTCTCTCTCTCTCTCTCTCTCTCTCTCTCTCTCTCTCTCTCTCTCTCTCTCTCTCTCTCTCTCTCTCTCTCTCTCTCTCTCTCTCTCTCTCTCTCTCTCCTCTCTCTTTATTCAAGACATCTTCAGAGGCAACTGGATTACATGGACAGAGAGAGGCTTAAATATACAGGGTGACCTTAAAAACATGAGGTCAGGTCATAATGATGTCATCCACTAATCCCCACACCAACACACACGTAGAGGAGCTTAAGAGAAGGGGGGTGACGTGACTAGTCAGGTCAGGTAAAAAATAAGGGACCCACTAAATAACTATCATACATCTAGATCAAAGGTTTTCAAAGCATTTTTAACCTTGGGCCACTGACAAATAAATTTATGTAACATATCAGTTTTGAACTGACCATAACTAAGGTTTATTGATTTTAATTCCTTAATCAAACTAGCTTCAACCAGAAGTCTTTCTGTGACACAAGATGATTGAAATACGTCTAAGCTTTTTTCCCAAGCAATGGGATGATTACACTGGTCAACATAAAAAAAAAATTCTCATGGTTCTGGATCAAAACAGTCTGATTCTAGTGTAATTGTATGTGCTGAACTCAATTATGACATTCGTATAGCTGTATCAGGCTCAGTTTTCCAGAACCAGCATATCTATATATTTAGTGTACCATGCTATTCATACAGTAATTTATATGCTCATTGGATCCACTTATGCAATTATTTTGTCCTGATTTGTGCTTTTTTGTTTGTTTCAGTTTGCTGATTCATGATATTGCATATCTACACCTGCATGATTTGTAATTACTCTGAAATTAACAAAACATGGAACGTCGCAAGTGTGTGAACGGTGCTGACAGTTTTTGCTACATATGTGGTGCCTTCACTCCTGGTAGCCTCAAGAAACCAATCACAAAAGCTGTTCGACTGAACTACAAAAGTTACTTCAAATGTCATTTGGGTGACCAAGACAAGAAAGGGGCACCTCATGTAGCCTGTAAGTCTTGCGTTAACCACCTGAGCGAGTGGATGTGTGGTAAACGAAGTTCAGGAATGCCGTTTGCTGTACCAATGATATGGCGTGAACCTAAAGACCACAGTAGTGACTGCTACTTCTGTCTCACAAATTTTAAGGGAATAAAAATCAAGACACGAGGCAAGGTACAATACCCCAATATTGCTTCTGCAATCCGACCAGTACCGCACAGTGCTGAACTTCCAGTCCCAAATCCACCGACTGAACAAGAATTGAGTGATTCCGATTCTACCTCTACCTCAATGGAAAACGACTACCAGGATGACTCTGAAAATACCAGGCCTAAACTATTTACTCAAGAAGCGCTTCATGATCTCATCAGGGACCTAAACTTGTCAAAAGAAAAGGCTGAAGTTTTGGGATCCAGACTAAAGCAGCGTAACCTGCTAGAAGATGGAGTGCATATCACTACAGCGCGTTACCGACATAGACAGCTGTCTGCATTTTTCAAGATGGCAAACAACCTTTGTTATTGCGAGGACGCAGTATCTCTCATGCAACAACTCTGCAAGTCTGAAACATACAAGACAGAGGATTGGAGGCTGTTTATAGACTCAGGAAAAGACTCTCTGAAAGCTGTTCTTTTACACAATGGCAATCGGCTTCCATCAGTCCCAATAGCACACGCAACAAAAATGACTGAGAGCTATGAAACAATGAAAATTCTGTTGGCCGCTATAGAGTATGAGAAACACCAGTGGAAGATATGTGGCGATCTCAAAGTCATCAGTTTACTACTGGGCCTTCAGAGTGGCTACACAAAGCACATGTGCTTTTTGTGCTTGTGGAACAGCAGAGCTGATGCAGAGCACTATGTGAGAAAGGATTGGCCGACAAGACCAAGAGATGCGCCTGGAAGGTTTAACTGTGCTCACAATCCGCTTGTAGATCCAGAAAACTATACAAATTTAAAAAAAAAGAGCAATCCAATTCAAAACCGACAAAAATGACGAGAGACCTACATACAAAGCTAAAATCAGGAATAAAATGTATGAAATAAAATATACAGGGGGGGGGAGGTATTACCTTAATTCAGACGAGCCTTAGTGAGAAAAACAACAATTCACTAGAGGCCATATCACAAAGGGATGGCTTTGTTTTACACTGGTGTATATACAGTATATATATATATATGATCTGGCCCTTTAACCGTTGATTCCTTCTGGGTTAATAAGGCTGGAACATTTATATTATATAGGGTTTTAGTAGCAAAACCCAATTGTCTGTTATCTATATATTGAGAAACTATCTCAGATACAGTTCCAGGTGTATACAGTATCACCGTAACTTAATCACTGTAGCTATGAGTGTTAAGATGAGGACGGAGGCTATGTTAAATAGCTCTGCTAAGTACGTCCTGTCGATGAGCGGTGAGTGATAATGAGTAGGGACCCATCGAGGGAGAACGGAAATATATCCGACGTCCTCCCTCGATTGAAGACGGAAACATCCACGATGGCTCTCAATAACGTCTTCCTCAAGTCAAGGATATCAAACTACTGCCCGCATTACGTGGCCAGAGAACCGGCAACTTAATGCCTTAGCTCAGCACTAAGTGACACGACTTCCCGTGGGCACACCTTAACACTTGCTCTGCACATGCTACCTTATAGCTAGTGGAAAGTTACAGAGGGTGATAGAGTATATAAATCAAATGTAATTAACCTTATTTATATAATACTTCTGCCTATAAGACGGGCTATTACATCGCTCGGTCACACCCTCCAAGCTCCAAGAGGAATAAACTAAACTCGCAGAAAAACCCTATACATAAACCTAACCATATTACATGATTAAGTGTGTAAACACTAAACTGGGTAAGCTGGCACTTGCCGTTGAAACAGCTACTCAAGCCCTAGTTTGAAATGCCTTATGGAGAGTATATTATGTACAATGGCAAAATTGGATGATTCTGACTTAAAAGACAAACGTATTACTGCCAATATCAACACAATAGTGGAAATCGTTAACTTGGGTAAGCAAATCCCGTATTAACATGGCAGAAATAATCTTCGCCTATTTCGTGTTTAAGAAGACACCGTCTTAGCAATGTACAACTTTTGCTACTATAATCACGCTGGACAAAACATTAATTTTTGCGGAGAGCAACGGTACTAAGTTGTGAAGAGTTCTACCACGGTATGGCTGAAAATTTGCAGTCTGTGATAATATACTGTAGAACTATCATATTTGTATTTTGAAAAGATGTGTCTATGACATCATTAAAATAAAAATATAACTGTCATGCAGTTTGAAAAGAAGATGTGTCTATGACACCATTAACATTAATATAAAACTATCATATTTGTAGTTTGAAAATTATTAACATCATTATCCTTCCTGGGAAAAAAATATAATGTCCACATTTTCTATGTCTAAGGTTTGAAAAATTATTTAGATACAAACCAAAATAATAACCTTGTCCATCCATTTACAGGAAATTTATATAAATTATATTTAAAATAATTTAAGTATCAATAGCTTTTCAGGTGAAAATAAATACTGGAAATTATATTCCGTCAGAATATAATAAAATAAGTAAGGCACTTATAATAATATATTTAACCTACACGATGTCTATCTGTGTGAAGTTATGTCGTTGAATATGTTGAATATGTTGAATATATATATATATATATATATATATATATATATATATATATATATATATATATATATATATATATATATATATATATATATATATATACCTAGATACCTATTCCTTGTAGGCTTGATTGAAGAATCCTTTCTAGAATTTCTTGAAAATGTGAAATTATTGCCGCAATCCCGTAGACTTGCGTGTGTCACTCACTGGAGACATAACTGATGCTAAGGCCGGTGACTGGGTCAATGTCCACGAAAATCTTGAGTACAGTAAACTGCTGCTCCCTGTCAGTGAACTCAAGGACTCTGGGTTCACTGGGTACACTAGTGCATCCACCACACCATACCTCAGAATGCTGAGACCATCTCTGGTGATCGGAGATATGTCATCACTAGGGGGGTGCTGGGGTGCTGGTAACTGACGGCTACTCATGCCATACGAAAGAATTTAGTTGACAGGATATTGATTAATGAGTAGTCACAACAACTGTAGTCACGTCCTGTCACAACCTGGGCAGTGAACGACTCATTTGCAGAAACTAATGTTCACTTCAGCTCACAGGATTGTTGCCATAATTCAGCAACTAACAGTAACTCAATATTGGTTATCGATTTAAAAAAAAGATTTTGACCATCATCTTTGGATGACAAAATACAAATCACTCAACGTATAACGTCTCACTATGGGATACCATTATACACTTCGGGAGAGTATAACACGTCACTGATTTTTGTTTTTCTGTTTTCGTAAAACACTTATGACTTTTTATGTAGAATGTGTATATAGACCGGAATGTTGTTATCTGTTACTGATTTCATTGATCGTTGTAACAGATGTAACAGTAAATGCAACAGTAGTATAACGGTTTCTTTGTAGATCCACTGCCACGTATATATCAGTTCTTCTTCTTTGTAGTAGTAAATGTAACACATATAACAATATCTTTGATTGTTATTTCATATTTACGTTCGTATTTGGGTTCGTAGATCCGCTGCCACGCATATAACAGTTCTTCTTCTTTACCAGTATGCCACAGTAATGGGGAGAATATAATATCTCTACCTTTACCTACTGTGTATATGGTGAGATGACTGTTAGTGTGATATAACAGTTACTTGTGAAACTGCCATATATGTAACAACCTTCCTGGGTTGTCACCACTTGTAACAATCACTTGAGAAGCTCCACTGTAGATTCTACGATTAGTTAATGAACTATCTTTTATGTAGTTCCACTGTGTATTACCGTAGGTTAATCACTGTAAATTATGAGTGTTAAATAGCTCTGCTAAGTACGTCATGTCGATACGATAGTTGAGTGATAATGAGAAGGGACCCATCGAGAGAGAACGAAAATATATCCGACGTCCTCCCTCGAGGGAAGAAGGAACCATCCAAAATGGCTCTAAATAACGTCTTCCTCTAGTCAAGGATTTCAAACTACTGCCCACATTAGGTGGCCAAAGAACAGGCTACTTAATGCCTTAGCTCAGCACTAAGTGACACGAATTCCCGTAGGCACACCTTAACATGTGCTCTGAAAAGGCTACCTCATAGCTAGTGGAAAGTTACAGAGGATGATAAAGTATATAAATCAAATGTAATTAACCCATTTATATAATACTTCTGCCTATATGACAGAGGCTATTACACACGCACACACACACATATATATATATATATATATATATATATATATATATATATATATATATATATATATATATATATATATATATATATATATATATATATATATATATATATATATATATATATATATATATATATATATATATATATATATATATATATATATATATATATATATATATATATATATATATATATATATATATATATATATATATATATATATATATATATATATATATATATATATATATATATATATATATATATATACATATATATACATATATATATATATATACATATATATACATATCTTGATAAAATCACACGGGAAAATGGAAACAACGGAGTACCTTAGCTTTCGTCTTTATTCAAGACATCTTCAGAGGCAACTGAATTACATGGACAGAGAGAGGCTTAAGTACATAATGCATAGGTTGTTATATTTTGCTGCCCTACTCATTTCCTGCCATATAGGCTGCTTCTTTGCTCAGACTTGGAGGCCTGTAAATCACTCCCATAATTAGTTTTTCACTTCCTTCCGTGATTTCTACCCATACAGACTCGGTTCCCATTTCACCCTTTATTGAATTATTAATACAACATTTTAATGTATCCTTGACGAAGAGTGCGACCCCTCCCCCCTTCCTACCTTCCCTGTCCTTGTGAAAAAGGTTTTATCCTTCTATGTAGTACTCTGATAAAAAAATTTTGCTCGCCAGATTCATCCAAGTTTCGGTGACTGCTATGATGTCTACATTCTCAGTACATACAACCGCTCTCAGCAAGTCTATTTTATTTCTAACGCTCCTACTGTTTGTATAGTATACATTTAAGCCTACCCTTCCCTGGTCCTGTTTTACCCCTTGTCCTGAGTAACTAATTTTACTTCCCAGGACCTGCTTGTTTTTTTACTCCCACTTTCCCCGACCTCTCTCTACTGGCGAAACCCCCCATTTGGAGTGACAATTTCACGCTCTAGGGATGCAGACAACGTCTTTACCCCCGCAAGAGACAAGTGTACTCCGTCACGACTGTACAGGTAGTCGTTGCAATAGAATCGTTGCCAGCTATCAATGAATGCCCAACCATTGTTTGCACAATGTTTTTCCAGTCTGCATTTTATAGCAATTGCCCTGGACAGCCATTCACTACATAGATATAGTGTTAGGAAAGGCCAGGAATCCAATGCTCTGTTTGTTCATTTGAGGGATAATAAGCATTGCATTGACTGGGATAATGCCTCCTCAATATTAACTTGTATTTCAATTGACAGTAGGAACATTATAGAATCCAGTCTCATTAAACATACCGAATCCGTCAACATGAATTTGAGTAATGGTATGTACAAACTGGATAATTTCGTATTTAAGAAGATTAGTAACCAGGTGAGAAGGTTGGGTCATCTTACCCTGTGACCTGACTACCGACTGCTGCGGTGCTTTTTGAAGATTAGTAGGGTCACTACCTGATAACCTGACAGTCGCGCGTCAGGTCAGGTCAGGTCAACACGGCTGGCCAGACATATTCTCCGATCTAAAGTGTTATTGGTGGGGACATACTCGCTGTGTGGGAGCGGGAATTTGACAATGTGTCCGTGAATATCGGATGTCACCTTAAGCATTGCCACCCAAGGTTTCTTCTCATCCCCGACGGCATAAATTGTAAATATTCCGTGTGTTCACCGGCGTTCTCCAAGTGAGTGGTGACCCATTGCTGGGTCAGTGGTGGGATAATGAGGAGGCTCGGCGCTAAGGTCAGTGTCGTTAGGCCTGCTTTGACAGGGGTGGTCCCGAGACTATCGCCCCTATGGGGCCGAGAGTGCTGCCCATGCGGTCGCCCCCACCCCCACCTCCACCATAGTAACGGACACTTAATGTAGGGTCTCGACGAACCAAGTGAGGATGGTCTGAGGTGTTGTGCCGTCAGAAAAACAGAGTTACTATTAAGAACAAGTGAAGTGTAATAAAAGTGCTTATAAACTGAGAATACACCTGTTACCATACACCACACTCCCTCCGCTCCCAGGAGGCCCTCCTACCCTCACACCGTTGATGTCAGGCTCCTCTCTTCCCTTGTCCTATAAGAGGGTTTACGCCTCAAGGACATCGCTGGCCCACATGTCGCCTCTGTGCCCCAGTGTATATGACCTAGATTCCATCTAAATCTAACCATGGCAGGAGTCATCGCTGGGCGGCGCTCTGCCTATGTCCTTGATGAAGAAGATGAGGAGGACAGTCATAGCGACACTGAAGCTGGCTTTCAGAAGTTTCAGACACGTCAGCAGAAACGCAAGATGAGGACCCAGGGAAGGAAGCAGAGGAGAGCCAATAGGGGCATCCCCCCCCCCTCCCATTGCTCCCCGGGCTAAGTACATGCGCCTTGCCTTCCCCGAGAACGCAACCAATTTGATGAAGATTAATTGGTTGACTGCCCTGAATAAGGATTATGGCATGGCTAAGCTGAATGTTGTCGTGCCAGGTAACACCCCTCGTTTTGTCTATGTAGGCCGAGAGGAGACGGAAGCTATCCAACGCTTCATTGATGGTAGGGTCGGTTCAATACACCTTATTAAGCGAGATGAACCTGTTCGACCTCAAAAAATGAAGGAATACCTTGTCACCCAATTCCCCAAGGGTATTCCCCCCAAGAGAGCTCTGTCACTCCAGGGCGTCCACAGTGCAAGAAGACTCTATAAGGATGGTGCACAACTTAGTAGGATCATCATCGTCTGGAAAAGGAAGGAACCACCTCCTGAGAAGTACAGCTTCTTTGGCAGCACGTACGGTACCCCTAGTAACATCAGTCGGTGGACTCCTCCCCCTGTGGTGTGCTACAACTGCTTTGGGGTCAATCATGTGGCGAAATACTGTCACAAGCCAGCCACCTGCGGCTACTGCGCAGGAATGCATAGCACAAGCAGCTGCCCCATCAAGGAAGGTGCCTCTCAGGACGGAAGAGAGCAGGACTCCCCATTTGAGTGGCAGTGTGCCAGATGCAGGAAGAAGGGTGTGACGGCCTGGCATCCAGGTTGCCCTGGGAGCCTGCCTCCACCCACAAAAGCGGTCCCACTCAGTGATGCCAACAGCAACACTGCGGGGTCGCCTCCAGCACCTGAAATCAACAGCGACACCTCCCCACCCAGGGGGCAGTGTCCCAGGTCCAGGGAGGAGGGTGTGACGGCCTTGCATCCAGGTTGCCCTGGGAGCCCGCCTCCACCCACAAAAGCGGTCCCACTCAGTGATGCCAACAGCAACACTGCGGGGTCGCCTCCAGCACCTGAAATCAACAGCTACACCTCCCCACCCAGGAGGCAGTGTTACAGGTGCAGGGAGGAGGGTGTGACGGCCTGGCATCCAGGTTGCCCTGGGAGCCCGCCTCCACCCACAAAAGCGGTCCCACTCAGTGATGCCAACAGCAACACTGCGGGGTCGCCTCCAGCACCTGAAATCAACAGCGACACCTCCCCACCCAGGGGGCAGTGTCCCAGGTCCAGGGAGGAGGGTGTGACGGCCTTGCACCCCAGTTGTCCTGGGAGGTCGCCTCCATCCACAATAGCAGTACCACTCAATGATGCCAATGCGGCCGGATCGCCTCCACCACCTGAAGTCAACAGGCACAGTGACTCTCCTTCGTTAGCCAATGCAGGTCAGGTCAAAGCCTGCCAAGTAAGTGTACCAGTGTACAATGACAGTGATAGTGTTAGTGGTGCTTCTGAAGGAGCTCGTGCCTCCTCTCATAATGATGCCAACTTGAGGGTGAGTAGCCAGAGCGAGACCGATAGTGATGGTAGCATGGATGGGGAGAATGAGCCCCAGACTGCCAGCGTGGTCTCTTTAATAGTCCCAGGTCTGAAGACTGTTCATGACCCTGTAAGTTTTCCATTGTTTACGGAGGAGGAACTCGCGGGACTGATGAAGCAACCCGCGTATAAAAATCCTACTGGAATAAGGGCTGTGAAGAACATTCTCAGGAAATCCAGAGGTACAGAAATTGGAATGGTCAGCTTATTGGTCAGGCTGATCTATGAAGCCAGCGTGCGACTCTCTACGTTAAATTCAAGGTGGGAAAAGTAACACGAACGCTTAGGTTCATTTCATGGAACATCCGGAGTGTTAATCGCAGAATTAATGATCTACAATGGTTTGTTAAAGTTTTTGACATTGATGTAATTGGTTTACAAGAACCTTACACGTCCAGCACCCAGAAGAAAGTTGCACCCAGGATAGCTGGGTTTACAGCATATAATAGTGGAGCAGGAAGTGGCCTGCTCACATATGTAAAGAATGGTCTGGTCTGTAAATGGATTAAAACTCACAATGATGAAAGTATTCACTATCAACAATTTACAGTAAAGACAGCAAACAGTCAATTTTCGCTGTATAACATCTATGTTCGGTGTAATGAACTGCGAGCGGACGTGTTACCAAAGCCATCAGGTAACAATGCTATGCTGTGTATGGGTGACTTTAACTCTCGTCACACTGTCCTCGGTGATGTCCAGTGTAACTCTAATGGGAGGGTGTTCGTGAATTACATCAATAATCATAATATCACTGTATACGACACAGACAAAGTGACACATCTGATGGGGGGCAGACTTGATTATGTGATTGGGTATAACCTAGTAGACAGTAATGTCAAGGCTAAGGTCATCTCAGACTACCTTGTCAGTGATCATTATGCAATACTTACTGAATACACTGTTGCTGATGTCAAGTGTGAACCCCATCCTAAGCTCAGAATTAATATCCCAGATAATCTTAAACTGCACTTCAAGGCCTACATCCACAGATGGTATGCTGGATATACACCTGGGTCAGTGGATGAATTTTGCTGTGATCTTGTAAATGTCATTACCACATATTATACCACCTGGGTTAAGTCAAGGAGGAAGGGGGGCAGCACTAAATCGCCTCTGTGGACACATGACCCCATCCTCACCAAAGAAGGAGAGAATGTAAAACAGCTTGCCAACACTTATAAGCAAAATAAAACTAGTGATAACCTTTTGGCATTCCTCAAAGCTAACAGAGAATTTCGTGAACTCAAAGGTCAGGTGAGAAACACCTATTGGGAACAATTCTTACAGGGGATTAATAGAACAACCACTCTAGCAGAAATGTGGAAGAAAATTAGAGCCATTACCAAGTCACCCACCCCAGTCCAGCTTCATCACAGCCCTGCAGAATATGCTGACATGCTATTAGACCAATGGTCTAGTGTGTCACGAATCACTTCCCTGCCTCCTGACATACAGCAATATCTTAACACCTCACACATTAATAGGGGTTTCAATATTGAAATAGCCTGTTCCTCACCAGACCTTACCGACCAGTTTCCTATAACGCACCACGAACTAACAACAGCACTAATGAAAGGCGAGTCATCCTCTCCTGGTGAGGATGGCATAACCTATAACACCCTGAGATTGTTGAATGAGATCCCTAACCATCCACTGCTTGACCTGTATCAAATGAGCCTCACACAGGGTATTCTGCCTAAGACATGGACTCATGGAAACATAGTTCCAATCCCTAAAGCTAATTCTCCAAACTTCAGGCCAATTTCACTTACATCCTGTATGTGCAAAGTCCTTGAAAGAGTTGTTCTAAACCGTCTCATGTTTCAAGTCACAGACAAACTCGCCCCTAATCTGTACGGGTTCATGCCCGGGCGTAGCACACAGACATGCTTTGCAGAATATCTTGTTCACTCCAAAGATAAGACACAAACAGCCTTCATAGACCTTAAATCAGCCTTTGATGTAGCTAATAGAGACATTATACTTGAGCAACTAGCTAATTTTGGCATCCAAGGTAACCTCCTGACATGGATAAAGGGTTATCTGTCCAACAGGTATGCCAGAGTTCTGTTTAGGGGAGTTAAAAGTACCAGAATGAGATCATTTGAGCTGGGCACGCCTCAGGGAGGAGTGTTAAGTCCTATGCTCTTTAATATACTGATGCACAAGCTTATTGCTGACATTCCAGTTCAGCCAAACGAAGCCGTAATATGCTATGCTGATGATATCTGCATTATGACACAAACCAAACTCAGGCTCCAAGCCTTGCTGGATGTATTTGCTCGGAGAACTGTTGAATGCGGTCTCATAATATCTGTTGACAAGACGAGGGTCCTCAATCCTCGTCCTGCTCACCCTCTGCCTCTTGACTATAACATTAACAGCATGCCCTTGGAACTATGTAGCTCCTACAAATATCTTGGAATTTGTGTGAATGATGCAAACTTTGTCAGCAACCTTCGTGACAAACTAATGCAGCGCATTAAACCCCTCAGAACCCTTGTTGGCAAGGGCTATGGAATTAACATCACCTATGCTCGTACTTTCTATCTTCACTTCATTCGTTCTGTAGTTGACTATCATGCTCTCCATCTTGTGACTATTCCGCCTAAACAACTCAACAGCCTTGAGGTAGTGCAAAATGAAGCCATGCGCATCATCCTAGGTTGCCCAAAATCAACCAGAATTGTAAACATGAGGAAAGAGCTCGGACTGCCCTCCCTATCTGAGAGGATAGCCCTACTTAATACCATGTTTTGTGTCAAAGTTTTGAAGAACAATAGTTCTCAAACTACAACTCAAACTGAGTTGATGTTCTATCTAAGTAATCCCGACCATCTCGCCAACCTTTCACAAAAGACTCTCTTTGGGGCGTGGCTTCATAAAAGTGTTGCAGATCTCCTGAAACTGAATGTCCCAATCACCCCAGACGAACCTATTAATGCCATTCCTCCTTGGCTGGACATATCAGTTCCTATTAATTACACTCCTGTTGGTAGTAAGCAAATGTTAAACACCGATGTGGTGAGATGTGTCACACTAGAAACTATTAACAGACACATAGAGAGTATTAAATCAAGTGAATGTTATGCTTTTACTGATGGTTCTGTGCAGACAAACACAGGTAGAACAGGCTGTGCAATTGTAATATATAAAGAAAAAGAGATGATAGTGTCAACCAAACAAAGGCTGAACAACTGGGCCAGCACAACACAAACTGAACTAACTGGAATCTACTTAGCCACAGACTACCTCAAAGAAAATGGAGGTGGGGTGATATTCTGTGACTCTCAAAGTGCTTTGAAATCAATGAACAGCCCGTCAGGCTCTATGTCTAAAGTTGCGTGTGATATTAAAAGGAATGTGATAACTGCCAATGAGAACAACTTTCGTATCGAATTTGTGTGGATTCCGTCCCATGTTGGAATCAGGTATCATGACCATGTTGATAGACTGGCCAATGAGGCATGTAAGAAAGAAAATGTTGACCGCGACCTTGGTCTGTCCAATGCTGTAATTAAAAACATTCAAGTCAGAATCATGAACTCTGATCTAGATGAAGTGAGAAATGCAGAGAGACCTGACAGTTGTAGCATTAGTAAATATGACAAATTTTGTAACAAGAGGTACCGGTATGGCCAGCATAAGGACAGAACCAGACAATGTGATGTAGTCGTGGCCAGAATTAGGCTAGGATACAGACACATCTGGCAAGTTAGTAACGCTGTACCCATACCGGAACACTCAGCATGTAAACTTTGTGATAAACCTTTAAAGCATACACTTGAACACTATATTATTGAATGTGACACTGTCAAAGACTTCAGGCCACCTGACTTACTGTATCTTGAACTATGTAATTACTTCATTGAATCAGGTGTGCTTGAGGACATTCTTGCTGTTTATCCCAAATTTGCTAGCCCACACTGATTAGTCTTCAATTAGAATATGACTCCAATGTATGTGATCCACTGACCTATATATGCTACTGGTGAATGTGATGTATTTCCTTCTTTGTGTACGAACCTCTGTCCTGCGTGGCAGTGAACAGTGGCATTACCCACATGAATCTGACCTATATATAGTGTCAATGAATATGATGCATTCTTTGTGTACGAACCTCTGTCCTGTATGGCAGTGAAAAGTGACATTACCCACATGAATCTGACCGACGTATTTGTATGTATGTGTGCGTGTGTGCATGTATATGTGCGTGTACGTGTATATGTGTATGTATATACGTATATGTATGTATATGTGTGTGTGCGTGTTTACATATATGTATATGTACTGTCAATGAATATGATGCAACTCTTTGTGTACGAACCTCTGTCCTGCATGGCAGTGAACAGTGACATTATCCATTTGAATCTGACCTCTATACATTTATAGTTGTTAATGAATATGATGTATTTCTTTGTGTGTGAACCTCTGTCCTGCGTGACAGTGAGAAGTGATACCACCCTCAGTGTCAAGACCTGACTGAATTACTCAGAATAGGCAAACTGTACTACAAGCTCTGCCAATAAATTTGTTAAACTAAACTGATAACCTGACTATTGTGAACTTGATCTCACCTTCCTCTACTGTATATATATTTGCCTTGTTATGTATTTCTCCTTAGTCTGTACTCACCCCTGAAGATGTGAATTACACGAAAGCACTTAGGAACTTCGTGTTTTCTTTTTCCTTGTGTAATTCACATCTTCAGGGGTGAGTACAGACTAGAGTGAGAAATACAAACCAAGGTATATATATATATATATACAGAGGAGGGTGAGACCAGGTCCACAATGGTCAGGTATTAGGTAATGACCCTACTAATCTTTAAATAGCACACAACGGTTGGTGGTCAGGTCAGATGGTCAGGTGACCCGGCCTTCTCACCTGGTTACAAATCTTCTTAATTACAAAATTGTCCAGCTTGTACATGCCGTTACTCAAATTCATGTTGAATGCTTCGGTATGTTTAATAAGGCTAGATTCTATGATGTTCCTACTATCAATTGAATTACATGGTAATACTGAGGAGGCATTATCCCAGTCAATGCAATGCTTGTTATCCCTCAAATGAACAAACAGAGCATTGGATTCCTGGCCTGTCCTAACACTGTATTTGTGTTGTTTAATTCTAGTTGCAAGATCTTTTCCTGTCTGGCCTAAGTAAAACATATTACATTCCTTGCAAGGAACTTTATAAATGCAACCAATTGTGTTGTTGGGGGAGTTCTTGATTAACATTTGTTTAACAGTGCATGAGTTTATAAATGCCACATTGACGTTCCAGGTTTTTAGTTGTGAAGGAATGTGTGAGAAATTTTTGTGAAATGGTAATATTAAGATATTCTTATGGTCATGGGTGGGCTTGGGATCAGTTCTCTAAAAAGTTTTCTTAGTAATGTTTAGGCATTTGTCTATGAAAGATCTAGGGTATTTAAGGTTTGAGCCAATATTATATATATATTTGTATTCCTCATCGATGAATTCCGGACTGCAAATTCTCAAGGCACGTATAAACATTGTTGAAAATACTGACTGTTTGACTTTATTATGGTGGGCAGAATAATAATGAATGTATGAACACACATTAGTTGGTTTTCTATAAATACTGAACTTAAAAGTGTTACCTATTATGTGTATCAGACAGTCTAGGAATGGCAATTTACAGTCTTGCTCTAATTCCACAGTGAATTTGATCGAGGGGGCTAAGTTGTTAAGTTGTGGCAGGAAAGCTTTTAGGTCCTCATTACATGGCCAGAGACATAATACATCATCAACATATCTAAACCAGACTGCTGAGGGTGGTAAAATATTACAAAGGGAAAATCTTGTCTAACAAATCTGCTGACGTTTTTTAGGAAAGTCTTCGAGGTAGTAGAAAATGACGAAAATTACGATGTTGTTTACTCAGACTTTAGCAAACCATTTGACAGAGTACTACATTAGAGGCTTCTGAGAAAAATTAAGGCTCATGGTATCGAGGGGAAAGTTTTAAATTGGATAAAATCATGGCTCACCGATAGAACGCAGAGGGTCAGCGTAGATGGTGTTAAATCTGAGTGGGGCCGTGAAACCAGTGGGGTTCCCCAGGGGTCAGTACTAGGCCCACTCTTGTTCATAATCTACATAAACGATCTAGATACTGGGATCAGCAGTGACATAAGCAAGTTTGCGGATGACACCAAAATAGGGCGGCAGATTAATTCAGGGCAGGATGCAAATGCATTACAAGAGGGTCTAAATAAACTGCAGGGGTGGGTCTGAAAAATGGCAAATGAAATTCAACACCAGCAAGTGCAGCATACTTAATATTGGAAGAACAAATACTGACAATGTATACAGCCTTAACAACATCAACCAAGAGAAGTCGACTTGTGAAAGAGACCTAGGGGTACTTGTAAGCCCGGACCTACGGCCTAGAAAACAGTGCGTTAATGTTCGAAATAAAGCAAACAGAGTATTGGGTTTTATATCTAGAAGTGTAAGTAATAAGAGTGCAGAGGTCTTATTGCAACTATATCTAGCGCTAGTCAGGCCGCACGTCGATTATGCGGTTCAGTTCTGGTGCCCTTATTATAGAATGGATATCAATTCACTAGAGTCGGTGCAGCGAAGAATGACGAAAATGATACCGGGACTTAGAAACCTTCCATATCAGGATAGGTTAAAGAAACTTAACTTGCATTCCCTAGAAAGACGAAGAGTGCGGGGAGATATGACAGAAGTATTTAAGTGGGTGAAAGAAATCAATAAAGGGGATATAGATAAAGTTCTTATAATATCTGAGCAGGATAGGACTCGGAGCAACGGTTTTAAGTTGGATAAGTTTAGATTTAGGAGGGAGATAGGAAGAAACTGGTTCACAAATAGGGTGGTGGACGAGTGGAACAAGCTTAGTAACTTTGTAGTAAGTGTTGGAACTCTGAAAAGTTTCAAAAGGAGGCTAGATAGATTCATGGATGATAGAGAGTGGTAGTAACTCTCGACAGGAGCTGCCATGCACAGGCCAACCGGCCTATTGCAGACTCCTTATTTTCTTATGTTCTTATATGTTCTTGCAAGGAACCTTATAAATGCAGCCACCTGTATTGTTGGGGGAGTTCTTGATTAGCGTTTGTTTAACAGTGCATGAGTTTTTAAATGCCACATTGACGTTCCAGGTTTTTAGTTGCAAAGGAATTTGAGAGAAATTTTTGTGAAATGGTAATACTAAGAGATTCTTATGGTCATGGGTGGGCTTGGGATTGGTTCTATAAAAATATTTCTTAATAATGTTCAGGCATTTGTCTATGAAAGATCTAGGGTATTTAAGGTTCAAGCCAATATAATAGATATATTTATATTCCTCACCAAAGAATTCCGGGCTGCAAATTCTCAAAGCACATAAAAACATTGATGAAAATACTGACTGTATATATATTTGCCTTCTTATGTATTTCTCCTTAGTCTTACTCACCCATGAAGATGTGAATTACACGAAAGCGCTTGGGAACTTCATGTTTTCTTTTTCCTTGTGGTTATCAGCATATACCTGGATCACGCGCACCTACAGTGATTTACTCGCATATATATATATATATATATATATATATATATATATATATATATATATATATATATATATATATATATATATATATATATATATATATATATATTAAATTTAATTTGAAATTAAAACCAGTATTAGAGTGTTAAAATTGGGTGTTATAACAACAAATAAACTGACCTTAAGCCCCGAAAACATCCACTACACAATCTTTCACATAAGAAAAAACCTACCCCAAGATTTGGATCCACTGTACCTTGGTCATACAGTCCTCAAAAGTGAACAAAATACTAATTCATTGATGTAATTGTCGATGAGAACTTAGATGGAGGAACAACAGACAAGCCATTTACATTAATGTCAATAAACAGTGCGGTATCCTACATCACACTCATCAGTCATTCACTCCAGTAGCAATGAAAGAAATCTCGTATGATCTTGTTTACCAACACTATTTTTTTTTATGAGGAATAGCCCACCCACGTACAGGTCATCGACCCACAACCTGGGGGGGCAGAGAAAAAATACGAGTAAAAAGCAACTAAAAAGAGAAGAGAAAAGGGCTATATTAATCTTCACCATGAAGATGCCGGAAACCAGCTTTTTTTAAATGAGACATTGTAAGAGTATGGAAACACAGAAGAAGGCAGAGCATTCCACAGTTTGGCTGTGTCAGGAAAGAAGGATGTACTACAACGGGTTATTCTAGTGTGACCGACATCCACAGAGATACGGTGGGCACCGCGGGCAAAACAAGTGTTACGAGCCCACTGCATTGCCGGCGGTACACAGGACGCCAAATCCACCGAACATTGCCCGTTAAAGTACCTGTAAGGAGTGAAAGAGAAGCAACATTGCGGCAAAGAGAAAGGGAAGTGAGATTATCAGCTAAAGAGGAAATTTAATAAGACTAAACTGTGGTATCATACTTGTGAATGTGACCAATACCATCAGTGAATATGATCTATTTCTTTGTGTATGAACCTCTGTCCTGCGTGGCAGTGAGAAGTGATAATGCCCTCAGTGTCAAGACCCGACTGAATTACTCAGAATAGGCAAACTGTACTCCAAGCTTTGCCAATAAATTTTTTAACTGTTAAAAGACGAAATGCATTTGATTTCACCCTATCTAACAGTTGGGCAGAAGAAGAGCCACCCCAGATATGAGAGCAGCACTCCAAGTTCGGACGAATGAATCCCTTATATACTTGAAGCAACTGCTCAGGAGTGAAATACCTACGGCATCTCTACAGCATTCCCAGATTTCGTGAGGCAGCTTTCGTAATGTTGTGGATGTGTGGCTTACATGACCCATTAGAGGAAATGGTGAGGCCTAGCAGATCTATTTTAGATTTTGGCAGAATTATTGCATCCTGAAATGTTCAGGATATCGTCTGCTGGTGTTGTCAGGGCAATATCCACTGTGACCTCCTGTGCCGGAACCCTGCCCAAGGGATTCTGGCAGCTGTTTCCCTTCCTGCACTCATGCAAATGCTGTTATTTCTCACACATACACAGTTTATGCAATTTTGGTATGGGCTAGAACAGATGCAATGACAGTTACCAATCATAATGCTCCACACTTCGAGCAAGAGGAATATCTAGTGAGGGAGGCAGTATATTGCTAGTTTTGTGTGGTGGGTGGGGAGACACAATTGCAGTACATGAATGACAACATAGACTCGGATATCCCAAGTATCCGGTGAGGAGAAGCATTTATGACCTCAGGACACTTAGTTATTTATATGGATATTAATATTGAAACAGTTTATTTAGCCAGAAAAATACAGTTACAACGTGGATAATAATAACAATATTGACATGGCTGAGCCAATTGAAAATGCCAGTACACGAGATGTCCCCCACTGACACGTGCTTTGGTCTTATCTAGGGCACTAAGGTAACACGTTGGCCAGCACTGTCCAGGTAATAGGGACTACTACTACTACTTTTTTTTTTAACGTGGCCTCCAGCCTCCCCCAATAGCCACACCTTCGCCACCATTTAATTACCTTAATATTAAATATCCTAATACATAAGTAGCTATCCTATCTGTGTTAAATTAGTTGAGCCGCAGATCTATGCGGCATTCAGTGACAGTAGCCTCATAGTCAATATCTGCAGCAGTTGTCGGAGTTGGGGCAGAAGCTCTCGTTCCCCTGAGGCAGAGCAAAGCCGACCGAAGGAGAGAGAAAGACAGTCGACACCTCATCCAGGCTGTAACATAACTTCTGGGCTGCTGCTTCTGTTCGGAGATCACTTCCGCGAGTCTGGCGTAGAAACATCTTGCACTTGGTCCCATCCCACCAGAGGTTGCGAACACTAGAGGAGAGAAGCTGCCTTGATCAACGTTTTGAATTCTCTCCCCATATGCCTTTCTCCTGTCGTTCTCGTTCCTCCTATGTGCAGCATCGAGAGCTAGGATACGGTGACATGCGGCCACGGGATAAAAAATCCTGATGTCGAAGAAAACTCGCTGTCCCTGCGTCCAGAATCCTCAAGCACTGACGTCCACACGGGCTTCGTTAGATGTGTTTGAAGTCCTGTGTTGGAAAATCTCACCGTCCAATGGAAGGAGGGTCGGTTCTACCATGACATCCCGGCAGATTTCCTTCACCATATTTGCTGTGAGGTCCCTTACCTCGTCATGCCTCATGCATATGAAGCCCCGTTTCTTGCACACCATGGCGTGATCGCCATCATAGGAAGAGCGACACACGCATTGGGAGGGCAAACCTTCTACTGGCCGATCGTACCTTAGAGCAATGGTATCTGTAAATTCTTGTTTATTATGACTGAAACCATTTGCCTTATTGGTAACGTAGTTAACCAGTTCGAGGCGCCCACCTCCTGCGCTAAAGCTACTTTTGTTTTCAAATTTTCTGGTACCTGCAGCAACAGTTGCTGCAACTTTTCATTTTGGCAGTGCTGTCGATCTGTCGTAATGGACCTACGAATCTTATTTACTTCACTGGTATCCACTTCCCCTGTTGCATTCTGGGCTATTATGTGGTCCGTGAGGGCTGCCGTGAGCTTAAGTGAATTTTGATGTTCAGTGGCAGCAATCTCCTCTGGATTGGTTAGTCCCATCCCTCCCAGTCTTGATGGAAGTGCAAGAAGTGCTCTTTCTGCTGGGGTTAAGTCAGGGTGTTTCACTAATTTAGGAATGAAATTGACACTGATAACTTCTTCCAGAGGGTGGAGGAGGGGTCCGATATCACGGATAGTACACATCAGGTAGTTCCAACGATGCTTGACTCCATGGGTGAATGCAGCAAAGGCCGCATGTGGCTCTGTGTTAGCAATCTCAGACAGACCTTGGATTTCACTAACCCACTCATTCACCTTTCCCGCTACGTACTCGGTCTTGAAGTCCGTAGTGCCAATTAATGCGTCTAGATGTCTTTGGCCGTCCCTAGTTATTTTGACCTCACCTCCACCAAAAACCTCCATTGCCCGTTCATAATGTTCTGGCTTCACGATGAGGAAGGACTTGCTGGCGTTTGGGTGGTACCCTATTTGTGGATCTCGTTATGTTACCAAGTCCCACCAGTTTTTGATGCCCTCCACTTTTCCTGCTCCTGTAAGGTCATCAGCATATGCCACTTGTTTGACCCCAGTTGTTTCAAATTTTATTTCTTGTTGGAGCACTGATAGGCCAATTACATACATTGCCATTGCAACAGGGTCCCCCTGTGTTGTTCCCTCGGTTGACTGTAAGATGGTATCACGTCTTAGAGCCTTGTTGTTTACTATATAGAGGTCTGATGGATTCCTATACGAATTTTCAACATACATTGCAAAGCTTGGACACTTGATCTTGATGTTGTGCAGTGCAGCCTTGCGGTTAAGTATGTTGAATGCGTTTGAAGCATCCACCAGTATAACGGCCTCACAATCACGCTGCTCAAATATCAATCTCATGGAGTGAATGGCGGCCTCACCACCAGCCTGGTGGCCAGCACACACTTGTAGGTTCCCTGCTGCTGCCCTGTCATCATCCTTTACCACCTCCATTATGCATTTACCGATGATCCGCCTCAGCACTTCACCCACCCCTATAGGCCTACATCCTGGTTTCTTTTCCAGAGGAATAAGGCGGCAGGCCGTCAGGGCCTGGAGGTGATGGCAGCAAGAGGATGCAAGCTCTCTTGCAAGGGCGGCAATGGCAGTGCAGAGATCGCTTGCTACAGGGCCAAACTTGTTTGTGCTGAGGATGACTCTCCAATCGTTTGCATCCAGACCTGAAGGGCCGGCTCCTCCTCGAGTCTTCAGTGCCTTTTTCCACACCATCTCTCCTGTTATTTTTCGAACAGGACAGCGTTTGGTGGGATATAGACACCCTCGAACCTGATGCCTTCTTCGTCGCTTGCAGGGTGATGTTTCTCATTCAGTAGTTTTAATGTCTCTCTGTTTATTGGCATCACGCCACCGGAGGATTCCTCTGTGAGAGATCTTACCGCCAAAGACACTTTTCCCACAAGCATTTTGTTTCCAAATTTTCTTGCCACGTCATCGGTGTTTTGTTTTCCGTCACTCGTAATTTTTAGTCTCTCCTGCAGTGTTCTTGCTTCAAATAGGAGATCATCAAGGGCCCCAGTCTGCCACATTGCCAATCTTCTCTTCATTGCTGCCACATTATCTTTGTGCTTAGTCTTTGTGTGTGTCCTCTGACAAAATAGATGTGGTATTATTGCCAGTATTTGAAGAGCTAAAGGGGCGAGGAAGCGGTCCTGAGTGTAACCAGTCATGAGGCGAGTCATCTCCCGAATCATGTCTTTGGTTGCCGCACACTTGGGTGGTTCAAATAAGTTAGCGGGCGACCACTTGAGAATTTCTGAGTAGGTTTCTTTGACCCATATGTCTGCATTTTCCATCGACATGCCATTCCACTGAGGTGGCTGTCTCTCATTCTCCTCGTGGGCATCTGCTACTAAGGGAGCAGCATTTATTAGTACTACATTTTCGGTTTGAGTAGACTCACTGCTATCATTTCGGATATCATCGGGTGGTTGGGTCCCGGCTATATCCACTGTGGCCACCTGTGTCGGCTCCCTGCTACGTGGGTTCCGACACTGGTCTCGCTTCTTGCAATCCACACATGGTCGGTTGTTTCTCTCACAAACACAATTTGTGCAGTTTTGGTTCGGGCTAGATAGACGCAGCAATGAATGTTACCAGGCACAGTGAACAGCACCTTAGGCGACAGATACTTCCGCCTCCGACCTCTGCTATTGGGCCCATACGGACGAAGAAACTTGATCTTATGAGTATGGGGCACAGAGGTGACGGTCTGGCCTGCGGAGTCCGAGTAGTAGGGGCATACTCGCGCGCGTGGTTGTGTCGGGCACCTCCCATGTGGGCGACAATCCACACATCAGAATAATCCACTGGGAGCAAGAATTTTCACACCTATCACTTGTTTATGTAACCTTGGCAGAGATAACCACTATTTCTAATGTCTCACTGATGTAATATTGGTTATATATACTCACTTGGTCAGCCGACACTACATGAAGTGGCCGTTACTTGAGGTGGGGAGGCGGGGGGGACGACCGCAGGCGCGAGGCACTTGGCCCCATAGGGGCGAGAGTCGAGTTGCCAATCCTGCTCAAGTAGGCCTATCGACACACTGGCACTGACACTTGGCAACTCCATTCACTGACCATTCAAACACTCAGAGGCTTACTTGAAGATCGCCGGTGAACAAACGCAATATTTGCGTTTAATGCCGTAAGGGATGAGAAGAGCCGTCGCCGACGACGCCGCTCAAGGTGACATCCAATATTCATTGACACACTGTGAAATTCTCGCTCCCACAAACTGAGTATATCCCCACCAATTACACTTTAGATCAGGGAAGTGTGGGGTACGGGATATGGTTCACACTCAGGATGGGATGGAGAAAGGAAACTCACAATGTGCTCTCTGTATACATGTTGTATTGGATGTACAGTGCAGCTTGGGGCTGGGAAGAGGTAGCGTGGTTACAAGCGTGATGTAGAGAGAGCTGGTTGGTGAGGATGCTCAGAGGAGGACCAGCTTGTGGGTCGCCATGCTCGCCGGCGGGTTTTAGGGCCGCCAGGCAGGAGGAGAAGGAGGAAGTGTTGCTTGCTGGTTGCTGTAGATAGTAAAGAGAGGTAGGTCACCACGAGGTCAGGTCTTATATAGCGGACGTAGGCGTGGCCTAATAGTTGACCTCTGTCATGCAAGGCGGCGCTGGTTGACCTAGACCACGAGGCATACACTGGGGAATTCGCGGGGTCGGCTACTCAGCGACAAACAGCGTTTGTAGGGGAGGAATCCACGACAAAGGCACCCCAACACACCCACGCCGCCTTGGCCACACCTACCACTACTACTACCACTACTACTACTACTACTTTCTATAAAAGTGATGTGGCCCCCAACCTCCTCTTATAGCCACAACTTCGTCACTACTACTAGCTGTACTACTACCACCCCACAAACCCTCACCCCCCACTACTTCTATTACTATTATTATGCTCATAGTAAATTTCATTGTAACTTTAACTTTTAAAAAATTTTGCACAAGGACTGAAATTAAGCTTAAAATGTATATATAATAAGTTATTAGAAATCTCGTTATTATGATTAAAGAGAGTATTAATTTGATTTGTAAGTAGAGACTTGGAGACTACACATTAGGGGGCAGGGAAAAAACACTTTTATTTGAGTTGCAGGCTGCACTTTTCAGGCATCGTTTGTATGGCTGTAACAAACACCTGTGCAAAATTTCATGCCATTTCATGCATACTTACCCTGCCGCATCACGAACGACTTTTTGTCAACTTTTAGTGTATACCAAAAATTAGGTGTCATTTAATGTTTTCCAGGATAATGATAAATTTTACATGGGTGACATCGATTTAATTCACATGTTATTTTACAGGTACACCGTATAGAAAATCATTACAAGTTCATATTGAAATTCTTTTTTGTGCGGAACCTTGGCATCATTTTCCTAGACAATAATCTTTGCCTAATATATCCATCTCTCGATTCGTATCCCGTCACTTCAGTGCAAGCTTCAGTCATCACTTTTATGCCTCTCTCGACCGCCTGAGTGCTGTTTGGCCACTTGGGCACCACTAATGGTGTCTCAAGAATGTCATTAACCTGTAGATTTGACAGAGAAGCAATGTAAGGAGGCTCAGTCTTGAGTTCATTCCTCCAGTTAATCATGGAATGATAGTTTTTTGCTTGCCACTTTAGTTTCGGAGTCACCACCTTTCTCATGTTGACTACAGGAGGCACATCCTCATTCCCATCTCCATCTTTACCCTCCTCATCAGTATAGTTTAACAAATTCTCGTCAACAGCAGCATCAGAATCTTCCTCCTCCTCTTCAGATCTGCCAGTGCATTCTTCCTTTTGCTGATTCTCCTCTATAATTTTTCTTATCATTGAGACAGCTTTTTCTCTAACAGTCATGTCCTCATCTGCACACATACCAAGAAGAAGTTGATCTGTGTGGGCGAAGTATGCATTTCTCTGGGCAGCCTTCTTCACTATCGTCTCCTCCTCACTATTCAGGTGTTTCATATATAGCAGGGACTGGAATACGTTCCTTGAGCCGTGTGTTACGTAAGGGTGTATCTTGATGTAAAACCACATTGGAGCACTGAACTTTATTATTGTAATGACAATTCTTTTCAACTCATGGCTGGGTCTTGATGTTGCTACATACAGCCTGAGGATTCTACTCCATAAGGTGTTCCACCTTGACACACAGGGAGGACCTGGCTCAATAGCAGCCAAGTCATCTTCAACAACACCTGTGATAACTCCTTTACAAATCCTATACAGGTATTTCTGATCCCAGGACAGATCTTTCTCCACTTCATCATTAAACACAGGGAAATCAGGGAAACTGACTGGTTGGAAGGCGACAACTGGAAGCTCAGACAAAGACTCCTTGATCTGCTTTCCAATGGGACCACGCCAATGCTCAGGACCACTTGGTTTACCATCATAGTGATAAAAAACTGCGCGGAAAGGCAGCTCATTTCCGTGAAGCTGACATATGAAATAATGGAGCGGGTGACCAAGTAACATTTCAAGATGATGAATGACTCCATTTTCTGATCCTACATTTACATTGGTTCCATCACAACCAACACACACAATGGGCTGCTGGGTTAGATTTTTCTCCACCAGAAACTCGTGAACAGTTTTGGCAATCTGCTTTCCGTGTCCAGTCTTGGGAGTCACATGTGTGAGATATTCATTGCCAGGCTCAACCATGATGACATAATGATCTTTCACCATCATCCTCGAACTCCATTTCTCAGTCTTCTCATTCTTTATCATCACACGAGTGGCGGTCTTCTTACCATCAAAATAGAGTGACGTCAAATTATCTAAACTAGCCATCTCAATTTCTTGCCTCTTAAATCGGTATTTTTGTCTCGCATCCCGCAGCTTATGTGGTCCAATAACCTGACTCTTGTCATCCTTTGTGATAATGCCATAGTCAGTTAAGGTGGCAGTAGCAATGGCAGCTCCAGCATAATCACTAATCAAGTATCGGTCACAAGAGGCAGCCAGTGTAGGGAGTCTTGTCCGGTTCTGTGAACTGGTGTCTGTCAGAGCCCTTGGATCAGGGACAAAATCAGCAAGACAACTTAAATAAAATAAGAGATATGAAAAAAAAAGTTGATAAACACTGAACAGAACATTGCACCGCCACAGCGGCTGTTTGGCTAGTACTGTAGGTAAATTTAAAAATTTCAGTAGAAAATGCGGCAGACTAAACCTCGACATATCAGCTTCAAATTTGGCATGGAGTCTTAGATATGTATAAGGAACAATGCCTGAAGAGTGCAGCTTTGAGCAAAATTTCACTGCCCCCTACTTAATTAGGCGAAAGAGAAGCTCGGTTGATGTAATTGTCTCGAGCGACCCTAATTAAAGAGGGAGAGAGAGAGGGACGGAGGGAGAGACTATTGTGCTAAGCAGGAGAGACAAAGGAGAGGTCGCAGTTGTTGTTGGGAGAATGTCAAATGGCGGGGAGAGATAAAGAGATCCTAACACTAGCACCTCTTTTAGAGAGATAAATGTTTACAGTTGAGATAATGATATCTCTCTCTCTCTCTCTCTCTCTCTCTCTCTCTCTCTCTCTCTCTCTCTCTCTCTCTCTCTCTCTCAATCTCTCTCTCAATCTCTCTCTCACACACACACACACACACACACATCAACACCTCCTTCCCCTGATTGCCTCACCCACCTGCCTCTCATGCCCGCCTCTCTTACCTTCTTCCTCCAAAACGTGCCTCATACATTCCCCTCCTATGCTTGCCTCACCACCCCTCCTACATTTGCCTCACTTACCTTCCCTCCTACTCCTGTCTCACTCATCTCCCTCTCCCTGCACACCTCACTCACTTTTCTCTCACGTTTGCCTCTCTCACCCCCCCACCCCCGATTTCCAGCCTCCAGTGTAAAGCTCTCACCTGAACATTGACCTCCTCCTCCTCCTCCTCATCCTCCTCATCCTCCTCTTTTTTCTCCTCCTCCTCCTCCTCCTCCTCCTCTTAACTCACACCTACCTTTCCCGATCCCTTTCATATCCGTCACCAAATACATCTCCCTACCTCGTTTAGTGCCGCCTATGCTTCCAATACACCAATCTGTCCTCGGCGCCTAAATTGCTCAATGGCTTCTGTAGTGAACGTTATCGGCGCCCAACTGTTCAATGGCTTCTGTAGTGAATGTTATCGGCCCCCGGACTGTTCAATGGCTTCTCTAGTGAACATTATCGACCTCCAAGCTGTTCAATGGCTTCTCTAGTGAACGTACTCGGCGCCCAAACTGTTCAATTCCTTCTATAGTAAAAATTTTCGGCCTTCTCACTCATCTATACCCCTCCCCTTCTTCCATTTCTCTCCCCCAAAATTAATTTACTCTTGCCTGTACACACACTCTCTCCCTTCCAGAGGGCGATGACCCTGTTTACCGAGTCTAAATTCTCAGTTTATGTAGAGGCGACCATCAATTTACCCTCACAACGCTCTGCTCTTGCAATGTGGGAACGTTAACGTTGTGTTTGTGTTTGTCTTTCTCTGTGTCTGTGTCTACGTATTGTTTGCGAATAAGTCCATGTCTGTGTGTTTGTGATAGTGTGTGTGTGTCTACGTTTGTTTGTGGATGTTTCCATGTGTCTAATTTGCGGCTAGAATATTTTTATGACGAAATTTACCACTATATTTTTTTTATAGCTGTTAATATGTCTGCATCTCTACCTACATTTGTCTGAGTCTGTGTCTATTGTCTAGTTCTGTATCCGAACAAGACAACTGTGGCCCTACAATCACAAACACCACACAAGCAACATAAACGATCGGCGACTTCATCTCTCATGTGAAAACATGAGATATTCCTTACCTAATATTTCAGTCATGTATATAATCTTTGTTACATATGTCCTTGTATTTACATAATATTAAGATGTGGTGTATATTCACTTTGTATCTGTCACCGTTGCAAGTGGTTTTCTATGAAGGAAGACATTATAAAAGATGTATGTCCTTTGTAATAATAAGTTTAATTTTTGCATTGGATGTGAATTTTGTTGGTTCTATATAATTTCAAAATTTTTGGAATCATATATTATTATGTACTGTACAGTACTTATATAAAGTTTTGAGTTAATTTTCTAATTGTAGAAAATGTACTGTTTGTTAACCATAATGTAAGAGCTGTACGGTTTACTAAATATTCTGCGTCAGAATGAAGTTTATTGATGCTCATCTCCAGACAGCTATGGGCCCCCTCGAATCTCTACATCAACGTTTTATTATTTCTAACCATTTATCTAAGATTGTTTAGAATTTAATGAATTCAGTTCCTACACTGGAATGGCTCTTTTTTCCGAGTATTGCATGCGGCGGAAACTTCTGCTCAAGCTCTATCTAATAACAAAGACAAACAAATTGCAAGTGTAGTGGATGCAGGGTTAGGGCGTGTGGATGCACAGCTTGTGTCTGTGATTATTCTTCTTGAAGCCTTACAGATAGCCAAGACGAGTTACCATTTAACTCCTATTTTCACAGATCAAGAGGTAGAATGTTATTATCCTCTGTTAGAGTCAACTCTCACGCACAGTGCTCTGTTTATCCACATACACATGTTAGCTCAGCGCAAATTTAATGCATGGCAATGAACCTTTCCCAATGTATTCGAATGACACACTGTTAACTCTGGATAACCCAACTGAAATTTTACTAATAGATGATGACTACACATTAATAGCAGTGGATGATCCTAGGGTGTTGTCATAGTGTAAATCTTCATACCTACACTTACACGTATGTCCAGCCTATGCATTCGCATTTATTCTTGCTGCAGAAGGAATATATGAGTTGGCGATCATACAAACCAACATTCACACAGTGCTGAAACAATGTAACTAAACACCAATTTCTAAGAAAACTGTGTTTCATGCACATCTACTTAATGTGCAATATATTTTCGTCCCTGAAGAACTAGTATCATTTTACTGTGCCAGGATGGTGGTAAACATTTAGTTGTAAGAGGATATAATAAGTTCTGGACTATTGCAAAATCACCTGTAATTCGTTGAAAACCTTGCCTTCCAATCATCATTTTGGATTAAATTTAAATCTAACTTCAGATTTGATTCCTATGTATCCGGTTTTTAATGTGACTTTTAGTGAACTCAATAGTTTCAGATACCTTAAAGTTTATTTCTAATCTGAAGGAGTCATATTTGTCAATTTAAAGGATAACCTGCGATTGTATTTTTCACGGGGATTTGCAATACCTAGTTTAACGGTTCCCACTATTGTATTAATATTGACAGTGATATTTTTGTTTGGTTATTATAAATCAGTATTTTCCATACTTACCATTGTTCATATTATACCTTCCATAATGCACCTCAGACTAGATCTCCAGTAGCTGCTTGACTCCAGGTTACAGCTTCCCAGTTTAGTGTCTACACACATATGCATGTAACATGGGTAGGTATATGTATAGGATTTTCCAGCGAGGTTAGTTAATTCCTCGTGGAGCTCGGAAGGTGGTGACCGAGCAATGTATTGACTCCTGTCGAACAGACAGTAACATTTATATAATGTGGGTTAATTGCATTAGTCTTATATAACTCCATCACCCATGTAATTTTCCATGGAGCTGTGAGGTATCATGCTCAGACCATATGATGGGTATTTTCCATCCTCAAGTCCCATCGCTAGAGATGCTAGGTCAGCTTCTTTAGAGCTGGTTCTCTCGCCAGTTACCACTCAATCCTCACGATAGATGGACATGTGACATAAAAGCTTATTATTGATAACTCCGTCCTTCACTAACACTCACAGCTTATAGTGTTAATTACGGTGATATCCTTGTTGGCTGTGAATAGTTTATTCTTTTAAATAAATGGAGAAAATACCATTTGGGCGTGTAAACTTAACCCATAAACTTATTAAATGTGACTACTAAGATACCTCTCATCAGCCAAGCTCAGGTAACCGGAAGTAGCTATATGGAGGCATCTTTAAGAGCTTGGGGGATTTCCTCCTATTCCCTCTGCTGGTAAGCAGAGGTCCTCCTGCTTTATACACTTCGGCTGGGATACTATCAGGCTTTGTTATTTATCACCTGTTTGATGGCAGTAGCTACCACATCCAGAAATGGAGGATAGCTGAGGTGGGTCAGCTCTGGATGATGAGGGACCTGCTGGGTAGTCAGGACATCCACATCGTCATTAATTAGGGAGTTACCATCGGATGAACGGGGAGGGGGGCTGCACCATGAGTGATTGGCAAGTTTTTGCATTTCAAATGCGTTATTTTTAAACCAGTCGTTCTTTAGATTGCAAAGTTTGCGCTGGAAAGTCACATTCTTCTTGAGGAAGGTATCAACTATGGTTCGAGACTGAGGGTTGCTCTGCCAGCCAGTTAAAGCATTATGTTTATCTTCGACGAGTACATTGATTTCCGGGTAATTTTCATCAAACCAGTCCTGGTGCATTCTTTCGATGTGGCAGTAGGTCTCTCTGCAGGTTTTTGTCATGATAGTGTCGAGAATACCCCATTCGACATTGGGATTTGGGTTTTTTGTTTTCAGGTTGTTTATCAGCCCATGTTCGAGCTGCTCTCTGAAGATATGTGCCACCACTGGGCTCCCCACACCCTATTTGTGGCGATGTGAAGGGAGATTTTGGCTGACGAACCGATGGTCAGTGTCGCAATGGTCTAATCCACACATAGCTCGGGTGATGAGGATATCTCAACAATATCTCTCTCTGACAATAATGTAGTCTATGAGATGCCATTGTTTGGATCTTGGGTGTTGCCACTAACCCTTGAACGTGTCTATTTGCCTAAACAAGGTGTTGGTAATAGTGAGGTTGTATATAGCACACTTGCTGAGGAGAAGGCCTTTGGGATTACACTTGTCTACTCTGTTTCTCCCTATGATTCCCTGCCATACATCAGCATCTCCACCAACTCTGTCATTAAAGTCACCTCGAAGCACAACCTTATCTTCTCTGGGATAGAGGTCAGCAGTCCGTCGAGATTGGCGTAAAAGGCCTC
Source organism: Homarus americanus (assembly GCF_018991925.1). Classification (NCBI taxonomy): domain Eukaryota; kingdom Metazoa; phylum Arthropoda; class Malacostraca; order Decapoda; family Nephropidae; genus Homarus; species Homarus americanus. Next base: position 13,282,081 of record NW_024730668.1, on the reverse strand, counting down.
CTTGATGTCATCCACTGCATTCAGTGTTGGGAATATGCACTATTGAACAAGGCACGATGTGAGTGATTCAGTGGGACTAGGCGCGTCATGAAGCGCTCGTTGATCCCAACAGGCATTTCAGTTAGCCTATGTAGGATGCAATGGCGGATGGCAAAGCCAACTCCATAAGGAAAGTATAGCCAGACCCCGTTCCGTGAGTCGATCCTCTTCTAGGAACCTGTACTCGCTAATGGATGCTTTGTCGTTGCTATACCTAGCCAGATTTTTTGCCACAAGGGCAGTTCTTCTTTCAGGACGCTCATTTGTGCCAACATCCTGAAGGGTCCTGACTTTCCATGCAGCGACCATAAGAGGTTGTATAGTTTGTTTTTGTTTTGATCTTTGATTATGAGTGTGTTTTCGACCGCATAAGGATGACCTTACTGGGTGTGGTCGTACAGTTAGGTTGGTTCCTTAGGTAGGCTATGTTTAGGACACAATTTCTAGCCCCCTCCCCATGTTGGGTGAGCAGAGTGGATCCTCGAGAGGGTTGGTCCGTCACAAAGACAGGACCGGATTGCACTGCTGCCTAGATCCTAGTGCATAAACGACCATTATATCTATGCTACCCGTATGCAGAGCTTTGACTAGATACTCCTGGCAGTCATCTCTGCCTGTTCCCGTCGCCACTCGTCGGTAGCCATATGACTTTTGGGGTATAGGGGTTTTGATGATGATAAGTATGATGAGCTGGATGATGGCTATGCGTGAGTTGATCTATTTGGTGAGGCAGGAGCGCAGGCTGCAAGCACACATCTTAGCTCTCCCTTTTCCTGATCCATTGGTGCAAGTGTTGCAACGAATGGGGAGAGGGAGAGTTGCAGTGGATTGCTGATAGCCCAGTTTCTTTGGTTTCGCCTTAGTAGCCTGTCCATCATGCATTGCCTTAGTCCGCTGGTGTAGTCGTTGGGTTCTAATGTTGGTCACCTCTCCCACCTATATTGCTGGTGGGGTGTTGTTAGAGCTCTGTAAGCATGTCTGCCTGATGCAAGGCTCCACCACAGATTTTTTGTTCTGGGTTTACTCCCGTAACCTTATACCTACCAAGGCAGTGGGGCAGTTGTTGGTAGGCGCCAGGACGTGTCCACATGTCAGTGGGACTATGCGCTGTCCTTTTGGGGCCCACTGATGCTCTGAAATCCCCTGCTAGTCTAGCCTGGGCCCATGAGGCGCCCAGTTACCTTGTGTTGCCACGAGGAGGCACAGCAGGAATCTTGATGGTGAAGAGGCTGTGTACTGGCAGGCGAAGACTTGTACAAGGTGCTTCCCTGTTCATCAGGAGGGCTAGCCAACGGCGGTAACTGAAAGCGAGAGGGAGCAACCAGTGCTTGCACCTGAACGCTAACATAATGCTGCCACACTAAACGCATTACACCACCCTGTGTGCACACACATACACACACACACACACACACACAAAACACAATACTGTGTATTATACTATGCTGTATAGTACACTATACCATATAATACACTCTACTTTATAACACATTATACTGTATAATATGCTATTCTGTATAAAACTCTATACTGTATACGATGCTGTATAAAACACTATGCTGCAAACTATACTGTATAACACACTGTACTGTATGCTGCACTATAATATATACTACAGCATGCTGTATAACTCACTATACTGTATACTACACTATATTACAGAGGACATTATACGGTGCAGGAAGATTATATACAGTCAATATATCAAAACTAACTCAACCAAGCGTTTTTATATAATACAGTTTACATATAAGCCTGTCTGTATGTTGAGTACAGTTGACCATAGGATATATTGCACTTCATAAAAATGGATAAAATAAAGAAAATATATTAATATTTTCTACCTGACATTTACACTAGAGGAAAGTTTGAAAAGTTTGATAGTTTGAGCCAATATGGACGGCTGAACGTATGTGAGTTAATATACTACGGACACAACACTACACTGTCCACCCAAATGTTGTCGACAGTTAATAACAAGAGCAAACGACCAATTTGCTTTGTAAACCTTTGGTAAAATACTCATATATGAAATGTTTCGGGGACACTTTTGGTGATACAGTAGTCAATACAGTATAGAGGATGATATACTGTACTGTTTTGTAGTGATGCATTTGGTGGTACATTAGTCAATACAACATGGAGGATGATTTACTGTATTATACTGTTTTGTGGTGATACATTTGTTGATACATTAGTCAATACATTACAGAGGATGATATATTGTAGTGTTTTGTGGTGATACATTTGTTGACACAATAGTCAATACAGTATGGATACATTAGTCTATACAGCATCTAAATCTACTATTTTATCTCATTTATTCTATTTACAAAAATATTGTATTTTTTTTCAACTAAATATTTCATGTTTTATACAATATTCAAAAATTATAAATATTCACAGTCGTTCTAATCATTAGTATTTAATGTAACTTTTTATATAGAAACAGAGGACGAATTGTATTCCCATTAATTACGCTGAGTGTTGTTGTACCTGCTAATGACCTCAGGTACAATTATTTTACAAAATATTTTGGTGCTTGTCTGTATTTGACTGTGTGTGTGTGTGTGTGTGTGTTGGTACTTTTTATAGATATATATCACACACAAATATATATATATATACAGTATATATGTATATATTTGTTCTGGAATTAATAAGTGGCAGGGCTGAAGCAAACACTTTGTTGGTATTTCTTCATTGTAGAAAATTATAGTTCCACAGGTACTTAGTTCAGTTAAGAATATATTATACCTTTTCTACTAGGGGAAATGTCTTAGTGTACGTACACAGGAGAACACTTAAGTGAGGTGTTCTCTGGGTAACAAAAAAAAATTAGTCTGATCTTGCCCCAGCCTCTATTATCAAGAGAGAGATGAGGAGCAGGTCAGGTATGTTATGATTTGGTTGAACTCGCCTGCCCTCCGGAGTGTGAGAAAGGAAACACGTCAGATATACTGTTGTGCTAACATGATCTGAACTCAGCCTGACCTCGCTATTTCCCCGAAGGAACTGCAACCTCAGCCATGCACAATGTCAACAGCAGAGGCACAGTTGAAAAACTTGGTGAATAATTTGGTATTATACATTTGGGTAAATATTTATGTAATGCAAATGGTGCTGTTACTCTGCTCGGCTACCTCCAACCGAGACCTCACGGTTTAAATCCTAGGTGTACCTAACCTTGTTACAAGAAAGTGTGCTTTAGCTAAACTTTTTCTTCGTGCACATATCTTTGCAATTCCTTCCGAAAAGTCTTCTTAGAAACTATTGTGTACCTAGAAGAAATCTTCCTGTAACAAATTATCATAACAATCAAGGAACTGATAAATATGATGGTAGGTATAATAAAGCCAGGTAGTATTATACCGGAAGATAAATATAAAGGAAGAGAATCCTGTTAGTCATGAAACTGTCTCATTAATATAAAATAGAAGTTTAAGCTCATCAGACACAATATGTTACGAGTGAGCATTCAATGGTTGGTTGCTGATTCGCATCGTGAACGTCTTTTCTTTGGGACGTCATTTCCGCCCACCTCTGTTCGCTTAGTTTTACCTCTCAAGAACCGGATGAGGGCAGTATTAGGCTGGCAGTCAGAAGTTGAATTGAATTGAATTGAATTGAAATGAAACAGTTTATTTTGCCAGAAAAACACAGATACAGAGTGGATAATAATAACAATATTAACATGGCTGAGCCAGTTGAGAACCTGAGCTTTCCTGTAGGCACCTGATATACTGTATATTGTACATTTATCTCAAGGAAGTATTATATAACATTTAGTATCAAATGGAATAGTACACATAGCATGGTAGTTATAAGAACATCTCATAATGTTACACACGGTTATCACTTCAATATTTACTTATTTTATTTATTTATTATTTTTATTTTATTTATTTTTTCATTTATATTATAAGTATTATACATAATTCACAGTGGAATTGAAAACATAAGTATAATGGGGAACCAGTACAACATGGGTTGTACAGTATTAAGAGGACAGAGCTGTCAGGATAATGTTTAGTTGGCAAATGTATTTATTGCAATGGTAATTTCTTATCTATTTACATGATAATATCCGATAAAATGGTTTTGATGGCACAATAAGAGCAGGTATATATAATAGGTATTACAAGAAATATCAATACTTAGACAATAGATATTTTTTTAAGAGATGATTTAAAGGAAGGGAGCATAGTCTTTGCTCGGATGGGTGGGTGTAAGTTGTTCCACACCTTCACACCATGATATTTTATGGAGGTCTGGGACTGAGAGGAGCGGATGGGGGGGGGGGTGGTCTTAGTAGCTCTGGGTGCCTTAAGTTGTATCTCTGATTGTTCCGGAACTGGAAATAATGATTGTCAAGCAAATGATTGGTAGATTTGTAAACAAAGAGGGCACAGCAGTAGGTGTTAATATCTTCTAATTTTAACATTTTAAATTTAGCAAAATTTTCGTTTGTGTGATCTGTTTTTTTTCAAGTAGGTCATTGTCCGTACAACTCTCTTTTGTGCAGTAACCAGGGATTGTGTTTTTGAAGAGCCAGAGGCCCCCCATAGTGAGTGACAGTGTATCAGGTGTTGGTAAACAAGATCATGATAGATTTATTTCATTGCTGTGAGAGTGAGTGACTGTCGAGTGTGATACATGATACCGCACTGTTTATTGACTTTGTGGATGGCTTGTACGTGGTTTCTCCAGTTAAGTTTCTTATCAACAATAACTCCGAGGAATTTAGTAATTTATTTGCGTTTGAGGACTGTACTACCAAGGTACAGGGAGTCCAAGACTAGGGGTAAGTTTTCTCCTTCTGTGAAAGATCATGTAGTGGGTTTTCTCAAGGTTTAGGGTCAGCTTATTACGTATTACCCAGGTCCTGACCTTAGTCAATTCAGTGCTCATAGTTCTCATCAAGGAATGGAGGTCTGAGTTGCTGGCATAGAGATTACTATCGTTTGCAAATAAGTTGTATTTTATGAGTGTGCTGGCGTGGACTATGTCATTTATGTACAACAAAAACAGTACTGGACCGAGAATGGAACCTTGGGGGACACCATACAAGATTGGCGAGAAGTCAGATTGGTGATTATTAAAGCAGACATACTGCTTCCTGTTGGACAGATATGAAGTAAATCAATTGTGGGATAGGCCCCTAACGCCGTAATGTTCAAGCTTTGAAAGGAGGATGGTATGGTCGACAGAATCGAAGGCTTTAGAGAGGTCCAAGAATATATCGACTGTGAACTGACTGCCATCAGAGGAATTTAAGATGTCATTAGTAAAGGATAGCAGAGCACTCTCAGTCGACCTTCCAGCTCTAAATCCAAACTGGGAGTTTGTAAAGATGTTATTGGCACTGCAGATGGAATTTAGTCTACTACGTTTTAGCTTCTCCAGTATCTTACTCAAGGCTGGGAGGACTGATATGGGGCTGTAATTGTTGAAGAGACCTTTGTCCCTAGATTTTTTTATATGCTGGTTGAACTTTAGCAATTTTCAGTTCATCCGGAAAGACACCACTAGTGAAGGAGGAGTTACAAATGTGTAGGAGAACTTTCTTAATGATGCTCATTGGTACATTATCTTTGCCTGCTGCTGCATCTTTGGACATTTTTATGATGGCCAGTAATTCATCTGCTGCGAAAGGGATAAAAACAGTTCATTTTGCTGTCTGTTCTGCAGGTAGGCTCTAAATTCCACATGGTGGGTCAGGGATGCTCTCTGCAAGATTTTTGCCGACATTAATAAAATATTCATTGAAGTGGTTGGCAATGAGGGAGGGTTCCGTTACAACTGAATCATTTATCATAAAAGCTGAGTGGAGGCCGAAGGCTGAGTGTTCCGTTTCTGAATGGAATTTATGACATTCCAGGATTTTTTACCGTCGCCTGATGCTGACTGGAGCTTATTTGCATAATAGCTACGTCTTGCATTTCTAACTGCTTGTGTTACTCTATTTATGATGCTTTGGTAAGTATCACCGAAAGTTATGGGTCTTTTTCTCAAATTTCCTTTGGAATTTGTGTTTTTCTTTTATCACTATCTTAATTTCACTTATAATATAGGGTTTGGAATTGGATAAAGTTTTCACTGATTTAGTACTGAGCGGGAATCATTTATCAAAGCAAGCATTGAAGATGCAAGAGAAGTTGCAGCTGTTCACGTTGTCGGAGGCATAGACAAGATCCCAGTTAGCATTCATTAGGTTGTTTTCAAAAAGGAGCATGTTGTCGGTACAGTAGTCTCTGTGTTGTATTGAGACTCTACTAGACCTTTCAGGTCTTGTGGCTGTTTTATACATGGCAAAAACTAGGAAGTGATCTGAGATATTGTTATAAATAATTCCACTTGCAAGATTGTTAGGAGTGTTGTTAGTTCAGATATGATCTATCACAGTGGCAGAGGTGGCAGTTACTCTAGTGGGTTTGGTTATAGTGTTGAAGAAGAGCTTAGAGTGACAGGTTGAAAGAAGGTGTAATACTGAGGTGTCGGTTTCTAATTTTAATAGATCAAGGTTGAAATCTCCTGTAATGTACTAATGTTTCCTCTCTAAACTTGTGATAGTGATAAGCTCCGAAAATTTGTCAAGAAACTTTCTTGCATTAGTGTCGGGTCTTATGTAGCTTACTCCTACTAGGATATTTCGTTCGTCATTACGTAATTCAGTGAAAACACTCTCCGTGTACCCTTAAGGTTTTACCCGTTACACGAAATGTATTGTGATTCATGTGATCCCTGTTTAACTACGGTAGCTAGGAAAATAGATTTATTGTTTTGTAGTATAATTGTCAATCTTAATAGAGGTGTTCAATAAATAAATAACCGTGAAGAAGCGTCATAAATTTCCCCCTCTTGGTATTGAGTAAAACATTTTTCTTATATGTCTGTGGTGTTATGTAGTGATACAGTTTCCCATTAGTAATAATATAACCATCCCCAGTGTCCTCTAGTATCTCAGTTATCGCAGGTTACCCCTATTCTGAAGTTATCCTCGTCTCTCCCTCTCCTCTTCTCCCCTCACCCCTTTGGTGTGAGGGCAGCCTAGCCTATCCACAAACCAGCCATTACCTCCCCCCCCCCCTCCTTTCACATCCTCCTTCCTCCCATCTCACTTCCATCTCATGAGTATACTGTGAGGCATGATATTGAGTGACGTGTTACTGTGAGGCATGATGCTGGGTGGCATGAAGTTGGGTGCAATGATGCTGGGTGACATGATACTTTGAAGAATGATGCTGTAAGGCATGATGTTGAGTGATGTGATACTGTGAGGCATGATGCTGGGTGGTATGACGCTGAGTGGCATGATGATGGTTGGCATGATGCTGGTTGGCATGATGCTGTGAGGAATATAGCTGCGAGACATAATGTTGAGTAACATGATGCGGGGTGGCATGATGCTGTGAGCCATGATATTGAGTGACTTGATACTGTGAGACATGATGCTGGGTGGCATGATGCTGTGAGGCATGATGCTGTGAGGCATGATGCTGTGAGGCATGATGCTATGTGGCACGATACTGTGAGGCATAATGCTGTGAGTCATGATGTTGGGTGGCATGATGCTGGGTGACATGATGCTTTGAGGAATGATGTTGTGAGGCATGATGTTGAGTGACGATACTGTGAGGCATGAAGCTGGGTAACATGATGATGAGTGGCATGATTTTGAGTGGCATGATGCTCACAGCGTGTGAGCAATAATGTTGAGTAACATGATACTGGTAAGGCATGATGCTGGGTTGCGTGATGTTGAGTGATATGCTACTGTGAGTCATTGTGCTGGGTGGTATGATGCTGTGAGGCATGATGTTGAGTGACATGATGCTGTGAGACATTATGCGGAGTTGCATGATGCTGGGTGTCATGATGCTGTGAGGCATGATGCTGGGTAGCATGATGCTGGGTGGCATGATGTTGGGTAGCATGATCTTGCGTGTCAGGAATGATATTACAAGATGTGACACTGTGCAGTAGTTGTCTCCCCTGTCATCATCACCTGTTGACAACCGCAGCCTGGAGAAACCCACCAGGCTCTCTTCTTAATCTTCTCTTATTGTTTCTTTCTTGCTTTCTTCCTTTGACGTTCTTTATTAACATACTCTACCTTGTCGTAATGAATTTGCTCCGATAGTTCAGTCTCTTAAATTACTAAACTTTAATGTTGTTTTTAAGTATGACTTTGCTATTACTATTATAGTATGTTAATTAAGAATAGCCCAACCTTGAATGTAAATAGAATTGTTTACTGTATTCCATGTAGCAATTGTAATGGAAATTATGTAGGTCAGACTGGGAAAGCACTACAACTTAGAAAAAAACAGCACAAGTATAATATTAGAACAGCATTTGAAAGCAGTGCACTGTTCGTTTATATAAGGAACAATAATCACCCCATTGATTGGGAAAACAGCTTAGAAGTGTACTACAAAAAAACTTCTGGTTGAAGCAAGTCTGATCAGGGAAATTAATTCCATAAACCTTAGTGATGGTCAGTACAACACAGATAATATGTTACATAAATTTATTTATCAGTGGCCCAAGGTTGAAAATGCTTTAAAAGCATTTAAGGTAGATTTAGGGTAGATGATTAGTGGGTCTCAATTTTTTTGTACCTGATTTGATCTTACTTGTTACGTCACTTATTTTTTTATAAGGAAGGGGAAACACTGTTGCACCTTTGCTTTTGTCATTATTCACGACATCTTCAGAGACAACTTAATTTACAGGCTTATATATATATATATATATATATATATATATATATATATATATATATATATATATATATATATATATATATATATATATATATATATATATATATATATATATATATATATGTAACCGGTCGGAATTTACTGGACTTTATTTTCTCACTTGACTTGGGGTTTATTAAAGATTATAAGATGGTAATGGCAGTGGAAGCGCCCCTTTGAGAAAAATCCCGAACCAGCACAAGAACACTTAAATCTACTAAACAAAATGAATTGTCCGTGACCCGTGGAAGGATAGCGTCTGTGACTGGGATGAATGAGACACACTGTAAAATTTAGACACTTATATTCCCTCCAACACTACAAACACAATCAAATAATGGTACACCAATATGCGCACCTCTTAACTTGAACTTAAAACACTACTCTGGGGAATAAAAGTTATACATGATATAGAAATTATTAGAAACTCAGGCAACAATAAATTTGAAGTATTAAGAAATGTTGCTTGCACACATGAAACAGGCCTTAAGGGCTTTCACAAAATTATATCACCCCAACAGGTGCAGTCTTCCTAACCTAACTTAAACACTACTCTGGGGAACAAAGGTTATACCTGAGATCAGAATTATGGAGAAAAATTAGATGCATTAAAAGAATCAAATCACAGTATCACTCTGGTTCCACTTAATGACACAAACATTCAAAAACAATACTATCAAAATTATTTAGGAACTATTAAACTACACACGTCAAGATAATATCAGTCCGAAAAATGGTATTAACTACACCCGTAATAAGGGAGATAAAATGTTCCTCTAGGTATTTCCTAGAGACCTAGACTCACGGTCTCAGTGTGTGACCATTAATTCACTCAGATAGCCTCAGTGTACTCCCAGTGCGTCCATAAAGCGGAAGGGAGTGAGCCAATCAGACCTTGTACAGTTGAGAGAAGCTTTAGCTTCCCTTTAGCAAGAGGGTTTCACTAAGCGGCTCGGGACATGTGGTGTTGTGAGCCGAGGGAGAGGACTGATCACCCACTGCTGATGCTGGTCCCGTGTCGTTTTAGTTGTCGGGAGCACTCGTTCACTCAAGAGATCCTTTGCTACCCCGCTAAACAGTGACAGGCCTACTCTGATCGGTCCAATGGCGACAATCGCCACCCTCAATCATCAACGGCAGTCAATCTCTCGCAGTCAACTCCGGTCAACTCCGGTCAAGTGGGTTCTGACGGAAACCCTGAAATGAACTCACTGTTAGCTCTTGTTAACTTTATCACTGCCCTATCTAAACCCTGTCTGAGATCGAATGAGACTTACTTGTTATACTGCAATAGTGCAACACAGGTGACTAGGCCACGTGACTATTTCTGTGACGGCCGCTCAGGGACGTCCTATAGGTCCTATCGCTTTCACGTGACTGAGGACCAGCCAGCATCGCGTCTCTCCAAGGCGCTAGCTTAGGCCTACGTGACATATTTTCCGCCGAACTAATAACTCCTTGGGACACCCGTAACATTATTCAGACGGATAAACGATCTATAATAATTCAAAATTCAATAATAGTCCCTTACTTCATGAATCGCATCATTATTAAATCGGTAAACTACATTTAATATCATATAGGCCTAGTTCCACCATCTCTCGCTATGAGCAGGAAGCGCTCTCTTCCCTCCCACGACCTTGAACGCTCAGTGTTGCCAATGGCGGGGCATTCGAAATTACTCTGAAATTTCTGAATATTACATATATATATATATATATATATATATATATATATATATATATATATATATATATATATATATATATATATATATATATATATATATATATATATATATATATATATATATATATATATATATATATATATATATTTCATTAGCCCAATAAAGCACGCAGACTTCTACATACAATCAACACCTCAACCCAAGAGGATTCGAACCCACGGCCCACGAACCCATGAATGTGACCGGGGAACGCTACCTCTCGACCACCAGGATACTAAAAGCAGTCCTAGACTCTGTTATATATCACACAAAGCCTGTTCAACGAGCTCGTGTGAAATAGAACAGTCTAGGAGGTGTTGATATATATATATATATATATATATATATATATATATATATATATATATATATATATATATATATATATATATATATATATATATATATATATATATATATATATATATATATATATATATATATGGAAGGATGAAATTAAAGGAAGAGATGGCGAGGATGAAGGAAGAGGTGAGACAAGGAAAGCCTGTGTCCGACGATAACTCAGACCAGTGGAAGGTTGTGAGGAGAGGGAAGACCAAACTGGTGATGAAAAAACACACCAAGGATACGTCAACAACGACATCAACAGCTAAGTGTACCAACTCGTTCAGTCCCTTGATAGACGAATTGTACGTTAGTACAGTGATAGACGAATTGGACGTTAGTACAGTCAGAGACAGGGCTGACAAGGAAGGTATAAAAACTTTAATTGTTGGTGACTCACAGGTAAGGTACTTGGACAGGGCTTTTTGTGGTAAAACCAAAAATAGGATGAGGGTGTGTTTGCCAGGAGCTGGGGTGGGGATATAATTGACAGGATGAACAATATCTTATCTGGAAATGGGAACAAACCCATTATCTGCCTCAGTGCAGGAGGCAATGATATTGGCCGGTGTAGGAGGGAGAAGCTTCTTGATAAGTTCAAAGCAGCTATAGATTGTAGTAGGACTAGGGGAGGGATCCCTATCATATGCCGTGTCCTGCCTAGAAGGAGAGTTGGCAGTGAATGGTTGTCAAGGGTGGTTGGTGTCAACGACCGTCTTGACAGATATTGCAAGTCAATATCAGTCCCATTCATTGACAACTGGGAGAACTTCTACGGCAGAAGGGACCTTTATGCTAGAGATGGGGTGCACCTGTCTAAGGATGGGGTGGCAACCCTGGCTGGGTCTCTCGAGAGGGCAGTTCAAAGGATATCGATGCCTTTAAACTGCTAGGGGAACATATGGGCACGAGGGTGGAGGAGACTGCAGTGGAAACTGGTAAACAAAGTGAAAGATTACAGGGAAATAGTGTTAGGAATGATGACAAATCTAAATTAGACAGGGAGTTAAAACCTAAACGCGGTAAAGAGAGGACTCAGAAAACGACTAACTTAAATGTCTACTACGCGAACAGTAGAAGTATGAGAAACAAAATGGATGATACTATGGCCTTGGTATGTACAGAAAAAATCGATATAATAACATTCACTGAAACATGGATCAACCTAGACTCACGTGAGTTACCAGTCGAATACCAAATTGCGGGTTACAAATTGTTCCATACCGATAGGCAGACCAGGAAAGGAGGCGGAGTAGCAATCTTTGTCAGGGCTAATCTGAAGTGTGAAATAAATAAGGAAATAAAAACTGAGCAGAATACACAAACAATATGGATAGAATTAATCGAAGGTAGGGAAAAATTTATCATAGGAGTAATATATAGACCTCCCAATCTTGATAGAGTTAAAGAGCGACTTATCTGGGATGAAATGAGCAGGGCTTCCATATACAACAAAGTCTGTTTAGTTGGCGATTTTAACCTTGGCCAAGTAGATTGGACTGACCTTACGGGTAACTCAGTATCAGAGGATTTCCTCGAAACGATCCAGGACTGTTTCCTAAGTCAATATATAACCGAACTCACCGGGGGTAATAATATATTCGATTTAGTTTGTCGAACAGAGAAAACCTCATTAGCAATGTCGAGGTAGGGATCGAACTTGCAAACAGCGATCACAATGAAATTAGATTCCAGTTAGATTTTCAGGTCAGACGTAAGGAAAATTCCATTAAAGTCCCAGATTTCAGAAGGGCAAACTTTGATAGTTTAAAGAGGCAGCTGAGAGAGGGGAAGTCGCGCTTGGGAGTGAACCTGACAGATGGCACCGACCTGATAAGGTCACGGTTGCGATGATGGCGTAAGCCGTCAGGTCAGATTAACCAGTCAACAGGTAATGTGTTCGAGGTCACTGGGTCTAGTGCTGGGCCTTGTGAAGGGCCCCTACACGTGTGGGGCCCTGGGCGGTCGCCCCTTTTCGCTCGCCCTAAAGGATGGGCCTGTATATATATATATATATATATATATATATATATATATATATATATATATATATATATATATATATATATATATATATATATATATATACTAAATTAAGTTGTCTCTGAAGATGTCTTGATATATATATATATATATATATATATATATATATATATATATATATATATATAAATGCCAGTAAATTAAGTTGTCTCTGAAGATGTCTTGATATATATATATATATATATATATATATATATATATATATATATATATATATATATATATATATATATATATATATATATATATATATATTGTTACACCGTCTCTTAATTTACATTAATATCCAGGTTCTAGGCATAACCAAACAAAAAGAAAAGTGATGTAAATCAAAAGGGAAAAAAATAAATATAGTAAACCTTTAAGAAATGTATTAAATAAAATACTAACACAATAAAAAGCCTCGTAGGCTCTCACAACAAATTGATTCACTGTCGAAACCTTTAAGACACAAATGATACTAAAACATCGAAACATCAAAAGAACTGCTTAAATATATAGAATAAAATTATAACATTGGATTACATTAACACTGCATAAACATATAAAATAACTAACATTGAAATTAACTATCGTGAAACAACACTGAATTACTTAAATGTAACTAAGCAAGCACTGATGGACACAAGAGACATAAATAGGTACTCACATTGATATACCACAATAGTGGTGACAGGAACAATATAAAAATAAATAAGTATAAGTAACAGGTGACGGGTGTCACTCAAAAGAACGTGAACTGAATGACAAGAGGACTGGACTGAACTCCGTCTGTTGGTGGATTACTATATACAGGGTCGGCTCCCGCCAATGCGACCAGCCGGTGAAACATGGGTCGTTTAACAATGCAGATGTTCGTTAGAGAAACAAAGAATACTTGTTACAATACTAAATGAAGAAATACGATGGGCTTGAACAAATAATAACAGTTAAAACCTTAACAGCACAGGGTAAGGTGACTAGATTTTATAATAGTAAATATAACACATCATTACAGGAATAATAGAAAAATATGACACGGTCGTAACACATCCCCCATAAAATAAAATTTTGCTTGCACAAATTTTGATATGACTTAAGTGTTCATTCTGTGGGTCTAGATAACAGATCACTAGCATCATAGGCTAGCTTGAAAGGCTTAGCAAAATTAGGGGCTCTTAAAATAGGATAAGAGCATAATACATTTTTCAAGTTTGAAAAGAATCCTGACACCTTGAAGTCCAACAAAAAATATTACCCTTCTTCAACAAATCAGTAAGGGGTAGTGCCAACTCGGCAAAATTACAAATATATCTCCGGTAATAACCCACACAACCCAAAAATCTGCGGACTTGTCGTTTGTTACATGGAACAGGCATCTGAGAAATAGTGTCACATCTTGCTGTGGAGGAGCAAGTTTCCCCAACCCAATTACATGTCCCAGATACAAAAGTTGAGCACAAACAAATTCTCACTTAGCAAAGTTAATGACAAGTTCTACATTTTCTAACTCAGTGAAGAGAGCGTCTAGCTGATATAAATGGTCTGACCAAGTGGCAGAGAAAATTACAACACCATCTAAATATACTACACAACCAGGCCAATTGGCCATGACTTGTGACATCAGCCTTTGAAAGGTAGCAGGGGCATTGCAAAGCCCGAAAGGCATAACATTAAATTTGTAGGTCTTACCTAATGTCACAAAACTGGAGACGTCTTTAGCATGACGGGTCAATGGTACTTGCCAAAACCCTCGATGGCAATCAATCTTAGAGAGGAACTTGGCGTTCCCGATTGCTTCGATGCAGTCATCGACTCTTCGTAAAGAGAAGCTGTCCTTGCTGGTGACGGCGTTGACCTTGCAGAAGTCGATGCAGAATCGAAGAGTGCCGTCCTTCTTCGGTACTAGAATGACTGGTGAGCGCCACTCGCTAGTAAGAAGCCTGCTTGATAGGCTTAGCAGAACCAACATCAATATCATGTACCACGGTAGTGGTACAGCCAGGTCTGTCAGACAAGAGGATGTTATTGGTTGGCGGCCAGCACGTCAGCTCTCTGGTGTCCCGGTAGACTGTAAAGGCCTGGGAATTAGGGATAGAAATCCCTTACCAGACTAATCAGGTTCTTAATAAAGGAAAGTCAAGGACCATGGTTTTCTGAGGAATAGCAAACAACCGTTTGAGATTGGCATCTCTTTACTATAAAAAATATAACACAAAACTCTGACACTACTCAACAAACATTAAATAATTACGGGAATCAAACAATTAATGCAGTCAATAGTTAATGGAGTTAAACAATTACGGGAAGCAAACAATTAAGGGAAGCAAACAATTAAAGGAATCAAACAATTAATGGGAGTCAGCAATTAATGGAATCAAACAATTAATGGGAGTCAACGATTGATAGAATCGAACAATAAAGCCGAGTCAGCAATTAATGGAATCAAGCAACCATAGAATCAAACAATGAATAGATATTTCCTATGGCAGTGGCCCAGGGGGGAAGATTCTGGAACACGGTGATGCACACTCAGGGTAGGGAAGCGTCCATTCAACTCCACACTCGAGCGACAGCGGCCAATTGTCTTGAAATGGCAGGAGAACACCGGGGCACAGACGGAATGAGATGAACTGACGGTCGTTGTATGTGGTAGTGGTAGATGACCAGAGAATTGACAGTCGATAGGTGAAGGTCTGGGGACACAGCCCACGAGTCCAGGACCTATGATGAGATCACAGCCAGAATTTGACGTACAGCGGGGTAGCTAGATAGTGACTGTATGGCGGCTGGGGTGAATCTCCCGGTGACCCAGATAGTAGCTGCCGTTCTCACCTCTGTCCAAGTGCCCCAAGTGTCGTCGCACCAGAAAACAAGCGAGTAAGCAGCGGTAACGAGCAGGAAGATAGTTTCCGCCCTTACATAGACGCTGTAGCTTCTCCTGCAACTCCACGGAGTTGGACTGCCCAACCCTGACTGATGACAGGACGAGTGGACTTTCCCCTTCTTTTCCTCTTCTTTCTCACTGTCTACCATGAAAATGTCAACGGCACACACGGGAACTGGATCATTAGCAACAGATGGGGGTGCTGGGCGTGTGTAGTATAGCTTGAAGGTGTTGACGTGACATAAGCGCTGTAGTCGGCGCCTGTCAGGGGTAGAGATAATATAATTTGTGGGGCT
Organism: Homarus americanus; assembly: GCF_018991925.1. Taxonomy (NCBI): domain Eukaryota; kingdom Metazoa; phylum Arthropoda; class Malacostraca; order Decapoda; family Nephropidae; genus Homarus; species Homarus americanus. The sequence goes on along the minus strand of NW_024730668.1, from coordinate 13,265,995 downwards.
TACCTTCTTCTCCACTCTATATGCCCCACTTCGGAGGTATCAATTGTAACGACCACGGTCTTACACGTCAATTAGCGCCAAAATCAAATGGTTCATATTACGCTCAATAGCCCACAAAACATGTAACTCGGCTTTCGTTTGAGTCCTCCATCTGAGGAGTCCGTTTTCTCATCACTTCAAGACACCTCAGCCCTCCGTTATCCCATTTTCTCTGACTTACTGAAATCAACCTCTCTATAAAATGAATTTGAGTGTGAGAGAGAACACCCTTGTTTTGAGTCAACCTAGATATGTCTGTTTACAGTGGGAACATTCAAGATCCATTGTGAGTGGGGTAGAACGCTTCAACTGTCCTTATTGCTAGTAAAACGTGTCAAGTAAGGGAGTGTCGAGTTTGCCAGCTAGAGTGGCGTATTTTATGTCGTCCGTGGGGGTATCCATGAGTTTCTTATCGCCCCTGAAGTTATATCATTTTGTCGCCCCGACATCAGAGAATCTGATGTTTATAGTTTAGTTAGTGTCAGTTGTCTATTTAAGAAAGTCATTAATCTCCTGAACTATTCTGTCAACTGGTATAATCTCCAAGTTCTACCGCCTCCCCGTGAATAGCGCCTTGTTCGCCTCAGGCCTGAGCTTGCAGAATTAATGTTATCAACGTGTATATTCCACCTTTTCCTGGCAAGCTCAACCTCTGATTAGATTATATGAATAAACATAGGAAATTACCCTGATCAAGAACACCGGAGTTCATAACTAAGTATACAGGGATCCAAAATGATAGAGAAGTTATGTTGTTGGTAAGATCGATCCTTCTTGTATGAATACGGAGGCCCAAGCTGCCCCGCGGGTGCACGTATATACCTCTACACGAGGGAGAATCACGCATTCGTGACTCTTCCTCAACGTCTCTCCAGGTATGTTAATGTGTGTTCCCCGCCGCCTATTAATTCAGTTTAACTTAGTCAATTTTGGTGAATATCAGTGTTCAGGTGTTAACATAGTGAATTCTGTGCCAATTAAGTCGAGTAACGTAGAGATTTAGATATCGTCTGAACCGTTGCCAGGCGTATGTTTTGTATAGTTGAAGTTAGACCTTTACGCATTCGTGACTCTTCCTCAACGTCTCTCCAGTGTGTTGAGCTGAATACTCATCGGCTTATGTGGGGCGGTAACCGGGTTGGACGATGCCGTTAATTCGACAGGACTGAACTGGGAAGTCCGTTTCCTGCAAATCAGGCGCCCACTCCCTGAGCGTGTGTCGGTCTACAACCGACCCCTAACAGCGATCTTCATTTGTTGTAGAGACCAGCGTTACCCTGGGGCACTCCTCACAGTTACATAGGCCTAAGTATTATTGTACCTTGTTTGGGGGATAACTTGCAGAAATATAGTATCCCAGGTTAAGTATTGAACCACTGAATGAGAGTTAAAAGTGCCATGTCGTTCCTTGTGAATTAACATGAGGTATTGTATGTTGAGATAATTGTGGAGTTGTCCAGTGTGTTATGTATTCATTGGTAGTGACCATGAAATGATAATCTGAGAGTATAATGATATAACCAAGAAGTGAAGAGTTAATTTGCTACTTGGTAAGGTAAGACCTGAGGGTCCAGTGATATCTGGTGTATACCCAGTACTGAATATCATTTGGCAGAGTGACAATACCACAATTGTCGATTGAAGTAATAAGTATTTGGAGGTATTTAATGAGGTAATAAGTTCTTGAAGTATTTGATGACTTAAGAAATAAATTGCAGTTCTGCTTTGTCTGAGTGAATCTAAGATGCATCTTATCCAATCACTGTGTTAATAAATATTGAATTAGTAATCTACGAGTATCATCACTCTATCCTTTCCCACATTGGTTCTCAGAAAATAACTAACTCACGTGCCTAGAAGCTCGCTACCTAACAGTTAACTAAGATATGTTATATTCTAGAAAAATCCTGGGTGGTGGCAGGTCTACCGGTGTAAATATAATAAGTGTGGTAATAAGAAAGACATGATTTCCCAGGTTAATCCATGGTTTAGAATATAACTAGAACCAAATTTATGGAAGAGATTATAATATATGAAAGGAAATGAAAAGAAAGAACATTGACTTGGAAAATATAAGCAGAGAAGCATAAGAGTTACTTATATAAAAATATATAAGAATATAAGGTATATAGAGATAAAGAACATATAAGAATATAAGCAAGAATATATAAGAATAAGTATATATGTAAAGAATTGAAGAAGGATAACTATATAAAACAGGACACTCATTGGAAAGAATGCTACAACGAACATAGAAGTATATGAATAAATAAGAAGACTAACAGAAAAATAATATCTGGATGGTAAATTATAAAAAGAGAAAACTCGGCCCGTTACACAATGACTAAATAAATATTTAAACCCACTAGAAGTTTTAGGCAGAGGGCCTACAATGTCACACTGTACTGTTGTAAAGGGCTCAGGTACGTGAGGTACTCTTACAAGTGGAAAAGGTGGAATAGCCTGATTGGCTTTGCCTACCTTTTGACAAATATGACAGTACTTACAATATTTAGTGACATCTCTCCTTATACCTGGCCAGTAGAACTTTCTGGCCAGCCTGTTGAACGTCTTTCGGACACCTTGATGTCCAGAAAAACTACCGTCATGGGCCAGAGCTAGAACATGTTGTCTGTAAGTGTGTGGGAGAACTATTTGAGTGACAGACGCCCAGTCCGCCTCTTCCTCTGACATAGTCGGTGGGAGCCAGCGGCGGCACAAAACTCCGTCTTGACTGAAATATCTCGTGGTAGGGCCTGAATTATTGGCAAAATCGGACACCTCGTCAAACAAGAACCGTAATGAATCGTCTTGCTCCTGCTCAGCTATTAAAGCAACTCTCCCGGTCACAGCATTAACTGCGGAAGAAATGTCTTGGGAAGCAATTGGGTAAGCAAAAAGTCCTTCTAAGGAAAGTGAATAATCTACAAGAGGAGTTACATTATGATCATTAGTCATTGACATAGAACGAGTCACAACACACAAAGGGAAAACACCGGGCATATCATCTTCAAGTTGTTGCAGCTCTACAGTAGACTCTGGTCTTTCCCGCAGCACAGGTGGTGGGGTTACGTTCCCCATTTGACCTCCCGCCAAATCATTACTGAGTATGAGGTCCACTCCAGCAACAGGCAGCTCGTGCACACAGTCTACATTAGCTATCCCTGAAAAACAAGAAGACTTGGCACGTACTAAAACCAAAGGAGCTACACCTTGACCCCAAAGGGATCCCAAAACGACGTATTTGTCAATCTTCCTCGCCGCAACAACACCCTCATTGATGATAGTTTGGAGACAACCCGAGTCTCTCAAAATAGTGACTGGTGTTTTGACACCATCAACTTCTACCGTGCCTTGTGACAAAAAGGGACGAAAGGTACCAACGTCTGGGTCCTTCGCAAAACTCTCCTGGAAAAGATCAAAGTCTCGTGAGGCGAGAACCGAAACTGCACTCTCTCGTGCTTCACCTTTTTTGGAAATCAACCCTATTGACATGCTGTCAGCCTTACTCAAACCAGCCATCACTCCGACTGGTGATGTATTAGTCTCTTCAGTAATAATCATAGCTGGTTTGCCCGTATTTAGCTGCAGCCTTGTCCAACAAAACTCAGCCTTATGACCTGGCTTTCCACAGTAACTACAAGCGTATGTAGAAAATTTGGACGCCCCATTAGGTGGCGAACGCGTCCAGCTCCTCCTGTCCCGCACAAAATTACTATTGTTAGTATTCCGTTGTCTCGCTCTGTGGAGAGAGGGATTAAAAGTCGTTTGAACCTGTGGGGCCATAACATCTTTGTTAGCCCTACCATGCCTCAAAACAAATCCATCAGCATGCTTAGCAGCCTCTTCAATAGTACTAAATTCCCTATCTAACAAGTATAAGGTAACCTCTTCGTCGATGGTTCTCAAAAATTCCTCTGTGAGCATTAACTCAATCAGGGAGTCAAACTCACTCACTTCCTTGGAGTGTAACCACTTTGAGAATACCTCTCTTTTACTCCTAGCAAATTCAAGGTGGGTCTGCTCTGCCTTCCTACGGAGGCCACGAAAGCGTTGTCTGTACGCTTCAGGAACAAGGGCATAAGCCTTTAAAACTTCCTCCTTTATACATAAATAATCCTTAGCGTCACTGTCTGTAAGAGACGAAAAAACACACAGAGCCTTACCTGCAAACGCCTGCTGAAGCAAAATGGGCCAAAACTCTATAGGCTACTTTAAGGTGGTAGCAAGTCTCTCGAAAGCAATGAAAAACTCATCAACTGTTTCCTCTGAAAACGTGGGCATTAGCCTGGCAGCACGTGCTGGATCAAAATGAGAAAAACTAGATCTGGGACTGAGGCCATCGGTGCTAGAAGGGTTACTCTGACCGAGCTGTATACGCAGTCGCAAGTTTTCTGAATCTGCTTCTTTAGCTTTCGCCTCAGTTACTTTTGCTTTAGCTTCAGCTTCCGCCTGACGTATCCCAACTTCTTTCAATTTTTTTGCGACTCGAGAAGGCGTAATTCATCATTCACTGAACGTGACTCAACTACGTTAACTTGACTAGCTTCACCGTGGTCTTCTCTTAAACCAACACTATCTCCAAACAGCTGACTACTTAAGGCGTTAAACAATTTTACTTTACTGGCGCTGCTAGAAATTACCATACCATAATACTCGCAAATTAATCATAACTCATATGCACTTAATTTTGAAACTTCCTCAATGGAAGGATTACTTGATACAAATGCAGCCACATCATCTTGGCTAATGATAACCATGCTGGCTAGTTAACAAAAAAATAAAACAAAAGAATATTACAAGTGTCAAAAGGTCATTAGTGAATCCTGGCACGGTCGCCATAACTGTTACGCCATCTCTTAATTTACATTAATATCCAGGTTCTAGGCGTAACCAAACAAAAAGAAAAGTGAAGTAAATCAAAAGGGAATATAAGTAAATAAAGTAAACCTTTAAGAATTTAATTAAATAAAATACTAACACAATAAAGAGCCTCGTAGGCTGTCACAACAAATTGATTCACTATCGAAACCTTTAAGACACAAATGATACTAAAACATCGAAACATCAAAAGAACTGCTTAAATATATAGAATAAAAATAAAACATTGGATTGCGTTAACAATGCTTAAACATATAAAAAAACTAACACTGAAATTAACCATAGTGAAACAACACTGAATTACTTCAATGTAACTAAGCAAGCACTGATGGACACAAGAACCATAAATAGGTACTCACATATATATACCACATTGGTGGCGACAAGAACAACATAAAAATAAATAAGTATAAGTAACAGGTGACTGGTATCACTCAAAAGAACGTGAACTGAATGACAAGAGGACTGGACTGAACTTGGGCTGTTGGTGGACTACTATATATAGGGTCGGCTCGGTCAATGCCACCAGCCTGTGAAACATTGGTCGTTTAACGATGCTGATGGTCGTTAGAGAAACAAAGAATGCTTGTTACAATACTAAATGAAGAAATAAGATGGGCTTGAACAAATAATGACAGTTAAAACCTTAACAGCATAGGGTAAGGTGACTAGATTTTATAATAGTAAATATAACACATCATTACAGGAATAATATGGAACAACATGGAAGCATGTTATAAAAAAAATAGAAAAATACGACACGGTAGTAACAATATATATATATATATATATATATATATATATATATATATATATATATATATATATATATATATATATATATATATATATATATATATATATATATATATATATATATATATATATATATATATATATATATATATATATATATATATATATATATATATATATATATATATATATATATATATATATATATCGATAAAATCATACAGGGAAAAGGGAAACAATGGAGCACCTTAGCTTTCGTCTTTATTCAAGACATCTTCAGAGGCAACTGCCATAGGCTTGTGGGCCGTGGGTTCGAATCCTGGCGGGTTGAGGTGTTGATTGTATATATATATATATATATATATATATATATATATATATATATATATATATATATATATATATATATATATATATATATATATATATATATATATTAGATAGCATTGGTAGTTTAAGTTTTAATAATTTTGTCATCATCACTGTATGTATATTATGTATGCTGGATTATATATTATGTATGTATATTATGTATGTGCTCCATTTATGTACTATTTATTCAGCCTAGCTAGCAGCGTGTGGCAATGTTATTACCATGTCCCACATGCTTAATTAATGTGCCTGGCGACGTATGGAAGCTGCTAATGTATCACTTGCCATACGTCGTCTATAGCAGTTGACAAGGAGCCTAGCTGAGGAGAGCACTACTCCCCTTTGTGTACATACTCTTATCCAGTAAACCGAACCTACAAAACTATACAGGTGTTTGTGTTCTCTCCTGTATATAGAACTTATTATTCAGAACCTAACATGGCGCAGTGCGTAATCTTACTGGATTATTATGAGTGATAGTGCAAGTTTGTGAAAGCCGGCTTATGGACTCCTGCCCTGTGTCAACCAACCGCCACCCGTCCTCGAAGAATTTAGCAACTTTGAGCAGTGTCAGTGACAGTGATTTTCTGTGAAGTGTTTAGTGCATTGTGTGTTTCGTGCCATTCATGTGTGACCTTGTTTTAAAGGATTTCCAAGGTATACGGCATGTTCTGGGCATTTGTGGGGAGTAGAGTTCAGCGCACCCTTCTCTGCCCGTTTCCAGAGGGTGACTGAGCTCCTCGCTGTCTCCAACCCCCCCTCACAGCGCCGCCTCCACCCCCCCTCACAGCTGAGGCGAGACGCTCTGCCTGCCCGGGACACACACACACACATACATGCACTAACACTTGCTGACCGCGCGGCTTTCTTATATATATTTTATATATATAACCTACTTATCTGTGTATTTAATTAATTTTTTTTGTCTGAAATCTTGTTGATACGACGGGCTGACCGGTCAACACCGATTTAAGACACAGTACACAGATGAAGTAGTTATGTCTCATGCCTTACGTAGCCGTGGACCCAGCGCCTGGATGAGTCAAGCGGATGATAGTCCCCCAGAGATGGATGACCAGGCCGGCCACGACGCTCCAGCCCCCACAACATCGCGCAGTCCTTCACCTCAATATTCAGCGTTGTCTCCAGAGATAATTGCTTTACTGAAGTTTATGAGAGATGAGAGACGCGAGGATGAAGCTCACAGACGTTTGGCGGATGAACACAGAAGGCAAGCAGAGGCAGAAAGAGACCACCAACGGAGATTGGAAGACAGTGCACGGTTTGAAGCTTTGATATCTCGCCTCACTGTTAACCAAGCCCCTGGCTCTAACACTGCCTCGGTACTGACTGGTTCAGATACCTCATCCATGCTTCCTTCACGCCCCCCAGCCCCACCTAAAGCAGCAGCTCAAACACCGCCCATCTTGAAGCCTGATGTGAATTTCCAGACTTTTCGTGAATGGCGGCGACGGTGGACTGATTATGCTACAATGGTGGATCTCCAGAGTTTGTCACAGCCTAAACAACTCATCCAGCTGCGTATGTGCCTGTCCTTGGAAATTCAGCGTGTCTTGGAACACACGTTGCAGGTACCCCCAACCTCTTCGCTGTCTGTAGAGGATGTACTGGACATTCTACAACGGCACATCAAAGGACAGCAGAATGAAGCTCTGCGCAGGAGGGAATTGTTTAGCTGCAGACAGATGGAGGGTGAGTCTTTTGATGCCTTTTATGTACGTCTTAAGAGAGCCTCGGAAGAGGTAGATATATGTCTAGGCCACCACCAGCAGTGCGAGGAGACCCAGTTGAAGCAGGTGATCTTGATGGGTGTTAAGGACGAGGAACTTGTCCAACGCCTCACCTCCCTCGACTCTTCCTCTTCTCTTCAGGATGTGTTGACGATATGTCGCTCCTATGAGGCTGCCAGGTGTGCCACCTCTGCCATCCGTGCTCCCCCTACAGCTGTACGCGCTGTTTCCCGGTACAAGAAGGACAAGAAGTCTGCTCCTACGCCTTCGCCCACCACGTCCACGCCCGGTTCATTTTGCAACAACTGTGGTAAGCAGCACGGAACACAGGTGTGTCCAGCTGCTGAGTCTACCTGCAACAGTTGTGACCGTAAGGGCCACTGGTCACTCACAGTACGGTGCCCAGCCAAACGCGTCCAGTGCAATGTGTGCGGTCGTCTGGGCCACTATGACAAGTGTTGCCCTTCCAACAAACCCAAGGGACAGCGTCGGCGGAAGCTTCAGCGCCCTTCCACCAGAGAGGGCCGCCCACAGTCTTCCAATCAGAAGCATGACGACCCTGGACAACGCTCGAGCCATATTAGGAATGTGTGCTCCCCCCCGCGTCCCAGGACCAAAGTCCCCCAGTACATCAGTGTCATTGTGACCTACCGCAGTGTGTCATCCCGTCTTCAGATGTTGCCCGACACCGGCGCTGATGCTACAGTCATCGGTCCCCAGCATTTGCAATGCTTGGGGCTCTCTCCAAGTGATCTAGGACCGCCCCCCAAGGATCTCCGCTTTATGGCAGATGGTTCACAGATGACCCCGGCCCTGGGTTCACTCCAAGCACAAGTCACCTTTGGCAACAGGTCGTGTCAAGCCTGGATTGATGTGCATAACGGTGTCCCGACTCCTTTGCTGTCCTACAGACATTGTCAAGAGTTGGCCATCATCTCCCAGGACTTCCCCAAACCTATTCTTGAGGTAAAACACGCCAACAGGGTGCAAAAAGGGAGCAGCAACGACCCTGCTGCCGCCCTACCCCTGCCTCTTGCCAGTGACACCTCTCCTTCGGATGCTCGGAAGTACTTCCTGAAGGAATTCAGCGACGTTCTGGTGACCAAGTCCGCTCTGGAATCCAAGCCTCTCAAGAAGATGGCAGGTCCCCCCATGAGGATCCACCTGAGGGACGACGCGAAGCCCTTCGCTATTTACACCCCTCGACTGGTTCCCCTGGCCTTCCGCGAGGCGGTCAAAAACGAGCTGGACTCCATGGTCGCCCAAGAAATTATTGCACCAACCGGCGATGACCCGTCTCCATGGTGTCACCCTATGGTTGTCGTCGCAAAACCTAAAGGTGGTGTTCGGATCACCACTGACCTCTCCAAGCTCAACAGCCAGGTGTCTCGTCCTGCGCACCCTTCTCCCACGCCCTTTGCAGCTATACGCAGTGTGAACCCGAAGGCGCGCTTCTTCACGACGATGGACGCCCTGTGTGGATACTGGCAGATAGAGCTTGCCGAAGAAGACCGACCACTCACAACTTTCATCACCCCGCATGGACGTTACAGTTATTGCCGTGGCCCCATGGGATTCGCCGCTACAGGAGACGCTTTCTGTCTTCGAGGTGACATGGCTCTACAAGGTCTGGCAAACTGTGTGAAAGTGGTCGACGACATACTCGTGTACGACGAGGATTATATGGATCACCTCTGCCGTATCTACGAGGTACTCAACAGGTGCCGGAAGCACTGCATTACCCTAAATGCCGACAAGTTTGTTCTGGCCAGCTCTTCAGTTGACTTTTGTGGGTACACCCTCTCAGGGAATGGTATCGCAGCTGACCCGGAAAAGGTCCGCGCCATCACGGATTTTCCCACCCCTGCTAACCTGACCGACTTGAGGTCCTTCATCGGTCTCGTCAACCAGTTAGCAGAGTTTTCGTCGGACATCTCCGCAGCTGCTCAACCACTTCGCCCCCTGATGAGCCCCAAGAGGACATTCCTGTGGACCCCCGACCACGACAAGGCCTTCCAGCAAGTGAAACAGGCCCTGTCTCGTCCACCTGTCCTCGCCACGTTTGACCCAGCCTTGCCGACAGTTCTGCAGACAGATGCCTCACGCTTGTATGGCGTGGGATACGCCCTACTGCAGGATCATGGTGGAGGGCAGTTCCGGCTCGTCCAGTGTGGCTCGCGTTTCCTCTCTGACACTGAGACGCGCTACGCCACTATTGAGTTGGAGCTGTTGGCTGTGGTTTGGGCGATGTCCAAGTGCAGGTTTTACCTCATAGGCCTGCAACACTTTCACCTAGTGACCGACCATCGCCCGCTTGTCCCGATCCTCAACCACTGCACGCTAGACGCCGTTGAGAACCCTCGCCTCCAGCGTCTGAAAGAGAAGCTCTCGGCGTACATCTTCACTGCAGTGTGGCGTGCTGGCAAGGAGCTCTGCATCCCTGATGCCTTATCCCGCTCTCCTGTCAGCCGCCCTACTCCAGAAGATCATGTGCTCGACGCCGACCTCGCTCTCTCCGTCAGGACTGTGGTCACTCTCCATGCCGTCCAATCCCTTCGTTCGGACCTGTCACCAGATGACGACAAGGCAATGGAGGACCTTCGAACAGCGGCCCGAGATGACCCTTCCTACGTCCGACTTGTCGAGTGTGTGAGGAATGGATTTCCTAGCAACCGCTACGATCTTCACAACACCCTGCTCCCGTATTGGAAACTCCGCAATGAACTCTACTGCGGCGAAGACCTTGTTCTGTACGGAGCACGTGTAGTTGTCCCTGCTGCATCACTTCCCCACGTCTTGGCTCGCCTTCACGACAGTCATTGTGGAGCTGAGGCCACCAAACGACGTGCACGACAGACTGTGTTCTGGCCCGGTATCAACCCCGACATCTCCAATGTTGTCCGTGCGTGTGAGCCCTGCCAAGTATTACAACCCAGCCAGCAGCAGGAACCCTTTATGAGTGACGATAACCACACCCGCCCCTTTGAGTCTGTGTCGGCCGACTTTTTCTCTGTGTCAGGAAAGTCCTTCCTTGTTATCGTCGACCGTCTCTCTGGTTGGCCGGTTGTCATCAAGTGCAGTAATGACACGACGTCTGCCGCCACCATCAGCAAGTTCCGCCACTACTTCCGTGACGTGGGCGTTCCTGTGCGCCTGCGAACCGACGGAGGGCCTCAGTTCACAAGCCGGGACTTTGCTGTGTTCCTTGACCGATGGTGAGTCCGGCATGTGTTGTCATCGCCCCATTACCCGCAGTCCAACGGCCACGCTGAGGCTGCTGTCAAATCCTTGAAGCACCTCATCCTTAAGGTGGCCCCTTCTGGGAATATTGACTGCGAGGCCTTCGACCGGGGTCTTCTTGAACTCCGCAACACACCTAACTACACCGGACGCTCCCCTGCCCAGGTTTTGTATGGACGCCCCCTTCGTTCTTGTGTCCCTGCTCACCCTCAATCCTTCTCCAAGGAGTGGCAGGCCAAGACAGAGGATTGTGATCGCCGAGCCGCCGAACGTGTTCAAGACGTCGTCGCCCGCTACAACGACCACGCCCGTTCTCTCCCCAGGTTGAGTGTCGGCACCCAAGTCCGTGTTCAGGACCCGACCTCCCTACGTTGGGACAAAGTAGGCGTAGTCATGGGTCTCGGTAGGTCACGGGACTACCAGGTGCGGTTACCCAGTGGTCGTGTGTGGTGGAGGAACCGCCGTTTTCTCCGCCCCGTAACAATGCCTTCTGCTGACCCCGCCACCAGTGTTGAGTCCCATACCCTTCCCAGTGATCAAGTCCCTCGACGCTCAGAACGGATCCAAAAGAAAAGGTCCGCTCAAGACTTTGCTATGAGCGTATAGGGGGGAGGGAGGTGTATGTATATTCTGTATGCTGTATTTATATTATGTATGTATTTTATGTATGTGCTCCATTTATGCACTATTTATTCAGCCTAGCTAGCAGCGTGTGGCAATGTATTTATCAATGTCCCACATGCCTAATTAATGTGCCTGGCGACGTATGGAAGCTGCTAATGTATCACTTCCCATACGTCGCCTTGAGAGCAGTTGACCAGCAGACAGGTTGAGGTGTGCTACTCCCCTTGTGTACATATCTCTTATCCAGTAAATAGAACCTACAACTATACAGGTGTTTGTGTTCGCTCCTGTATATAGAACTTAATACCCAGAACACGAACACCTATAATCTATTGGTATAGTTTCTTATTTAAATAATCCTCATGTTCTAACTAAATTAAGTAGGCCCCACGTTTAAACATTTATTTGCCTAAGACTGAAAAGCAGTTATATAGGCCCCTATTAATCAAGTTAATTGCAATCCATATTTTATGCCTAATATCATTTAATTTTGGCTAGCCAATGGAAATTTATAGCCTTTCATGTTATCATAAGCCATATACTGTACATAAGAAAATAGGCTAAGACTATTAGTTGAATATTAGAAAAACAGGGCGAAGTCTTGGCAGGAATGTTCACTTGACCTCATATTTGGCTTTCATTACTGAGGGATATTTACGGCTATACAACATTAATAAGTTCTATCTGCAAGTTTACTCAGTCATAAAACATATTTTTACCCTAAGTGTGAACAATGCAAACCTTCTGTTTTGGTAAAAAATACTTTATAATTTGTAAGAAGACAAAAGATGCGTCTCTTCCAAACTGAGACAAATACAAACACTCAAGCCGCTTATCATGGCAACAAAAAAGTTACGAAAAAGACAAAGTGAAATATTATATTTCAGTATGTTGATGTACAAAACATTTTCTTCATTATTCTATGATAAAACAAGTCTAACAAGTATTATTACAACATATATTATTATTATTTTTTATACAATCGGGAATTAGTCACTACTACATCAGGGTTGAGAGTGTTACACAACCTCAGGAGTTGGTGTAAGGTACGCTCTTTAACTTACGGAGTTCGATGTCAAATATTTGTTTTGAGTATACCATCTGTGTTTTGAGTATGCCAAGTCCAGTTACGGGGTACACAACGACATACAGTCTCATAAATGTTTTTGAGTATCCGGCCCCGGTCTGCTGTTGTCGTTAGTTCTATTTTGCGATTGGAATTCTCCTCACTCAGCTGTTGAACTTGGGTCTTGAGTGCTCCGTTGTCTTTAGCTTCAACATTCCATTTTGCTTGTAAGTCATTTATTTCTCCTTGTGAGAATTCCAAGCTTGTTTTAATCTCACCTAGCTGGTCAGTGAGTATCTTCTTTCCTATTGCACAGTTTATTTCTAGTAGTATAACTTGTGAACCTTGCTTGACTTTTAGAACACCCAGTAATATATGTGATATTGTTGTTAGTCATATTTTAGAATTCCACGGAAAATAACTTACTTATTTATGAGGTACATATGGTGGATAACCAAATTGTTCATGGTAGTTGCTAATTTAAATAAGTGTTTAGTCTTTACTTTTATGTTTATTATTTTGTCACTCGGTTGAGTCACTAATTTGATCAGCTTTAGCTTGTATTTGTTTATTTTTGTACATAACTGATATATTTGTTTTATTGTTTGTTTGTTAATATAAATTCTGTAATTAAATGTACTTCATGAATTTCAATATACCCCATAGTAATGAGGTGATGATTTTGGTGGGATCTATTCCTTGGACCTTTAATACAAAGAGAAGTTGAATTTGTGCATTGTTACAACCTAAGAGGCCAAAGTCGTAACAAATATGAAGATTACTGAAACTTATATTTACGGGAAATGGTATGGGAACCAGTTCAAAAGTAATGTTTGTGACTAATGCAAGATGATGGCGAGTAGGTAAGGTTGTGAATGCATTACTGTTAATTTCACAATAGTACTGTTGTAAGGGCGGTAACGACAGGATGATTGTTCGCCTCCTTCTTGCTTGTTCGCGTTCCCCACTTTGGGGGAAGACGGAGGTGAGAAGGTGCTCCTGCCTCATGACACAGACAGAGACTATTGTTTGGACTTACTTCCTAGCCCCCATTAGTCCCTGTTCACCTAGCAGTAAAGTAGGTACCTGTTGTAAGTCGAAAGTTGCGAATTCATATTCAGGGACTTGTTGGAGCTTCCAATAACTTGATGACATAAGAACATAAGAACATAAGAATGGAGGAAACTGCAGCGGGCCTATTGGCCCATACTGGGCAGTCCCGTTTACACCCAACCCCTATTGCTCATATGAGCATCCAACCTATGTTTGAAGCAATTCAGCGTATTCGAGTTAATGATGATATTTGGTAACTTGTTCCATTCATCCACTACTCTGTTTCCAAACCAGTGTTTACCTATTTCACGCCTAAATCTAAATTTGTCCAATTTAAAACCATTGTTACGAGTTCGCTCCTGGTTGGATAGTTTGAGTACCTTTGTAATGTCCCCTTTGTTTAGCCCTGACTTCCACTTATACACCTCTATCAGGTCGCCCCTCGCTCTACGTCTCTCGAGGGAGTGCAAATTAAGATGCTTTAACCTGTCTCTATACTCAAGGTTCCTAATGCCCGGGATTAGTCTTGTCATTCTCCTCTGAATTCTTTCCAAGGATTCTATATCCATTCTGTAATACGGTGACCAGAACTGAACTGCGTAATCCAGGTGTGGTCTCACAAGAGCAAGATACAGTTTTAGGATGACCTCGCTTGTCTTGTAACTAACACTCCTTTGTATGAACCCAAGTACTTTATTAGCCTTGTTACGAGCAAAAACACATTGTTTACTTGGCTTAAGGTTCCTACTTATCATTACTCCTAAATCTCTCTCGCAGTCGGATTTCTCTATGGCATCGTTGTTCATCTGGTATCTGGTTTCCCTGTTTACATTTCCTATACTGAGTACTTTACATTTGTCGATGTTGAATTTCATCTGCCATTTTTCAGACCATTCGAAAAATTTGTTTAGATCCTCCTGTAGTTTTGCCGAGTCCTCGTCAGATTTGATAACACGTCCTATTTTAGTATCATCAGCACATTTACTTATGTTGCTGTCTATGCCGATATCTATGTCGTTTATGTATATAATAAACAATAATGGTCCAAGTACTGAGCCTTGGGGAACTCCACTTGTGACGTTGCTCCAATGGGACTTAGTGCCGTTAATGCTCACTCGCTGTTTCCTGTCCTGTAACCACGCCCTAATCCATTTAAGGATGTCACCTTTGATGCCATGAGCTTGTACCTTTCTAATTAGTCTTTCGTGGGGGACTCTGTCGAAGGCTTTGCTAAAGTCGAGATATACTACATGATAATTGTGCCCCTCGTCCACTGATTCGAAAACTGATGAAAAGAATGTTAATAGATTAGTTAGGCAAGAACGTCCGCTTGTGAAGCCATGCTGGGAATCATTGATCAATCGGTGCTTTTCCAGGTGATTTCGAATGGAGTTTGAAATGATTGCTTCCAGTAATTTGCCTACTATTGATGTTAGACTGATTGGGCGGTAGTTAGAGGATAGTGATCTATCCCCCTTCTTGAAAATCGGTATTACATTCGCTATCCTCCAGGATTCTGGTACTACACCTGTTTTAAGGACATGTTAAACAACTTTGCTAAGGGCATACTAAGCTCTTCCTTACATTCCTTTTAATACTCTGGCAAATATCTCATCGGGACCAGGTGACTTATTAGGCTTTAGTTTGTCTATTTGCTTACTAACATCGTTACTAGTCACTACTATCTCACTTAATTTGTTTTTTTCACTATCTCTGAATAGAGTCGGTGCCTCGGGTATCATGTTTAAATTTTCGGTGGTGAAAACTGTTGAAAAATATTTATTCAAATTATTGCTCATTTCTCCGTCGTTATCAGTGAGCTCGCCGGAGTCTGACCGTAATGGTCCAATCTTTTCTCGTGTTTTAGTTTGATACATTTGGTAGAATCCTTTGGGGTTTGTCTTCGCCTCCCTTGCTATCCTTACCTCATTATTCCTCTTTGCTTTCCTTATCTCGGTTTTAACCCTACTCGCCAATACCCTATAATAGTCCCGGAGGTGAATTTCGCCGCGATTTATCCTTCTACCTATAGCCTTCCTTTGGCCAATGATGTTCTTTAAATAATTATTTATCCATTTAGGGTCATTGTTGTCTGACTCTTCAGGCTTCTTCGCCCTTGAATCTTCAGGCTTCTATGCCCTTAACTCGTGAGACATAAAGGCAAGCTTGAACTTAGCATGCTTCCCTTACACAAGGATGTAGGGGGGTTTGCCCAATAAAAAAAAAAAAAAAACTATCCAGCCGTCAGTACAGCTGCACTACCCCGCTGTTCGTTCATATTCTGGTTGTGATCTCATCATAGGTCCTGGACTCGTGGGCTGTTTCCCCAGACCTTCACAAATCGATTGTCAATCTCCGGACACATACCCCAGCTACCACAAAGGCAGCCACGTCATCTCCACCGTCTGTGCCCCGGTGTTTCTCCTGTGAAGCAAGACATCGCCAGCCGTCGCTCAAGCGAGGAAGCTGACTTGACCTCGAGAGTGGATCACTGCTTTCCAGAACCTTCCCCAGGGCCACCATGGTAGGAAATATCTGTTCATTGTTTGATTCCATTAATTTGTTTGATTCTCTTAATTGTTTGACTTTCATTAATCTTTTGACTCCATTAATTGTTGACTCCAGTAATTGTTTGACTCACGCTAATTGTTTGACTCCCGTAAATTATTTGATTCCCTTAATTGTTGACTTCGTTAATTGTTTGATTCCCTTAATTGTTGACCCATTATTTCTTTGATTCCCTTAATTGTTTGACTCCATTAATTGTTTGATTCTCATAATTGTTTGACTCCCGTAATTTTTATTTGATATTTGTTTGAGTGGTGTCAGAGTTTTGTGTTATTTTCATAGTAAAGCGATGTCAATCTCGAACAGTTGTTTGTTATCCCTCAGAAAACCATGGTTCTTGACTTTCCTTTTATAAGATCCTGATTAGGCTGGCAAGGGATTCATATCCCAGGCCTTTACAAGTGGTGACCTTGTCGGGATTTGTCTCTGACTTTGGTTTCCAAGGGCTAACATTCGTTCCGGTGTTTGTTATAAGTCGCCGAGTGCGTGCCGCTTCCTGTCTAAAGCCCAGAAGTAAGTGTTGTTCGGTGCTTATCCCTTCCTTCTGTAGTCGGACAGCTAGAGGTATCTATTTTTCAGCCATTGACGAAGAAACGAATGATTATCAAACATTTAGGAAGCAATTCATTTCCTTTTTTGGATCGGGCAGCAAAGGAGATCCACTTACTTGGATTTTTAAGATGGCAGAGAGGACAGGTGACACTCTGCTCGCACACGAAGCACAAGAAGCCCAAATTTGTGCAGGACTCAGTAAGATAGATCTCAGATCTTACATGGATTCCTGAGATTGGTTCGAAAAAAAATGACAACTTGTCCAAAGTAAATTTCTACAGGATTATTGAATTCCTTCAGTTTATCTTGTCATCAAATGAACCCTTATGCACGAAAGCCCAAAATAAAGAGTTTAAAAAAGGGATTAAACTTGTATTTTATGGAGAAGAAATTGCGGAACCCAAGGAAGATGTTCCAAGGGCGATGTCAGTGGCATCAGCCACCAGCTTCAAGAAACAACCTCAGTCTGTCACGGGAACTAAACACAAAAAGATACCCTTTTGCAATGTCTGCAAACGTAAGGGACATACAACAGGAAAATGCTGGTTTACAGGACAAGCAGATAACTACCCAACCAGCCAGGCAAGTTCGAAGAAAAGGATCCTCGCAGGACTTTAAAATTTCAGATAGTCATGCTAAACCAAAAACTCCAAAGGGACATTACACATCAAATGAAATGTCTCCAAACACTAAAGGCACTCCGAATAAATGGTGTATGGTACACCAGTCTCCATACCAAAACATAGAATATTGTAGAAATATACAGCGTATGAGGCAAAAAATTGAAAATCGACGAGAGACAAGTACACAGCCTTTGAAGGAAGAGGAGCGTGTACAGCAACACAATCTTGGATAGTGTCAACGGTTCAAGAAAACAACGCTTCCATCACTGGCTCGTTAATCACCGCGTTGAACAAAGTGGAAGTGCTGACTGTACCAGCGAGGATAGGTAACAATCAGTTATCCCTAGATATAGATACGGGACCTGTGCCAATGTTATCTCATTAAAGTCGTTCAACTCCAGCGGCGATATCCTCCAAATAAGTGGCCAATAAGACCTACAGACATTCCTCTGTCCGGTGTGTGAGGAATCCAATTAGACATAACGGGGGTAATAATACTATCAATCCGTTTGTCTAGGTCCAGTAAAGCGTTTCTGGCGGATTTCTACATAGTCAAAGCATTTTCTTTGCCAGTGGACGGGTTACTTGGTCTGACCACTCTAAGGCAGAACAACATTAACGTTCAGCCACGAGATCAATCAATCACGCATAATCGTAAAACATATCACGCAATGCAAACTTCACATCCATTGCTAACTTCAGGTGTTCGTGTAATAAATGCCTCGACAGGCACGGGGGAGAATTTTGCACAACAGCAATTAGTTATGGAGTCACTCTCTGAAACTCCAACTTGTAGCTCAAAGGACATTTCTGATGAAAGCGGCCAGAACTGGACTCTAATGCCTGCTGTGTTAATTGGTGGACAACGGTTACATAGCCATGAATTAACTAGAGTTACAGTACGTTTGCCAAATATGAGTGAAGGAATAGCTGTGTGTCTGAGTGAAAGTTCACCATGAGTGAAAGGTTTGTCACTTGAGTCTACCTTAAGCACTGTTAGAATAGGTAGTCTCAAAGATGTCCTCATTCTCAATAGAACTGGGGGACCCATAACCTTAAGAAAGGGATGTTATTTAGGTAATTTCCTTGTTCATGACAAAGCGGTTGTCAGAGAGCCATTAGAATTACCAATAGGTAGTATAACACAGGGGAAATCGAACGAAAAATCACATATTGTAGATAAAGTAGCGTTAATAGCGCCACACATGAAAGTAGTAGATCATCCTCTAGGCAAAGTGATTTTTTAGAATTACTGACCGAATTCAAGGAAATCACAGCATTACCTGGAGAACCCCTCGGTACAACAACATTGACAAATCATCATATTCCACTCAAACCGGAAACTAAAAAAATCTACATCCCAGCATATAGGCTACCCCACAGCAGTAGGGCGGTAGTCCAGCATATAGTACAAGACATGGTGGACCAAAATGTAATCCAACCTTCCTCATCACCATGGAACTCACCTTTAATTTTAGTTTCAAGTCATAGATTTTCGACGAGTCAACCTGGTAACTGTACCAGACAGGTTCCCAATGCCTGTCCTAACTGACTTACTACAGTCACTAGGAAAAGACAACGCTGTCTTCAGTTACTTAAATTTACTTAGCAGGTACTGGCAAATTCCCTTACATGAGGATTCCCGCGAGATAACTGCGTTCAGTACTGTAGGTGCGCGTGATCTTGGTATATGCTGACAACCACAAGGAAAGAAGAAAACACGAAGTTCCCTAGCGCTTTCGTGTAATTCACATCTTCAGGGGTGAGTACAGACTAAAGAGAAGTACAAAACAAGCTGTATATATACAGAGGAGGATGAGACCAGGTCCACAATGGTCATGTATTAGGTAATGACCTTACTAATCTTTAAATAGCACCGCAACGGTCGGTAGTCAGGTCAGAGGGTAAGGTGACCCAACTTTCTCACCTGGTTACAAATCTTCCTAATTACGAAATTATCCAATTTGTATATACCATTACTCAAATTCATGTTGACAGATTCGGTATGTTTAATGAGACTAGATTCTATAATGTTCCTACTGTCAATTGAATTACAAGGTAATATTGAGGAGGCATTATCCCAGTCAATGCAATGCTTGTTATCCCTCAAATGAACAAACAGAGCATTGGATTCCTGGCCTGTCCTAACACTATATTTATGTTGTTTAAGTCTAGTTACAAGACCTTTACCTGTCTGGCCTAAGTAAAACATATTACATTCCTTTCAAGGAACTTTATAAATGCAACCACTCGAAGATGTGAATTACACGAAAGCGCTTGGGAACTTCGTGTTTTCTTTTTCCTTATGGTTATCTCCATATACCTGGATCACGTGCACCTACAGTGATTCTCTTGTATATATATATATATATATATATATATATATATATATATATATATATATATATATATATATATATATATATATATATATATATATATATATATATATATATATATATATATATATATATATATATATATATATATATATATATATATATATATATATATATATATATATATATATATATATATATGTGTGTGTGGGTCCGCACGAGAATCTCGGAAACTACTTTACCGATCTGTAGTGATGATGGGACGTGTTATATGTAGTAGTGATGATGGATGGTGTTATATGTAGTGATGATTAATGATGTTATATGTAGTGATGATGGATGATGTTATATGTAGAGATGATGGATGTTATATGTAGTGATGATTGGTGGTACATAAGAACATAAGAATGGAGGAAACTGCAGCGGGCCTATTGGCCCATACTGGGCAGTCCCGTTTACACCCAACCCCTATTGCTCATATAAGTATCCAACCTATGTTTGAAGCTATTCAGCGTATTCGAGTTAATGATTATATTTGGTAACTTGTTCCATTCATCCACAACTCTGTTTCCAAACCAGTGTTTACCTATTTCACGCCTAAATCTAAATTTTTCAAATTTAAAACTATTGTTACTAGTTCGCTTTGGGTGAAGTAAAGTTTACGTCTTTAACGTCCCCTGAAACGTGATGTCGTTGTCACCGTGAGTAAGTGCTCGTCCCTTCACCCAAACACGTCCCTAACGCAGATGTCCGAGGTCCAGTAGGATCAGTTATCTTCGTGAGGCCCTACCGTCAGAAGCTTCAGTACTACCTAGGGGCCCCATAGCTGGCCAGTCTGACCCTAACGCTCTGCCCGCGAGGTGACCCCGGATCACCAAGCCACACACAACTACCAGCCCCCATCATTGGTGGATGAGTGTCTAGCTCAGTAGGGCTATTTGTGTGGTGGTGTTATTCCACTGGGATCTTCAGAGTTCGTTGGACAGTACCCCCATGGCAGGTGCTTGAGTATCACTCCTGACGACTGAGTGTTGTAGTGGCAGTTGCCCCTGGTTTTAATGGTGCTAAGTTACTATAAGAGTGTGTGTGTTATTAAGTATGTCCACCCAGTAGTGGTGTGAGTATTTTGAGCCTGAGGGCATAGTATCAGGAGTTCGTCTGTTGGTACATATTACTTTCCCCTACCTCCATTTTAATGTCTAAATAAATATTGCATTTGTATATTGTGTCTCTTATTTACCTACAGTATCCACCGTTATTTCTTCCCCATTACCTGATACCATAATTACACACACCCATGAGCCTCCTCTCGCCACACTACCAATGGTTGTAAGTAGTTAAATATGTTATATGTAGTGATGATTGGTGGTGTTATATGTATTGATGATGGATGTTGTTATATGTAGTGATGATGGATGTTATTATATGTTATATGGGTGGTCCCCTACAATCCTCTCTTGAGTAAAGCATTCAATGCGCACATCAATGTGGAGTTCTGTAATTCAGTCAAGTCCATCAAGTATGTTTGCAGATACGTCAGCATTGGAAAAGGCTGGAACTTATCATGAATTGACACAGTTTCATCAGGGCCATTATATATGCAGCAATGAAGCCCAATGGAGAATTTTTAGTTTTCCAATACACGAACGATGTCCAACAGTAGTTGATCTGGCTGTTCACCTGGAAAATGGACAAGGAGTATACTTCACAGAAGAGTCTCTACAAAATCAAATAGTAAATCCTGCTGATACGACTCTCTCTGCATTCTTTAAGCTTTCACAGGAAGATGAGTTTGTTCAAATACTCCTTTATGTTGACGTACCCAAGTTCTACATATGGCAGGCCTCAATGAAAAAGTTCCAGAGAAGAGCTCAAGGATCCTATGTTGAAGGATATCCAGGGATAAAGTCAGGCAATGCTTTGAGACGTGTCTACACGGTTCACCCCAACAACTTTGAATGCTATTGTTTGAGACTACTTTTGAACCACATCCGTGGCCCAACATCATATGCAGCACTCAAGACAGTGAATGGATAAGTCTGCAGAAGCTATTAGAAAGCGTGTAATCTCCTTGGCCTACTGGAAGATGATGGTAACTGGAATGACACATTAGATGAGCCATCAACTACTCAATCGCCAATGAGAATAAGGAACCTGTTTGCCATCATTATTGCTACATGTGGACTTTCCAACCCAAGCCAGCTCGGGAAAAACCACCAAGAAAGTCTTTCAGAGGATCTGCTTCATCAAGCAAGAAGAGAACATCCTGGTCAAGAGATTGAGTTCGTGGATGACTTGTTCAACAGGGCTCTGATCATGCTGGAAGACACAGTGATGGAGCTATGCGGAAAAATCCTGACTGATTTTGGATTGCCTTCCCCAAACCGAGAAGAACCAGTAGCTGCAAACATGGAGATGCTCAGAGAGACAGACTACTCAGTTGAAGTTCTGGTGAATTTTGTTGAAGAAAATGAGCTTCACTTGGTGACGCTCATGAATAGATCTTGCAAGCGATACAAGCGGAGCAGGGAGGTATGATCTTTCTCGATGCACCTGGCGGGACAGGAAAAACATTCTTGACCAACCTTCTGTTGGCCAAAGTACGTCATCAGGGGAAAATTGCTCTTGCTGTGGCATCCTCAGGCATTGCTGCAACACTACTAGAAGGAGGACGAACTGCACACTCAACTTTTAAACTGCCTCTCAACCTCTCTCACAATGAGAATCCAGTGTGCAACATCAAAAAAGGATCGGTAAAGGCAAAACTCTTAGAAAAATGCAGCCTCATAGTCTGGGATGATTGCACTATGTCTCACAAGTTAGCGTTTGAAGCATTGGACAGGACCTTGCAAGACATACGAGAAAATGACCAGCTCATGGGTGGCATTACAATGGTCATTGCTGGAGACTTTCGCCAGACCCTACCTGTCATTCCTCGAAGCACTCCAGCTGATGAACTAAATGCGTGCCTCAAGGCATCATACCTTTGGAGAAGTGTTCAGACACTCACCCTATCCACAAACATTAGAGTACATCTACAAGGAGATCAGGATGCTGGACGGTTTGCAAACCTTCTACTACAGATTGGGAATGGAACTTTCTCTGTTGATTCAGAAGGACAAATAATCATTCCTCAAGGATGTAGAAATGTTGTAAAGTCCTCAACTGAGCTCACTAACATGGTCTACCCAAACATTATTCACCACTACAAGGATCACAAGTGGCTGCGTGAACGCGCAATTCTGGCACCAAAGAATGAAACAGTGGCTGAAATCAACATGACTCTACTCAGACAGCTTCCAGGCAGTGAGACCTCATTCAAGTCTGTTGATACAGTAATCGACCAGGACCAAGCATTCCAGTACCCTGCAGAACTCAATAATTATTTGGAGCCCGCTGGAATGCCTCCTCACCACCTCACTCTCAAGATTGGAACTCCTATAATGCTCTCAAGAAATCTTCAACCACCAATCCTCTGCAATGGCACAAGACTGGTGGTGAAGAACATTATGCCACATGTACTGCAAGATACAATACTGACAGGAAAAGCTAAAGGAGAGGACGTTTTTATACCAAGGATACCTATCATCACCACTGATCTGCCATTTGAGTTCAAGCGACTTCAGTTCCCGGTTAAAGTGAGCTTTGCTATGACCATCTACAAAAGCCAGGGACAGTCCCTAAAGATGGTTGGCCTAAACCTGGTGTTGCCTTGCTTCTCTTATGGACAGTTCTATGTTGGATACTCCAGAGTGTGAACTACTTTTTTGGTAAGTAGAGGACATACTTTCTAAATGTGTTTATCAAATTTTACTTTTGCGCATTGTGCACGTCATATATATATATATATATATATATATATATATATATATATATATATATATATATATATATATATATATATATATATATATATATATATATATATATATATATATATATATATATATATATAAAAATCACACTGGAAAAGGAAACAACGAGTTATTCTTAGCTTGAAATTTATTCAAGACATCTCAGATGTCTCTCTTGAAGATGTCTTGAAATGAAAGATATGTGTATATATATATATATATATATATATATATATATATATATATATATATATATATATATATATATATATATATATATATATATATATATATATATATATATATATATAATATATATATATATATATACAAATCACTATAGGCGCATGATCTAGGTATATATGTTGGATAACCAAGAAGAAGAAACACGAAGTTCCCAAGCGCTGTGTAATCTACATCCTTGTAGTTATCAGTATATATATATATATATATATATATATATATATATATATATATATATATATATATATATATATATATATATATATATATATATATATATATATATATATATATATATATAATATTGACTACATGTTAAGACCTCTTGAAGTTCACTTGTGTTTGTGTAGTTTATAAAATAATGAATGTTTGTGAACTACCTGAGTGGAGAGTCTGTAGAGCTTCGCGCTGGCTATGACGTCAGGAGTCAATGGCGTCCTTCTCAGGGAGGGATGAGGTCACGTCTTATAGCGATCCACCTGGGGGAGCTGACCTGGAGCTGACCTGGATCTTGCTCACGATCAGCCTGGGGGCTGACCTGGGGCTGTCCTTTCTGTTCGTGCGATCAGCCTGGGGGCTGACCTGGGGCTGTCCTCTGTTGCACACCGACGAGCCTTGATTTTTTAAGCAAGTGATTGTTAGATTGTCTGGAACCACTTTGACATCTTTCCTAAACTCCTGTGATGTAGTGTTAGCTGGTAGTAATCTCAGCCCATACTCGGGTAGGCTCGGCTGCTGTCGTCTCCGGTCGGGGTAACCTTCATTAGTGTGTGTCACTGAGGGTTGACTGCTAAGTTGGCAATATTTATTATTATGTTTTTGTTACCACTGTGACTCTTTATATACATTCTGCAGTGTTTATAGCCACTGTCCACTTAATTTTCTTGTAATTGCTTGTTTTTTGATGATTCACTTAAAGTGCCACTAAGTCACTGGAATCACTTGAATTAATGTTTGTTTCTGAGTGTCTGACGGTTTCTTCTTTTAATCCATCTCACCGCTTGTCACCAGTGTGTTGGTCCTTTTTATAGATGTCCACAAGTGACCGCCGGCATGTTCGTGCCCTTGTGAGAGTTTGAACGCTCGTGACAGTGTATAGCGAATAAGGGTGTGCCAAGTCCGTAGACTTGCACCGTTTTCCATTGTAAATAAAATTGTTAACTAATGCCTTCCTAAAGAAACCATCGACATGGGACCAGGTTTGTTCCGCTCTACGGATTTTTTGCGATTTTTCCACCAAATTTGATGAAAAACAATTGTGCCGTTTCGGCTGCCCAGAACACACACAAACAGACACACGCCTAGTCCTATAGTATATTAGATCACACACAAATATGTATATTAGTTCTGGAATTTATAAGTGGCAGGGCTGAAGTAAACACTTTGTTGGTTTTTCTTTATTGTAGGAAATTATAGTTCCATTGGTACTTAGTTCAGTTAAGAGTATATTTTACCTTCTCTACTAGGGGAAATGTCTTAGTGTACTTACACAGGAGAAGACACAAGTGAGGTGTTCTCTGGGTCACAAAAAAAAAATGTGTCTGATCTCTCCCCAGCCTCTATTATCAAGAGAGAGATGAGGAGCAGGCCAGGTATGTTATGATTTGGTTGACCTCGCCTGACCTCGGGAGTGTGAGAAAGGAAACTCGTCAGATATACTGTACTGTTGTGCTAACATGAGCTGACCTCAGCCTGACCTCGCTCGTTCCCCGAAGGAACTGCAACCTCACCCATGCATAATGTCAACAGCTGAAGCACAGTTGAATAACTTGGTGAAAAATTTGGTATTATACATTTAAAATAAGAACATAAGAATGGAGGAAACTGCAGCGGGGCTATTGGCCCATATTGGGCAGTCCCATATACACTCAACCCCTATTGCTCCTATATCCATCCAACCTATGTTTGAAGCTATCTAGCATATTCGAGTTAATGATGATATTTGGTAACTTGTTCAACTCGTCCATTACTCTATTTTGAAACCAAGGTAAACCTAAATTTGTCTACTTTAAAACCATTGTTACGAGTTCGCTCCTGGTTGGATAGTTTGAGTACCTTTGTAATGTCCACTTTGTTCAGCCCTGACTTCTATTTATACACCTCTATCATATCACTACTCTCTCTACGACTCTCGAGGGAGTGCAAATTAAGATGTTTCAACCTGTCTCTGTACTCAAGGTTCCTAATACACGGGGTTAGTGTTGTCATTCTCTTTTGAATTCTTTCTAAGGATTCTATATCCATTCTGTAATATAGTGACCAGAATTGAACTGCTTAATCCAAGTGAGGTCTCACAAGCACAAAATGTAGCTTTAGGATGACCTCGCTAGTCCTGTAACTAACACTCCTTTGTATGAGCCCAAGGACTTTATTAGCCTTGTTTCGATTAAATACACATTGTTTAATTGGCTTAAGATTCCTACTTACCATTACCCCTAAATCTCTCTCGGAGTCGGATTTCTCAATAACATCTTTGTTCATCTGGTATCTGGTTTCCCTGTTTACATCTCCTACACTGAGTATTTTACATTTGTCCACATTGAATTTCATCTGCCATTTTCAGACCATTTGAATTTTTTTTTTAGATCTTCCTGTTGTTTTGCGGAGTCCTCGTCAGATAAAAATTACACGCCATATTTTAGTGTCATCAGCAAATTTATCTATGTTGTTGTCTACGCCGATATCTAGTGTCGTTTATGCATATAATAAATAATAATAGTCCAAGTACTGAGCCTTGGGGAACTCCACTAGTGACATTGCTCCAATATATATAAATAATGCAACTGGTGCTGCTACAAGTGTAATAATAATAATAATAATAACAATAGAAATAATAATAAAAATAATAATAATAATAATAATAATAATAATAATAATAATAATAATAATAATAATAATAATAATAATAATAATAATAATAATAATAATAATAAAAATAATAATAATAATAATAATGATAATTATAATAATAATAATAATAATAATAATAGTAATAATAATAAAAATAATAATAATAATAATAATAATAATAATAATAATAATAATAATAATAATAATAATAAAAATAAAAATAATACAAATAAAAATAATAAAAAATAATAATAAAAATAATATTAATAATAAAATAATTAATATAATAAATATATTAAAATAAAAAAATAATAAAAATAAAAATAATAAAATAAAAATAATAAAAATAATAATAAAAATGATAAAAATAATAATAATAATAATAATTAACGGTTTATTGAAAAAGTTCAGCAACCTGAAGGCTGAAAATATACATTAGACAAAAATTACTTTTCACATACCTGTACATAGGTGGGTTGTTTAACAAAAGCCATCATTACTGAAAGAAGGAACATGAATTGAACATACAAATTATAGTTTACAGTTGATTGCCCTACTGTGTGAGGTCACTGTTTCAATATTTATATAAATATCAAGTTCGCCTGGGCAACTGCCGCAGCAGGGCGCCCGATAGGTCTTCACCCGCCGATGGTCAAGGATTTAGAGTGTGTGTGTGTGTGTGTGTGTGTGTGTGTGTGTGTGTGTGTGTGTGTGTGCGTGTGTGTGTGCACGCACAGGGTGGTGTAATGCGTCTAGTGTTGCAGCACTATCTTAGTATTAAGGTGCAAGCACTGCTTGCTCCCTCTCGCTTTCAGCTGGCTAGCCCTCGTGGCGAACAGGGAAGCAACTTGCATAAGTATTCCCCTGCCAGTACACAGCCTCTTCAGTCCAGTGGCGGCTCGTGAAAAAAAAAATGGAAGGACTGCAAGCCTCACACCGAGTCCCCACCAAACAATAAGCATGGAATTTCAGAACATTACAAGCAGGAACAAAGAATATACACGCCAGTTTAACATCAGTGTTTATCAGAAATGTGAATGGCTCTGTGGTTGTGACGAGGCAAATACTATATTCTGCTTTCCATGCTTATTGTTTGGTGGGCACTCGGTGTGAGGCTTGCAGTCCCTCCATTTTTTTTTTCACGAGCCGCCACTGCTCTTCACCATCAAGCCTCATGTTATCCCTACTCATGGCAACACACGATAACTGGGCACCTCGTCGGCCCAAGCTTGACCAACAGGGGATTTCGGAGTAGCAGTGGGCCCCAGAGGGATGGCGCATAGGCCACTGGCATGTGGACACGTCCTGGCGCTTACCAGCCATAGCTCTGCTGCCTTGCGGATAAACGCAGTGGAGCAGTGGAACCCCGCATCAGGCAGACTTGCTTAGAGAGCTCCAACGAGCCCTCAAGGGGGTTATAGGCGGAAGAGGTGACCACCGTGGACACCCAACGACTACAGAGGCGGTTGAAGGCAATGCCCGATGAACAGGCTACTAAGGCGAAACCCAACAAATTGGGCTATCGGCAGTCCTTTGCAATTCTCCCTCTCCCCAGTCGTTGCAAAACTTGTACCACTGGATCAGGAAAAGGGAGAGCCAAGATGTGTGGTTGCAACCTCTCATCATCATCAAAACCCCGATACCCCAAAAGTTCTATGGCGACGGACGAGTGGCGACGGGGACAGGCAGAGATGACTACAGGGAGTCTCTAGTCACAACTATGCACATGGGCTTCACAGATAAGATGGTCGTTTATGCACTGGGATCTAGGCAGCAGTGCAATCCGGTACTGTCTGTGCGACTGGACAGCCCTTTCGTGGAGCCACTCTGCTCACCCCACATGGGGAGGGGGCTAGAAAAGGTGCCCTAAACATAGCCTGCCCAAAAACCCAACCTGACTGGGCAACCACACCCAGTATGGTCATCCTTATGCGGTCGAAAATACAATCAAAATCACAGATCTAAACAAAAAATCACCATACAACCTCTTATGGTCGCTGCATAGAATGTCATGACCCTTCTGGTTACTGGCACAAATAAGCGTCCAGAAAGAAGAACCGTCCTTGTGGCAAAAGAGCTGGCTACGTATAACAATCGACATAGCAGCCATCAGTGAGTTCCGGCTGCCAGATGAAGGCCAGCACACAGAACGGGAGTCTGGCTATACCTTCTTTATGGAGTTGGCATTGTAATCCACCAACACCTCCTACACAGGCTAACTGAAATGCCTATTGGGATCAATGAGCGCCTCCTGACGCTTCGAGTCCCACTGAATCACTCACGTCATGCCTTTTCATCAGTGCATACGCCCCAACACTGGATGGTGAGGATGACATCAACGAGGCCTTTTACGCCGACCTTGCCAGGGTGCTAACCTCTATCCCCAGAGAAGACAAGGTTGTGCTCCTTCGCGACTTCAATGCCAGAGTTGGCAGAGATGCTAGCATTTGGCAGGGAACCATAGGGAGAAATGGACTAGGCAAGTATAATGTCAACGGCCTACTCCGTCTCAGCAAGTGTGCTGCACACAGCCTCACTATCACCAATACCTTGTTGCAGCAGGCCGACAAGTTCAAGAGCTCGTGGCAACACCCACGAACCAAACAATGGCATATCATTGACTACATCATTGTCAGGGAAAGAGATCGCCAAGATGTCCTCATCACCCTTGCCATGCGTGGCTCAGACCACTGTGACACTGATCATCGACTTGTCAGAGCCAAGCTCTCACTTCATATCGCCCCAAAATGGCGAAGGCATCAAGCTTACAAGAAATTGAAGCTCCAAAAAAGTTGTTGGCAGCGAAAGTCAGCAGCAAGCTTCTAGAAGAGGTTTTAATACTAAGCGTCTGGAGGACCCAGCAGTATCACAAGCTTTCAGAGAGTAGCACGAACCTAGGCTTATAAACAACCCAACAGCAAACAACGTGAATCCCAGTATCGAATGAGATACTCTCAACACCGTTATTAAAAAAACCTGCAGAGAGACCCTCGGCCAGATCAAAAGAATACACCAGGACTGGTTTGATGAAAATGACCCGGCAATCAAAGTACTCATCGATGATAAATGCTCTGATATTACTGACTGGCAGAACAACCCTCAGTCTCGGACCAAAGCTGATACCTTCCGCAAGAAGAAAGAGGCAGCCCAGTGGGAACTTCGCATTCTAAAGAACGACTGGCTTAAAAATAAAGCATGATAAATACAAAAACATGCAGATCAGCACAATATCGAATTTTTCAATTGCATTAAAACCTTATATGGGCCAACCACTCGCGGCACAGCCCCCTCAGCTCATCTGACGGTAACTTCATAAATAAATACGATGAAGGACTCCTTCAGCCGCGGAAAGAGCACTACCATTCATTGCTCAACCGAAACACATATGAGGATGTCCTGACTACCCAGCAGGTCCCTAAGCATCAAGAGCTGACCAACCTCAGCTATCCTCCATCCCTAGATGAGGTAGTTACTGCCATCAAACAGATGAAAAATCCCAGCCGAGGTGTATAAAGCGGGAGGACCTCTGCTTACCAGCCGTCTCCACTCTCTCCTGGATAATATATGGGAAAAGGAGGAAATCCCTAAAGTTCTTAAAGAAACTTCAGTCGTCAATATTTTTAAGAACAAGGGAGACCAGTCAGACTGTGGCAACTGCCGTGGGATCTCGCTGCTCTCCTTAGCTGGCAAGATTATCGCCCGAGTCCTCCTAAACAGATTTTTTCCTGAGGCGGAAAACTTAATCCCAGAATCTCAATGTGGTTTTAGACCATCACGTGGCACCACTGACATGATCTTTGCTGCCCGCCAGACACAGGAAAAGTGCACAGAACAGCGTCTTGACCTGTACATGGCTTTCATCTACCTAACCAAGGCCTTCGACTCGGTCAAAAGGGAAGCCCTTTAGTGGACCTTCAGCCGTTTTGGCTGCCCACCAAAATTCACCGCCATTGTGAAGCAACTCCACGATGGTATGAACGGCAGTGTCCTGCACAACGGCACCCAGTCTGAGTTCTTCCCCATCCAAACAGGGGTTAAATAAGGGTGTGTACTAGCACCAACTCTCTTTTCCATTTTTTTGGCTGCCATCCTTACTCGTGCCAATTTAGCCAAAGGGGGTGGACATCGAATACCGGGTGAAGGGGGCTCTTTTCACCATAAGACGACTCCAGGCAAGCGCAAAGGTGTCGGCAGCTTCCACTACTGAACTTCAGTAGGCAGCCGACCTCACCCTTGTTGCTCACACTGAACACGACCTACAGGAGATCGTAAACACCTACACAGATGCGTATGCACACTTCGGCCTTGAGGTGAATTTACGAAAGACTCAGATTCCCTTTCAACCTGGCCCAGGTTCAGACACACTTCCACCATTCATCCAGCTAAACAGTACTACCCTCCCTTATGTTACCCACTTTCGGTATCTCTGCTCCCACTTGTCCACAACCGCAGACATTGATGAAGAGATTCAGCACCGGATGAGATGTGCATCTCAAGCCTTTGGCGGATTCCAAAACCGTGTCTTCTGCTGTAGGGATCTGAAATTATCTACAACGCTACCTGTATATCGAGCAGTGGTCCTCCCCACCCAGCTGTATGGCAGTTAGACATGGGTCACATACAGTACAGGGAGTACCTCAAGGCACTTGAAAACTTTCATCAACGTATTGCTGTAAGGAGCTGAAATTATCAACAAAGCTGCCTGTATGTCGTGCAGTGGTCCTCCCCACCTTGCTGTATGGCAGTGAGACATGGGTCACATACAGGAAATACCTCAAGGCACTTGAAAACTTTCTTAAACGTAGTCTACGTTCCATCCTCCGAGTTTACTGGGAAGACAATAGAACAATTGCCAGTATTCTTGCTGACACCAACTGTAGGAGCATCAAAGCTACCATTATCCATTAACAGCTACGCTGGACTAGCAAGTGGCCATGTTACCAAGCGACATGTCACGGGTTCGATTCCCGGGCCGGTGGAAGTTGTTTGGACATACTTCCTAGCCCCCATTTGTCCCTGTTCACCTAGCAGTAAAGTAGGTACCTGTTGTAAGTCGAAAGTAGCGAATTCGTATTCAGGGAGTTGTTGGAGCTTCCAATAACTTGATGACATGAACCACTGACTCTTCAGGCTTCTACGCCCTTGACTCTTCAGGCTTCTACGCCCTTAACTCGTGAGACATAAAGGCAAGCATGAACATAGCATAGGATGTAGGGGGTGGTGCCCAATAAATAATAAAAATAAAAGTGGCCATGTTACTCAGACGGACGACAGTAGACTGCCAAAGCAGCTACTTTACAGTCACCTAACGAATAGTAAACGTAACGCCGACGGGCAATTGAAAGGTACAAAGATAGTCTTCAGAGAAACCTGAAAAAATGCCAAATCGACCCCCTTACCTGGGAGTCGATTACTCTACATCGTAACGCGAGGTGTCATTACTTTCAACTTTGCCCGACTGCAAACCTAAGCAGACAAGCGCCAACGCTGGAAAAATGCTGCCACTGCCCCTCCCGCACTACATGCAGGCCTCCACATGTACAACGAATGTGGATGACGCTGCGGGTCCCGTATCGGCTTCTTTCGTCATCTCAAAACTCACCAACCTAGGTGACATTCGTAACAACTCATATCATTGTATCATAGCTGGATGATTGTCATACTCGATTCCGAGTGTCAGCTGCACTATAGAAAGGTCTTTTGTTTTTAATTTCAATATCTTGTTTTTTTTGTGTTTATTTCAACTTATACACCTAAGATACGGACGTACGTGTAATGTTCAAGTCATTTACCTAGCCTAACTATCCTAACCTAACCTAACCTAACCTAACCTAACCTAACCACCACAATGATGAATACGTTAGGTGTTGCTGTTTTCATCTGATGGGAAAGGTGGTGATTCTCTCTCTCTCTCTCTCTCCATCTTTATAAACTATAGTCAGGTGCGGGTCTCCTAGGCCAACACCTTTTCCTCAGTGATCGGTTTCTTCCTCAGTTTTGTCGGGCGTACTGCTGGGTGAATGCCAGAACCCTTATTATTGCTGTCACGCCCTGTCTATCTGTGGTGATGACGAGACCAGTATACGGCCTTCAGGTCTCTGATCCCTCAAGTCCCAAGTCCTCCAGGTCTCAACGTGGCTAATATACTTCCTTCTACCTCCAAGAAACTAATTTTTTTGGTGGCCATGCTGGAGGTGCGAGGTCCCCCGTTGACTGCCATTATATATTCATGTATGCTTGCCAACTTACTCGTGAAGACCCAAAACAATTTAATTTCCAAGCAACAGCAAGAGAACCATGTAAAAACTCGACACACTAAATAAACAATATAGAGACGGAAAATATAAGAGAGAACACAAGTCCACCGACATATACCTTATGCTGGCCCTTATGAGGCAAGAGTAAGTGTATTGAGGTGAGAGTGTGTGTATAGGGGGTGAGAATGAGAGTATGGAGGGTGAGAGTGAGAATATGCGGATTGAAAGTATTACTCTCTCTCTCTCATTCCCCACGTTTCCTCTTTTTTTTAATTACTAAATATTTTTTATTTTAAATCTCATTCCTTCTCTGTCTGTCTGTCTGTCTCCTCGGCAACAAAGAACATTTTGTACACATATTCCCTGTATAGCGAAAACAGACCTGGATAATATATAAACGTGCATGTGCTAGGTTACACTGAAGCGACAGCAGTTTATTTTGTCCGTGTTTATGAATTATTGTCTGTAAATTTGTATTTGTCTGTGTTTTCTCAATTTAATAATAATAATAATAATAATAATAATAATAATAATAATAATAATAATTAGCGGTTTATTGAAAGCTCATTGCAGTCAAAAGGTTGAAAATATACAATTACATAATTGGGGAATGGGTCACTTCATTGACAAATAATATAAGGTATAAGTAACAAAAATTACAAAAATAAAAATAAAATAACTGCTACTACTACTACTTTGCTGTCAATCTGAATCGAGTATGACGATCATCCAGTTATGATACAATGATATGAGTATTAAGGATGTCACTTAGGTTGGGGAGTTCTGAGGTGACTAAACAAGCCGATACGGGACCGGCTGTTGGACATGCTGGGGGCTACATCTAGTACGGGAGGGGCGGGGGCCGCGTTTTTCCGGGGGTAGCGCTTGTCTGCCTCGTTATGCAGTCGGGCTAACTCGAACGTATTAACACCTTCCTGTGTGGTGATCCTCCAAGGGTTACGGTATGGGGTAACCGTCTCCCAGGTGAGAGGGTCGATTTGGCACATTTTCAGGTTTGTCTTAAGACTATCCTTATACCTTTTGAGTTGCCCACCAGCGTTACGTCTACTATTCATTAGGTGACTGTAAACTAGCTACTTTGGCAGTCTACTGTCGTCCATGCGGGTAACATGGCCAGTCCAACGTAGTTGTTCATGGATAATGGTAGCCTCGATGCGTCTACAGTTGGTGTCAGCAAGGATACTGGCATTTGTTCTTTTGTCTTCCCAGCGAACTCGGAGGATGGAGCGTAGACTACGTTGATGAAAGTTTTCAAGTGCCTTGATGTGCCTCTTGTATGTGAACCAAGTTTCGCTGCCATATAGCAGGATGGAGAGTACCACTGCTCGATATACGTGTAACTTAGTAGATAATTTCAGCTCCCTACAGCTGAAGATACGATTTCGGAGTCTGCCAAAGTTCATGAGATGCACATGTGATGCGATGCTGAATCTCTTTATCGATGTCCGCGGTGGTGGACAGGTGGGAGCCGAGAAACCGAAAGTGGGTAATATTAGAGAGGGTAGTACCGTTAAGCTGGATGGATGGTGGAGTTGTGGCTGAATCAGGGGCAGGCTGAAAGAGAAGTAAGACTGGCTGAGAGTGAACATACTGGTTAACTAGGAGTTGTTGATAAATTTTACAATGGTTGGGACTTGTGATTAGGCTATTCTTATAGGGTTCAGTACATGCTCGTATGGACTAGATGCGCTTGTAGTATCGAACAGTAATTCGCAGACGAGGGATCTCGGGAGGAAGCAGGAGCCGGCGTCAAGGATGGTACAGAAGCTTTTTCCCGAAATTTACAGAAAAGGTCGTGGTGATTATCAGAAAGAGCCGAGACGGTCAGTGTGTTGAGTGCTTCTTGATATGTGGAGTAACAACATAAGAATGGAGGAAATTGCAGCGGGCCTATTGGCCCATACCGAGCAGCCCCGTTTACGTCCATCTCCTATCGCTCATATATCCGTCCGACCTTCATTTGATGCTACCCAGCGTATTCGAGTTAATGGTGACGTTGGGTAACTTGTTCCACTCATCCACTACTCTATTTCTAATCCAGTATTTACCTATCTTGCGTCTAAATCTAAAGTTGTCTAATTTAAAACCATTACAACGAGTTCCTTCCTTGTTGGATAATTTAAGAACCTTTGTTATATCACCTTTGTTTAACCCTGACTTCTATTTATACACCTCAATCATATCGCCCCTTACTTTACGTCTCTCGAGGGAGTGCAAATTCAGATGGTTTAATCTGTTTCTATACTCAAGGTTCCCAATGCCTGGTATTAGTCTTGTCATCCTCCTGTGTATGCTTTCTAGGGATTCTATATCCATTCTGTAGTACGGTGACCAGAACTGAACTGCATAATCCAAGTGAGGTTTCACAAGAGCAGGATATATAGTTTTAGAATAACCTCACTAGTCTTGTAACTAACACTCCTTTCTATGAACTCAAGTACTTTGTTAGCCTTGTTTAGAGCAAATACGCATTGTTGTAGTGGTGCTTATCATTACCCCTAAATCTTTCGCCTTGACGGATTTCTCTATATCGACGTTGTTCATCTGATATCTGACTTCTCCGTTTACATTTGTCCAGAGTGAATAATCTTGCAATTTATGTCTGTCAGTCTATCTGTCAATTTGTGTTTGTCTGTGTATTTGTCAATTTATGTCTCGGTGTGTGTCAAGTTGTGTCTCACTGTGTATCTTGCAATTTGTGACTCTATTATTATATCTGCCCTTGTCTGTGCTCTAGTTTTAATATATGGTTTTCTAAATGCATCTATCGGTGTCTGTTTTTTGTATCTACCTGTGCCTCTGTGTATGTGCGAGGTGGGGGGATTATGTCTATATTTTTTACTGTGTCTACGTGGTCGTGTCTATCTGTGTCTGTGAGATCACTACACCCCACTATATTAGACTAAGACAGTGAGAATCCGAGGTATAATAACTCAGATGTAGCATATATTAATTATGTCTTTCTGTGTCTTTTTGTCTGTCTACCAGTGTTTGGAATATAATAACAGCGCACCTAATTTGCAGCTTTCATAGTGCCTCCGTTAAATATAACGAGAGAGAGAGAGAGAGAGAGAGAGAGAGAGAGAGAGAGAGAGAGAGAGAGAGAGAGAGACTCGTGTGTTGCCACCTGCCTCACAGAGATAGTAGGTTACATAGATGAAATATAGGTTTTTTAGTTATTAGCTTAAAAGAGATAGGGTATTAGGGATCACTGGACCCTTCATTAGCGCAGCTGCAGTTTCGGCTTTGATATGTATACAATATAAAGATGGAAATAATTGCGAAGGTGCTGAGATTTTCTCGAGTTTGATTTTTAATTGTTACCTGTACAGTATATTGTTATATGCATAATGATTGTGTACTATGTATACTACCACTACCACTACTAATACTAATACTAATATTACTACTACTGCTACTCCTACTCCTTCTTTTTTTAAAGGCTTCTAGCCTCCACCAATAGCCACACCTTTGCCGCCATTTTATTACCTTAAAATTAAATATCCTAATACATAAGTAGCTACCCTAGCTGTGTTGAGTTAGTTGAGCCGCAGATCTATGCGGCATTCAGTGACTGTTACCTCATAGTCAATATCTGCAACTGTTGTCGGCTTTGGGGCTGATGCTCTCGTTCCCCTGAGGCCACTTGTACTGTGTCCTCCATCCTCCCCTTATAGCCACACCTTCGCCACCATTTTATTACCTTAAAATTAAATATCCTAATATCCTACTACTACTACTACTACTACTACTACTACTACTACTACTACTACTACTACTAATAATAATAATAATAATAATAATAATAATAATAATAATAATAATAATAATAATAATAATAATAATAATAATAATAATAATAATAATAATAATAATAATAATAAAGTGCCAGCACATTAGTACGCAGTGAGACACATCCACACACAGCCACGAGCACCTCAAAACAACAACAATGTTGTTCCCGGCGGTATAGCGCTCTTGTTACCAAACTTAACTAGCCTGGGGTGCATGATGGCAGCGAGCTTAAAGAGGATCACCTTAATGTGTCATAGCGAAAGTGGGAAAGTTTTTACGCCAACTAGATATAAGCTCGTTTCTCCCTCACCAGCCCGGTGTACGTCCGTATGCAGAGGATAGTGGCTCACCTAACTCAAAGGGTATACCAGAAAATGCTATGAAGAAATAAATACCTTCTTTTATATCATACATATATACCCGGTATGCGCAGTAGAACATACTACTGCGCATACCGGGTATATATGTATGATATAAAAGAAGGTATTTATTTCTTCATAGCATTTTCTGGATTACTTTCTGAGTTAGGTGAGCCATTATCCTCTGCAACACTAAATTACAATTGTCACTCTATCCTTCCTTCTACACCACACCAACCTTAAATATAAGAGTTCAACCAGATTTAAGGAATCAAAGAAAAAGTTCTTCCCTCCCTGGAAACAAGTTACCTTCTTCAACAGTCTAGAATTAACGCCTCGAACTCTCGCTATCACCCTTTGAAAAATAAATAACTCAGGATTACACCTAGAAATTTTTCATCTCGTCATGAATGTTCAAAGGTTAGAGGTCAATCTGCTGGCTTTAGACTTACGGGGTCAAATTTAAAGCGTCGGGTCGAGTCATCTCACACTCCAAAACCAAGTTCATCTCACACTTCCGGCGTCAGACACGGCTGACTCTGCAAGGACAAGACATTGATCAAGTACACACCTATAGGTACACTCGCAACAAAAAGTATCGGTGCATAAATAAGAACATAAGAACATAAGAATGGAGGAAACTGCAGCGGGCCTATTGGCCCATACTGGGCAGTCCCGTTTACACCCAACCCCTATTGCTCATATAAGCATCCAACCTATGTTTGAAGCTATTCAGCGTATTCGAGTTAATGATGATATTTGGTAACTTGTTCCATTCATCCGCTACTCTGTTTCCAAACCAGTGTTTACCTATTTCACGCCTAAATCTAAATTTGTCTAATTTAAAACCATTGTTGCGAGTTCGCTCCTGGTTGGATAGTTTGAGTACCTTTGTAATGTCCCCTTTGTTTAGCCCTGACTTGCACTTATACACCTCTATCAGGTCGCCCGTCGCTCCACGTCTCTCGAGGGAGTGCAAATTAAGATGCTTTAACCTGTCTCTATACTCAAGGTTCCTAATGCCCGGGATTAGTCTTGTCATTCTCCTCTGAATTCTTTCCAATGATTCTATATCCATTCTGTAATACGGTGACCAGAACTGAACTGCGTAATCCAGGTGTGGTCTCACAAGCGCAAGATACAGTTTTAGGATGACCTCGCTAGTCTTGTAACTAACACTCCTTTGTATGAACCCAAGTACTTTATTAGCCTTGTTATGAGTCAAAAACACATTGTTTACTTGGCTTAAGGTTCCTGCTTATCATTACTCCTAAATCTCTCTCGCAGTCGGATTTCTCTATGGCATCGTTGTTCATCTGGTATCTGGTTTCCCTGTTTACATCTCCTATACTGAGTACTTTACATTTGTCCACGTTGAATTTCATCTGCCATTTTTCAGACCATTCGAAAAATTTGTTTAGATTTTCCTGTAGTTTTGCGGAATCAAGGTCAGATTTAATAACACGTCCTATTTTAGTGTCATCAGCAAATTTAATTATGTTGCTGTCTATGCCGATATCTATGTCGTTTATGTATATAATAAATAATAATGGTCCAAGTACTGAGCCTTGGGGAACTCCACTTGTGA
Organism: Homarus americanus; assembly: GCF_018991925.1. NCBI lineage: Eukaryota > Metazoa > Arthropoda > Malacostraca > Decapoda > Nephropidae > Homarus > Homarus americanus. The sequence goes on along the minus strand of NW_024730668.1, from coordinate 13,227,164 downwards.
CGTTGCTCCAATGGGACTTAGTGCAGTTAATGCTCACTCGCTGTTTCCTGTCCTGTAACCACACCCTAATCCATTTAAGGATGTTACCTTTGATGCCATGTGCTTCTACCTTTCTAATTAGTCTTTCGTCTGGGACTCTGTCGAAGGCTTTGCTAAAGTCGGGATATACCACATCATAATTGTGCCCCTCGTCCACCGATTCGAAAACTGATGAAAAGAATGTTAATAGATTAGTTAGACAAGAAAGTCCGCTTGTGAAGCCATGCTGGGAATCATTGATCAATCCGTGCTTCTCCAGGTGATTTCGAATAGAGTTTGAAATGATTGCTTCCAGTAATTTGCCTACTATTGATGTTAGACTGATTGGGCGGTAGTTAGATGATAGTGATCTATCCCCCTTCTTGAAAATCGGTATTACATTCGCTATCCTCCAGGATTCTGGTACTACACCTGTTTTTAAGGACATGTTAAACAACTTTGCTAAGGGCATACTAAGCTCTTCCTTACATTCCTTTAATACTCTGGCAAATATCTCATCGGGACCAGGTGACTTATTTGGCTTTAGTTTGTCTATTTGCTTACTAACATCGTTACTAGTCACTACTATCTCGCTTAATTTGTTTTCTTCCCTATCTCTGAATAGAGTCCGTGCCTCGGGTATCATGTTTAAATTTTCTGTGGTGAAAACTGTTGAAAAATATTTATTCAGATTATTGCTCATTTCTCCGTCGTTATCAGTTAGCTCGCCGGTATCTGACCGTATTGGTCGAATCTTTTCTCGTGTTTTAGTTTGATACATTTGGTAGAATCCTTTGGGGTTTGTCTTCGCCTCCCCTGCTATCCTTACCTCATTATTCCTCTTGGCTTTCCTTATCTCGGTTTTAACCCTACTCGCCAATATCTTATAATAATCCTGGAGGTAAATTTCGCCAAGCTTTATCCTTCTACCTATAGCCTTCCTTTGGCCAATGATGTTCTTTAAATATTTATTTATCCATTTAGGGTCATTGTTGTCTGATCTGAGTTTTTTGTATGGTATGTTCTGCCTTTGTGCATTAAGTAACTCATTATTTAAATTGTCGTGGAACTCGGCAATCTCAGATCTCGTTATCAGGTTCACGGCCAAGCGCGCCGCCCCCTCTCTCAGCTGCCTCTTTAAACTGTCAAAGTTTGCCCTTCTGAAATCTGGTACTTAAGTGGAATTTTCCTTACGTCTGCCCTGAAAATCTAACTGGAATCTAATTTCTTTGTGATCTCTGTTTGCAAGTTCGTTCCCTACCTCGACATTGCTAATGAGATTTTCTCTGTTAGACAGAACTAAATCGAGTATATTATTACCCCGTGTGGGTTCTGTTATATGTTGACTTAGGAAACAGTCCTGGATCGTCTCGAGAAAATCCTCTGATTCTGACTTACCCGTAAGGTCAGTCCAATCTATTTGCCAAGGTTAAAGTCGCCTACTATACAGACTTTGTTGTGTATGGAAGCCCTGCGCATTTCATCCCAGATAAGTCGCTCATTGACACTATCAAGATTGGGAGGTCTATATATTACTCCTGTGATTAATTTTTCCCTACCGTCGCTTAATTCTATCCAAATTGTTTCTGTATTCCGCACAGTTTTTATTTCCTTATTTATTTCACACTTCAGATTATCCCTAATATAGATTGCTACTCCGCCTCCTTTCCTGGTCTGCCTATCGGTATGGAACAATTTGTAACCCGCAATTTGGTATTCGACCGGCAACTCACGTGAGTCTCGGTTGATCCATGTTTCAGTGAATGCTATTATATCAATTTTTTCGGTACATACCATGGCCCTAATATCATCCATTTTGTTTCTCATACTTCTACTGTTCGCGTAGTAGACATTTAAGTTAGTCGTGTTCTGAGTCCTCCCTTTACCGCGTTTAGTTTTAAACTCCTTGTTTAATTTAGTTTTGTCATCATTCCTAACACTATTTCCCTGTACTCTTTTACTTTGTTTACCCGCTCCCACTGCAGTTTCCCCCAACCCATGCCCATATGTTCCCGTAGCAGCTTAAAGACTTCGATATCCTTTGAACTGCCCCCTCTAGAGACCCGGCCAGGATTGCCACCCCATCCCGAGACAGGTGCACCCCATCCTGTAGTGTGAACAATTTGAGACCAGTGACGATAGGTATTAGGAAAGGCGAGTTGTTCCAGCCGTATGTTGGCAGCCCTGTAATCCTGCTGAGCTGCGACCGTTGATGTATGGAGATATATTTCGTCTCTCTCATTCCACACGTTTCGAATTTCACAAATATCAATATAGAAGCACCCACATATTGATCCATTTCATATTGTCATTGTATACTGAACATTGTGTAATCTAAATGGAATACCTTACGGGGCCTTTGATAATAATTTCCGGTAGGTAGTGGCTTATTTACCAATTGTTCAACCCCCCCGTAATCAGCTGTGTCACGTTTCTGCTATCTTATTACCCATATTATTGAGTAACATCTGATATTGGGTCCTGTGTGTGTGAAATATATAAGAAGTGAAATGAATGACATGAGAATATCTTTTATTATGTTAGTACTTGGTGTAACCACCACCCGCTTCTGTGACGGCAGTCAACCTGCAGGGCATTGATGCTACAAGCTTAGATGTTAGGTCAAGTCCTTTAGGACCTCGTAGCCACTCCCATGCCTCCAAGGCACGGGTGAGGACATAGTCTCGAGTCAGGTGCCGTCCAGCTAAAGGAATGTTGTATTTGTTCATAGCCGACCATACATGCTCTATCGGGTTGAGATCCGGGGATCTGGGTGGATGTGGGAGAAGAAAGAAAGTTCCCAAGCGCTTTCGTGTAATTCACATTTTCAGGGGTGAGTACATTCTAAGGAGAAGTACAGAGCATGTTATATATATATAAAGAGGAGGGTGAGATCAAGTGCACAGTGGTTCGGTATAGGTAATGACCCTACTAATCTTCACAAAAGCACCGCAGCTGTAGGTAGTCAGGTCAGAGGGTAAGCTGACCCAACCCTCTCACCTGGTTACAAATCTTCTTAATTACGAAATTATCCAATTTGTACATACCATTGCGTAAATTCATGTTGACGGATTCGGTATGTTTAATGAGACTAGATTCTATAATGTTCCTACTGTCAATTGAATTACAAGGTAATATTGAGGAGGCATTATCCCAGTCAATGCAATGTTTATTATCCCTCAGATGAACAAACAAAGCATTGGATTCCTGGCCTGTCCTAACACTATATTTATGCTGTTTCAGTCTAGTTACAAGATCTTTACCTGTCTGGCCTAAGTAAAACATATTACATTCCTTGCAAGGGACTTTATAAATGCAGCCATTTGTATTGTTTGGGGAGTTCTTGATTAACATTTGTTTAACAGTGCATGAGTTTTTAAATGCCACATTGACGTTCCAGGTTTTTGTTGTAAAGGAATATGAGAGAAATTTTTGTGAAATGGTAATACTAAAAGATTCTTATGGTCATGGGTGGGCTTGGGAACTTCGTGTTTTCTTTTTTCCTTGTGGTTATCAGCATATACCTGGATCACGCGCACCTATAGTGTAATTTCAAACGCCGCGCCATTGGCGATGCTGAGTTCAAGGTCGTCTGAGGGAAGACCGCGCTCCCGCTACGTAGCGAGAGTTTGTCGAACTAGGCCTATACGATATTGAATGTAGTTTACCGAATTAATAATGATGCGATTCATGAAGTTAAGGGACTATTATTGAATTTGAAATTGTTATAGATCGTTTACCAGTCTGAATAATGTTACGGGTGTCCCAAGAAAGTTATTAGGCAGAAAATATGTCACTAGGCCTAAGCTAGCGCCTTGGAGAGACGTGAGGCTGGCTGGTCCTCAGTCACGTGAAAGCGATAGGACCTATAGGACGTCCCTGAGCGTCCGTCCACAGAAATAGTCACGTGGTCTAGTCACCTGTGTTGCGCTATTGCAGTATAACAAGTAAGTCTCATTCGATCTCAGATAGGGGTTAGATAGGGCAGTGATAAAGTTATTAAGAGCTAACAGTGAGTCAATTTCAGGGTTTCCGTCAGAACCCACTTGACTGGGAGAGATTGACCGCCGTTTGAGACAGCCGTTGATGATTGAGGATTGGCGATTGTCGCCTTTGGAACTATCAGTGTAGGCTTGTCACTGGTTAGCTGGATAGCAAAGGATCTCTTGAGTGAACGAGTGCTCCCGACAACTAAAACGACACGGGACCAGCATCAGCATTGGGTGATCAGTTCTTACCACGCGGGCGCACAACACCACGTGCCCTCGGTCAGCTAGAAGTATTACCTACTGGCCATGGTCACCTGCGGGCGTTCTCTCTTCCCGCCCATGGACGCACTGAGAGTACACTGAGGCTATCTGAGTAAATTAATGGTCACACACTGAGACCAGGAGTCTAGGGGATACCTAGAGGAACATTTTATCTCCCTTATTACGGGTGTATGTTGAGTTGGGTGAAGCATGGTTCACGGGTATTGGTGTACCCAGTAACATCTCAATAATATTGACAATATTTTTGTGTGTAGTTAATACCATTTTTCAGTTACTGATATTATCTTGACGTGTGTAGTAATAGTTCCTAAATGATTTTGATACTATTGTTTTTTTAATGTTTGTGTCACTAAGTGTAACCAGAGTGATACTGTGATTTAGTTCCTTTAATGCATCTAATTTTTCTTTATAATTCCTATCTCAGGTATAACCTTTGTTCCCCACAGTAGTGGTTAAGTTAGGTTAGGAATTGTGCATCTGTTGGGGTGATATAATTTTGTTGAGTGCCCTTAAGGCCTATTCATTGTAGAGTTATTAATTTCTTATTTTTTTAATACCATTTTCTCAGTGCTTGTTTATTATTTTGTTGAAAACCCTTAAGACCTGTTTCATATGTGCAAGCAACATTTCTTAATACTTTAAACTTATTATCCTCTAATGAGGCATTGCCTGAGGTTCTAATAATTTCAACATCATGTATAACTTTTATTCCCCAGAGTAGTATTTTAAGTTCAGGTTAAGAAGTGCTCATATTGGTGTACCACTATTTGATTGTGTTTGTAGTGTTGGAGGGAATATAAGTGTAAATTTTACAGTGTGTCTCACTCATCCCAGTCACAGACGCTATCCTTCCACGGGTCACGGACAATTCATTTTGTTTAGTAAATTTAAGTGTTCTTATGCTGGTTCGGGATTTCTCTCAAAGGGGCGCCTCCACTGTAATTACCATCTAATAATCTTTAATAAACCCCAAGTCAAGTGAGAAATTAAAGTCCAGTAATTCCAACCGGTTACATATATATATATATATATATATATATATATATATATATATATATATATATATATATATATATATATTGATAAAATCACACGGGAAAATGGAAACAACGGAGCACCTTAGCTTTCGTCTTTATTCAAGACATCTTCAGAGGCAACTGGATTACATGGACAGAGAGAGGCTTAAATATACAGGGTGACCTTAAAAACATGAGGTCAGGTCATAATGATGTCATCCACTAATCCCCACACCAACACACACGTAGAGGAGCTTAAGAGAAGGGGGGTGACGTGACTAGTCAGGTCAGGTCAAAAATAAGGGACCCACAAAATAACTATCATACATCTAGATCAAAGGTTTTCAAAGCATTTTTAACCTTGGGCCACTGACAAATAAATTTTTGTAACATATTATCAGTTTTGAACTGACCATCACTAAGGTTTATTGATTTTAATTCCTTAATCAAACTAGCTTCAACCAGAAGTCTTTCTGTGACACAAGATGATTTAAATACTTCCAAGCTTTTTTCCCAAGCATCTGAAAGCAGTGCCTTGTTCGTTCATGTTAGGAGTGACAAAAGCAGAGATGGCCCTGGAGCGTTCAGTCAGTCTTATCTGGTAGTAGCCCTGGAGGAGATCCAACTTGGTCACGTACCTTGCCTGTCCAAGATCGTCGATCACGTCGTCGATGCGTGGCAAGGGATAACCATTGGGTTCAGTGACAGCATTCACCTTGCGATAATCCACACACAGCCGCATTGACCCATTCAGCTTTGGAACTAGAACAACAGGGGATGCTCATGGACTGATGCTGGGTTCGACGAGGCCTAGCTCTTGAAGATGCTGTACCTCGGCTCGCACACACTCCCGCTTGAAGGCATCAAGACGGTAGGGACGCTGTCGGATTGGCTTGGCTCTCCTGGTCTCAACGTCATGCTCCAGCACTGAACAGGATAGTGGGTAATCACCAACTATGATAAGATACTCCTGTAATAGAGACTTTCTATTATTGGCTTGGTCACTAGAGAGATGGCACAACTTAGCACTGGGGTCCTCCAAGATAATCGAGTTTTCCACTTTTTCACTAGACCCATTCATTATTTCAGAAAAACACTGATCTTTATCATCCTTACACTCTGGCACAATGATACAAGTTGGCAAGGATTGATCAACACAAGCAACTGCTTTTCCCAGGGTTTCGTTACGAACATGATGCGACTTTAAAAGATTGACATGGATAAGGCGTTTTTCTTACGCCGTTCAGGGGTGCTAATCAAATAATTCACGGACCCCTGTTTTTCTAGTACTTCATATGGACCACTGTATTTGGATTTAAAAGGGGGATCATGTAAGGGCAGGAAAGCCAACACCTGCTCCCCCACTTGGAATTCTCTAGGTTTTGCCTGATGGGCCTTATCAAAATGCAGTTTCATTTTCGCCTGAGCACACCTTAAGTTGGACTGGGCAAGTTCTACAGCCAGACGCAACTTCTCCTTGAATTGGACCACATATGAAGCTAAGGGCGTCGCGCTCTGATCACTCAACCAACACTCTTTTAACACCTTAAGAGGCCCTCGCGCCTCATGTCCATAGACGAGCTGGAAGGGCGAGAATCCTAGCGACTCTTGTTTACTGTCCCGAACAGCAAACAAAAGCAGGTCAACTCCCTCGTCCCAATCCTTCCCAGTCTCCAGACAGAAGGTGCGCAACATGAGTTTTAGTGTCTGGTGAAATCTCTCTACCACCCCCAGTGACTGAGGGTGATAGGCCGAAGACCTCAACTGCTGGACTCCCAGGGTTTGCATTACCTGATTAAACAACCGGGAAGTAAAATTGGAACCCTGATCTGACTGCACCACTGTAGGAAGGCCTACTTGAGTGAAGAAGTGGGTTAAGGCTTTGATAACATTCTTCGCTGTGATGCGGCGCAAGGGAATGGCTTCAGGATAACGGGTTGCACAATCAATAATTGTTAGCAAGAACTGATGACCACGAGGAGTCTTAGGTAAGGGACCGACACAATCTATGACCACCTTGCAAAAGGGCTCTTCAATGACTGGGATAGGCTGCAGAGGGAATGGTTTAACACTGGGGTTCGGTTTCCCCGCTACCTGACAATCATGGCAAGTGCGACAGTAAGAGCTGACGTCTTTCTTCATCCTAGACCAAAAGAACTGGGATAAAATTTTTGCATAGGTCTTCCTAACTCCTAAATGACCACCCACCCCAACATGAGCGATACTAAGTACGTCCTGCCGCAAAGGTTTGGGAATAACAACTTGATGATGAACAAACCAAGGGTGATTGGCAGGAGAATTGGTGGGACGGAACTTCCGCATTAATACACCAGACCTAGTGTAGTAGCAATTTGATTCTTGCTCAGCTTCTGTCTCAGTAACTGACCAATTGAGAATACCTACTAGCTCAGGATCCCCTGCTTGTAGCTCAATAAACTTACTCCTAGTGATGGGAGAGGAACCAAAACTAGTGACATCTGGGTTCCTATCTCCATCAGAACTAATCTGGAGGTTATCTGGTTGTGGAGAATCCTCAAAAAATCCACTGAGACCAAGATCAGTATGGTCCGGCTGGATAAGATTATCCTCGGACTTCTCACAGTCCTGGAGGGAAACTTCATCAACTTCACTAGTCTCTTCTTCCTCTGTACTGCGGCTCATGCTACGGGTCACAGCACACGCAGGGAACAACCCTGGAAAGTCTACTTCTAACTGCACAGTATTATTCTCGGCAGTGGGACAAGATGAGATCACAACATTAGGGAACATCATGTCGCCAACGAGGTCATTTCCTATCAATAGAGAGACCCCTTCTACAGGTAAGCTATCTACTACTCCTAACGTGACAAAGCCTGACTTTATGGATGACCGCAGGTACACTTGACAAAGGGGAATACGCGACCCCCCGGTCAAACCGTTCACAAGCACCCAGCTACCAGTATAGCATGAATCCAGGAATGGAGCAGCTTCTTTAGTAACAAGAGATAAGGCTGAGCCTGTGTCTCTCAAGGGTTTAACAGAAGTGGGTTGACTGAATTGATCCAAAGCTAAGGAACCAGGAGAACAAAATGGTTCAAAGGATGATATCATAGAAGAGGGGGAAGCATCCAGGGCAACAGTCTGACTGAGGGCAGTGACACAGGGCTCCAATAATTTCTCCGATTGCTCGGCCACCCTGACCAAAAGAGCGGGGGATCCTTGGTGAGAAGAATTTCTTTTCTTTAACTTGAGACAGTCGCTGATGACATGTCCTGGCTTCTTACAGTACCTGCAACCAAAGTGTCTCTCACCCGTAGAGGTAGATCCACCTGTCCCATGGACCATGGGCTCACCCGGGGTAGATGATGCAGAACCTGAGGGTCGGGTCGGTATGACAAGAGGCAGGGACCCCGGTGTAGATGTTGGTGTGGGCTGCTTGAAGGAAGTGAAGGACTGGGACATGGGAGCATAAGACCTGGAATTTACATTTCTATTAGTTAAGGAATAATGGTCAGCCACTGGACCAGCATCAGCCAGGGTACAGATACCTCTCTGATCCAAGTGTGCTCGAATGTCGCCTGGGATACACTTTCTAACCTCCTCTAGCAGGATTAGTTCAACAAGCTTGTCATGTTCTACATGGGCAGACTCACTTTCAATCCACCTCCGACAAAGGACCTGTTTCTGCCTGAAGAACTCCACAAATGTTTGTTTGTCAGTCTTCCGGCAGTTACGGAACTGTTGCCGGTAGGCTTCAGGAACAAGTTTATAAGCGCTCAAAACCGCGGACTTAACAGGGGCATAATCTAGACATTGATCCTCATAGAGGGCAGAAAAAACATCTAATGCTTTACCAGTGAAAGATCTATAAATAAGTTGAGACCATTGAGAAACAGGCCACTTGTTAAGTCGGGCAATTTTCTCAAAAAGAGAGAAGAACTTGTCTGGTTCTTCCTCATTAAATTCAGGAACACTGTTGAGACATTTGTCTACACTGAATGTTGAAGTATTACTACCCTGAGCCAAACCTCGTTGTTTGAGAGTTTCCAGCTCCACCTCGAGTCTCTTGAGTTCAACTTGTAAGGCCAAATTACTTGGTGTAACAATTTCCTCTGAATTTCCCGACGGTTGGGCTATGATTTCATTGTCAATAAGGTAGTTGAGGACAGCCTCTTCTAACCTAGCCTTATTCATGGAAGAGCAGCCTTCTACTTCATAAGAAGCAGCGAGGGATTGCCACTCTGCCTTAGTAAGCCCCTTCAGTACTTCGGCTGAAGGTATAGCCAAAAAGCTTTCCAGGTCAAACATGTTGAACTCAAAATCGAGTAGCGAAAAAAAAAGTAACCGTGGCAGCTAAGCTAACTAGCTAGCTAATTAATAATATTAAAATGCAATCAACTGTGAAACACAACAAGGGATTAACCAAACACCTGGTACACAAGATAAGGGTTAACTCACCAGTAGCTTAAGCAATAACAGGAGCAATATAAATGAACACTGTGAACACAGCAACTTGCATCCAAAAATACTTAGCGATGAAACAACACCTGGCGAGTAACAACACTTGATATGACACACAATGGTTAGTTCCCGGACACAGGCCCCCACTTGTCGAGATCCCAATATCCTTTATACCTGGGGAGTGAAACCTACCCCAAGTTATTATCAAATAAAGGAACAAATAGGGAACACGGCAATAATTATCCCCACAAAAACCTACTCAACTAAATGTACTTGAATAAGTAAGAACAGTTGAAATAAGTGAGTCACAAAAGGGAAGATAATTAATTAATTCAATTTATGTTCTAAAGGGAGTAATGACTAGCAAACAAGAATTTAAGGGAATAAGTGATCGTATATTAAAATAAGAGTGATGCCGGAAGGGTGAAAATATACCTTAAGGAGTTAGACCAAACGAATATTACTTAACATAACTATATTACACAGACATACAAAATATATACAACAATCCCTACAAAATAGTTATTGCCTACCAAACAGGAGATTCCTTACCACTAGGAGCCCCTTCTTAGGCCTAACTGAACGTGTCACTAATACCTGATACCACTAGGGCATTGCAGAAGACTGGACAAAGCACAAGACAAGGGTCAAGGCTAGAGAACGAATGGACAAGTCTACACCCTATGCCACGGTTTTTCGCTACTGGGGAAGCGTCCCCACGCCGTGGAGGAGCGCGTCTCATATCACATGATCCAGGACATTTGCTAGATAATTTATATAATTAATTAATACTACTCTTGATTTGACTTAACAGAGTAACACAATTATGCATATTAATAACATACATAAATATACAATTAACCTAAGTAACTAAGAACAACAATAATATAATAAGTACAATAAACAAGTTATTAATAGCATGTGTGGAATGGAGGCGTGAAAATATGCCTCACGCCATGAGAGTTCCTGAGCGCTATAGGCACGTGATTATATATATATATATATATATATATATATATACTGTATACAATCAACACCTCAACCCGCCAGGATTCGAACCCACGGCCCACAAGCCTATGACTGTGACCGGGGAACGCTAACCGCTGCACCACCAGGATACTAAAAGCAGTCCTAGACTTTGTTATATTTCACACAAAGCCTGTTCAACGAGCTTATGGCGCCGTGAACCTCTAATGGGGACCACCCGTATCACTTAGGTGGTCAGAGTAACGTTTTACCAAATCCGGCTTCGAAACACGAGGATCCATATATATTTCATTCGCCCAATAAAGCACGCGGACTTCTACATACAATCAACACCTCAACCCGCCAGGATTCGAACCCACGGCCCACAAGCCTATGACTGTGACCGGGGAACGCTAACCGCTGGACCACCAGGATACTAAAAGCAGTCCTAGACTTTGTTATATTTCACACAAAGCCTGTTCACGGCGCCATAAGCTCGTTGAACAGGCTTTGTGTGAAATATAACAAAGTCTAGGACTGCTTTTAGTATCCTGGTGGTCCAGCGGTTAGCGTTCCCCGGTCACAGTCATAGGCTTGTGTGCCGTGGGTTCGAATCCTGGCGGGTTGAGGTGTTGATTGTATGTAGAAGTCCGCGTGCTTTATTGGGCTAATGAAATATATATATATATATATATATATATATATATATATATATATATATATATATATATATATATATATATATATATATATATATATATATATATATATATATATATCTTGATAAAATCACACGGGAAAAGGGAAACAACGGAGCACCTTAGCTTTCGTCTTTATTCATGACATCTTCAGAGGCAACTGGATTACATGGACAGAGAGAGGCTTAAATATACAGGGTGACCTTAAAAACATGAGGTCATGTCATCCACTAATCCCCACACCAACACACACGTAGAGGAGCTACACTATATCCTTGACCACCGAAGGGTCAAGAGGTACCTGGCGCTCCTCTCGGAGCAGCCAGGTCAACTGTTAAGTTGGCCCATACCAACCCCCTCCCCTGAACCCTCCTCCCCGCCGGAATATCAACAAGTTCTCGCCAGAAGTTACAATTTCATTTAGGAAAGGAACGGAACCAGTGTTAAACAGAGGTGAACAGAGGTGAACAGTGCTTAAGTCAGTGAGAACAACTCAACAGTAACAGTCGTACCCAAGTTAACCTTCACACAGTGAGGTCCCAGGTACCCAGTGATAACGGCCCGCGAGACCCAACAACAACCACCGATGTGTTAATCCGTCTACGATAGGAAGGCCTGGGACCAAACCTCACTCATATAACACCATCTGTGAGGGAATTACTACACCACATGTCCCTCATAACACCATATGTGAGGGAATTACTACACCACGTCAAGTCCCTCATCACACCATCTGTGAGGGAATTACTACACCACGTCAGGCCCCTCATAACACCATCTGTGAGGGAACTACTACACCACGTGATGCCCCTCATAACACCATCTGTGAGGGAGTTACTACACCACGTGAGGCCCCTCGTAACACCATCTGTGAGATAATTACTACACCACGTGAGGTCCCTCATAACACCATCTGTGAGATAATTACTACACCACGTGAGGTCCCTCATAACACCATCTGTGAGGTAATTACTACACCACGTGAGGTCCCTCATAACACCATCTGCGAGGGAATTACTACACTACGCCAGGTCCCTCATAACACCATCTGAGGGAACTACTACATCACGTGAGTTCCTCCTAACACCATCTGGGAGGGAGTTACTACACTACGAGTTTGCTGTTCAACACCTACATTAATCTGTATGTTCACTGTATGTTCCTTTACCTTTCTCTAATGAAGGCTTTTGTTAAACCACCAATGTATGTAATAAGTCATTTATGTCCAATGTATATTTTCAGCCTTCGGGCTGCAGAATTTTTTCAATAAACCGTTAATTATTATTATTATTATTATTATTATTATTATTATTAAGAGAAGGGGGGTGACGTGACTAGTCAGGTCAGGTCAAAAATAAGGGACCCACTAAATAACTATCATACATCTAGATCAAAGGTTTTCAAAGCATTTTTAACCTTGGGCCACTGACAAATAAATTTATGTAACATATTATCAGTTTTGAACTGAATATCACTAAGGTTTATTGATTTTAATTCCTTAATCAAACTAGCTTCAACCAGAAGTCTTTCTGTGACACAATATGATTTAAATACTTCTAAGCTTTTTTCCCAAGCAATGGGATGATTATTATTCCTAACATGAACGAACAAGGCACTGCTGTCAGATGCTGTTCTGATATTGTACTTATGTTGTTTGATTCTGAGCTGCAGTGTTTTTCCTGTCTGTCCTACATAATTACAATTACATTTGCTACATGGAATACAATAAATACTTCCATTTACATTCAAACTTGGGCTATTTCTGATTAACATATTGGTAATGGTTGAGTCATACTTGAAAACAACATTAATGATTAGTAGCTTGAGGGACCAAACTAACGGAACAAATTCATTACGATAGGGCAGAGTCAAAATATTCTTAAGTGTAGGAATTTGCCTGGTTTGAGAGGAATGAAAGGATTTTTTAGCCCTTTTAAAACAACGATCAACAAACACACAAGGGTACCCGAGTTTCTGTGCAATAGAACGAATGTGTTTCAATTCATCATCAATAAATTCAGAGTCACAAATACGCAGACATCTTAAGAACATAGCAGAAAAACTGACATTTTGGTAGACTCCAGGTGATTCGATAAAAAGTGTATGACACTGTCTACCTGTGTGGGCTTTCTTTATATCTTAAATTTGTAGTTTTGGCCATTTCTCATGATAAGCATATCAAGGAATGGAAGGGATCCATTTATTTCTCTTTCAATTTTGAATGTGATACTTGGGACAATATCATTAAGCTTGTCTAAAAATTCCAATGGGTCACTGTTTCTAAGCCAAAGACAAAGAACATCATCTACATATCTATACCATGGAGGAATAAAGACGAAAGCTAAAGTGCTCCGTTCTTTCCCTTTTCCCGTGTGATTTTATCAAGATTTATCTTATCCACGTTTTCATTGTGGATCTACATGAAATATATATATATATATATATATATATATATATATATATATATATATATATATATATATATATATATATATATATATATATATATATATTCGGTAAATCTTTTCATTGAATATAGCCTTTTCCCAGTCCTCGCTACGAGCAGGCCCTGTGCCCATTTTCAGATGACCTTTTTTTTCAGTTTTTATCATATATACAAATATACATATATATATATATATATATATATATATATATATTTATATATATATATATATATATATATATATATATATTATATATATATATATATATATATATATATATATATATATATATATATATATATATATATATATATATATATATATATATATATATATATATAGACAGTATGAAATAGGAGGAGTTCCCTGTTAACAAAATTATTTGTGATACTTGTGAATATTGCCTCATTAATTTATGCTACCAAATAATCCACTCAACCTGGTCGTACTGAGGGGTGGTGCAGCGTGGATGGCCGCTCCGAGGTATCGCCGAATCCATTGTGCAGCGGTGTTCCTGTGGACACCAACCCGCAGGCTAATATCTGTGACGCCGAACCCTTCGTTATGAAGGGCAATAATAGCTCCTCGTGTTCCCTCTGAGGTTTCCATGTCGTCTGGCATGTGTAGATCTCTACTGCTTCATATTGCCTCTGTTTTATACCCACGTTCACCGAGACCGAACCCTCGCTCATCATTCAGTCGACACAAAGCAACAATCCGAAAAGAGGAAGCAAACAGACTGATTGTCAGCCATATGACAACACCTAGTGGAAGGGGGGTTTATGAGGATACACTTACCAACCTTCCCGATGATACACTTACCAACCTTCCCGACATATCACAGTGTATACATATCGTTTCGGAAGTCGTCGATCTCACCCTGCACCGATACTTTTTGGTGTGAGTGTAAGTTGGTCTACCCGAGCGAGCCACTACCAGAGCCACCACCTCCGCTGTTGCCGCCCACGTCATCTCCCAGAGCCGCCAACGAATGAGGCCTCTCCAGTCCCTCACCCACGGCCTCAAAGGAGCCTCTGTCAGGGTCCTACGTCTCATGATCATTGCCATCGTCAGAGCTGTCATAGATTATGCCTCTCCTGTCCTTGTATTTACCTCCCAGCACAAGAAACAAAGCGTTGAGAAAATCTAAAACGGAGCGATGAGACTCATCCTCGGCTGCTCTATGACCACCAGAATAGAAGTCATGCAGCGGGAACTGATCCTGCTCCCCGTCTGCGATCGAATTACTGCTCTCAATGCCATCCTTGGTGTTAAACTTCTTCGCAGTGAGCAACTAACTCCCCTGTCACGGTCGGTCGGTCGGTGATACGGAGAGAAGAGAGCATTTGCTCTGAGGGTGCAAGAAGGGTACAGTACAAGGTAAAGTTCAGAAGTGGGAAATAGAGGAGGAGGTTAACAGCAGGTGGGCTATCCACCTTGCGGAGACGGGGGTTTTGTCTTCCGTCAACAGTGCTGCATTAGAGGACTCATGCGGTTAGGGAAGGCCGGACTCAGCCAAGCTAAGCTAAGTTGTTCTATTCGATGTTTCCTTGGGGCATATTATATAGGGGGGGGGGGGTCCCTCCAGGCCCTTGTGGCACTGGAGGGATGATCCCCATCTTTTTCGTTTTAATTTTTTATTGTGGGTTTTTGTGAACTATTTAGGTCTTTGTTTATTTGTGGGGTCCCTCCAGGTCCTTGTGTGACTGGAGAGTTGTGCTCATCTTTTGGTTCTTTTTTAGTGTGTATATAGAGGCTCTGGTTCTTCGTTATCATTTTTTCTGCTTCTAGGCCACCATCTGTGCGATGTGTTGTTGTTTTCCTCAATAAGTTGGTTTAGTATGGGATCCTGTTCTTGCTGGATTTTTTCCCATATTGCATTTGCTTGGGTGTGTATTCTGATGTTGAGTGGGTCTATGCCGTGTTCTGTGTGTATGTCTTGTGCTGTTTGTGTGTATGGTGGTTGGTGTTTTGCCGCTCTTCTGAGGGCTATATTTTGCACTGCTTGAAATTTAAGTTGATTTGTTCTTGCGATTGTGTTCAGAGGTATCGGAGGGTATTCTAAGTGTGATCTGATCAGTGCTTTGTATAGGTGCAATTGCGTGTTGGTGTTTAATTGGCGGAATCTTCTGAGCTTTGTAAGTTGCGATTTTGCCATAGCTATTCTTTCATTGATGTGGGGGATTATTCCGTTTCTGGTTATCTTGAGTCCTAATATTTTTCCGTTGGCAGCATATGGTATTTGTTGGTTGTTGACAATAATAGGGTATGGGTTTGTTTTTGCGATGTGAATTATTTTGAGTTTTTGGACATTAGTTTTTATCTTCCATTTTCGTTCATAGTTGTTTATTATCTCTATTTCTCTGCTTGTTCTAATGGCCATCATTTGTTTGGATTTTCCTGGGTACCTGACTATCTGTGTAACATCATCTGCGTATGCTATATATTCTGATTGCCGTGGTTGCGGCATGTCTGCCGTGTATACAGTGTATAATGTCGGCGATATATTACTGCCTTGGGGAACTCCACTATGAAGGTTGAAAGTTTGTCCTAGATGGTTGTCGATGATTAATTTGGCCTTTCTGTTGTCTAAGAAATTGCATAGTAGTGTTGTGATATTGGTAGGCATGTCCAATTTGATTATTTTCAACTTCAGTCCTTCATGCCAGACTTTATCAAATGCTTTTGACACATCTCTTAGAATTATATTGCATTGGTCTCTGTTGCTTGCAGCATTTGCAATTGATTCGTATATTAGTGCTATTGCTGTGTTGGTTCCTCGATTTTTCCGAAAGCCGTGCTGTCTCGGGTTATATTTGTTTTCTTGGTCTAGATAATTTCTGAGTCTGTGGTTGACTATTTTTTCCAATATTTTACCGGGTGTTTCCAGTAGTGAGATAGGTCTGTAGTTCTCTGCTTGGGTATGGTTCTTTCCTGCTTTCGGGATGAGTCTGATTTTGGCTATTTTAAATTTGGTAGGGAAGAAGCCAGTTGCAAGTGAGGCATTGTATATATTTTTAAGCTGTCCGATCATAGACTGAGGAATGTTTTGTAGTACGATTTTATTAATTTGGCTTATGCCAGGTGCTTTGTTCTTGAAGCTTGCTATTGTTTTTTCAATATCATTTTGAGTTAATGGAGCAATTATTGGGTTATTGATGTTTAATGAATTGAGGTTGATTTTCCTGGTAGGTTTCCATTTCTCTGTTTTCTGGCTCAAATATGTTCTAGTTGCCTGTTGTCTTCGTCGTTAATTCTGAATATGTCTTTCTAGTATTCTCTAAATATTGGTTCTTTATCGTGTGGTTCTGTTGCCTTTCTACCGTTTTTGTCCTTTATGTAGCTAGTTTCTTCCGAATTAGTTCCCATTAGGTTTTTTATTTTTTCCAGAATGCTTTTGGATTTCTGTAATCTGCTTGTGTATCATGGATCAGCTTGTTCCATGTTTCATTGTGTTTGTTCTTGCTTATATCTTTCAGTTCTTCTTTTAGATTCCTGTATATGATTCTGTTGTCATTGCTCCACCCGTGTGTTTTTGTGTATTCATATAGATTGGTGAATCTAGTTTGGATCATTTTCTCTTCATATGTTAATTGTGCATATGGTAATGTACGGTATGTTGTTTTTGGGATGTTGTTTTTCATTGCTGTTATTACTTCATTGTACCATGTATCCAGTGTTTTGTCAATCTCTGTTGTGTCTTTGTTGTGTAGGAGTGTTGGTTCGTTGTTGCTAAGATCCGATTTAAATTTTTCCCTATTTGCTCTATTGAGTGAAAATCTTGGGATTGATGGAATTTGTATCGGGGATGTGGATAGAGTTGCTATTATGGGTAGATGATTACTGGTTGTTGTGGGTCCAGCTCTTAGATGTACGTTTAGATGGTGATGCCTATTGGTTAAAACAATGTCTGGTTTCCCAGAGTTACCGGCTGATACGTAAGTTGCGAAGTCGGGCCCGAGGTGTGTTATTGTCCCGTGTTCGATGAGAGCATGGAGGATTTTTCCTCCCGGGTTTCTAATATTGTTTCCTAGGGTTGTGTGTTTAGCATTGAGGTCTCTTATGAAGTATGCTGGATTGTTTTGCCTCATTAGTTTTAAGATGTCCCCTGTAGGGAATATTGGCCTTCTGAATGTTAAATATGAAGTTCCAATAGTTATTGGGCCTCATGTTGTATTTATTTCGGCTGCAAGAAAGTTACTTTGAAAGTTGTCAATGATTTTGTATTGTATGTTGCGTTTTATAGCTATTGCTATTCCGTCATGTGGTTCGTCGTGTACGTTCATTTGATGTACATGGTAGTTAAAGATCTTGATTTTGTCAATGTTTTTCCGACCATGTGCGTTGATAAGGATGATGTCTGGGTCTATTGTGCTGTATATGTTGGTAAGTTCTGATTTCCTCGTCAGATTCCAGGCAAGGACGTTGTGCTGAATTATCTTTAATAATTTGTTTTGAGTAGTCGTGGATCCCGAGAACTTGGTGTAGGGTGTTTGCTGGCTCGTGTATCTCCTGGCGAGTGTCTACTCCTTTCCTCCTGCAATCCCGTTCTGATTTTCTTAAACTTAGTTATATCTACTCTTTCAGTTTTATTGTATTTGGTGTTTATAAGTCCTGCATTTATCAACTGGTCTATGTAGGATTCTTCTACCCTATCATCTTCGTAGGTGAATTTGACTGTGCCTTCCTTGATTTCCTGCAGAAGTCTGTCATTTGTTATTGTAGGTGGTGTGTTGACTGAGTAGAAGCAGATACCGATCTCATTGCCTAGGTCTGCTGGCTGCACATCGCTTGGTGAAGATGGGGGGGCACGATGGCCAGAGTGGGATTCTTTTCTTGATTTCGCTTTGGTTGGGTCAGCTTTTGCAGGTTGTGGTTTCTCTGTTTGCTGAGTTGTGGAATCTGATGATTTGCGGTGTGGTGTGACTGCTTGGGTGATAGGGTCTATTTCCATGACGTTTTCTTCTGTGCCTAGTTTGGTTATGTGCTCCTGTGGTTTGGTTATTCCCAGGCTACTCTCGGTGACAATTTTAAATATTTCTGTTGAGGGGGCGTCGTCTGGAAATTTCACCTCTGGCAGATTGTTTGCAGCAAACATTTCCCTGATCGTTTTTCCAAAGGTTCCTGGTTTTGCAATGCTGTTGATGTGTGCATGAATAATACTGGTTAGAATTGTGAAAGGTAATCCTTCGCTCAGATTGAGGTATGTAGGTTGCATGAGGGGATTTTCTTTGGCTTTCTTCAGGACTTTGGAGGTGGTATCTTGCAGCTATGCAATTGCTGCATATGTCTTGTTAGGGTCTGTTTCCATCTTCTTATTTGTCTTTTCTTTTTCTCTCAGATTCCTGATTATTTCTTTCCTTATGGGACAGCGTGCTGCTAGTGTTCGGTGGTCCCCATTGCAGTTCAGGCATTTGGGGTTATTTTTATTGCTGCATTCTCTGAATGTATGGCCCTCTGCTGCACATTCGGAGCAGAACTTCTTATCTTTTTGGGGACAGTTTATGGCTAGATGATTGTATTTATAGCAGTTCCAATACGGTGTTATTGCGTAAAATTCCTCCTGCTCAATTTGTTGTTTTGACAGATGGTAGTGGGAGATACAGAGGCCACTCTCTTTGGCTTTTTGTGCCATGGAGATCTCTCCAAACCTGACCTTCATCATGGTGGGAGCACCAGGCATTAGCACCACCTCCTCAACTCTGGCCCATGGGTTCTTCTCTTCTATATTGTTAGCAATGTAGCTTGGTGTTTCTTTCAGTATATTTTTGTCTACCCTTTTAATTACTACGGATTTTTGTGCACGTAGTTGTGGTGGTATTACTGTTTCAAATCCTCGTTCTTTTAATTTATTTGTTGAGTCGGCAGAGAGCATATTATCTACATCCTTTTCTTCCAGGCACAGGACTATGAAGGAGTCCTTTGTTTCGATCAAGGCGGCGAATTTGATATTTAGCTGGGCACATAGTAGTATGCCCAGTTCCTCCTTGCGTTTTTCGGATACGCCCCCTGGAGGGAGCGTGCCCGTATCCTGTTTCCAGTTGTCCTAGTCATTTGCTTTGGTCGTTCTCCGTGGCATCAGTCTTGTTGTGGTTTTACGGAAGTTACAGGCACCCTACCTATTCCGGGCGAGCAACCTAAACACAGGAATTACAGCACTCCCCACCGCCACTTGCTGGTCGAGTGGTCGTGGAGTGGTTCCTGTGTCACTCACCCAGGAGCCCCGTTAGGGGAACCTATATCCCTATTGTTGGTAAGTGCTCACTTATAGGCGTGAGCTTAAAGTGTACCTATTCAGGGGAGGGGTGGAGGATTATGGATTGCGACCCCCTTCCTAGGTGGACCCGCACGATCACGGTTTCCCAGGAAGGCTCGGCGGAGGGGTGGGTTCTGCTCCTACCCCCTTTCGTGTTCACAATCTCCTACAGTGGAGGTGAACAGTTACAGGGGGGACCCAAGGACGAATACACCTCTAGGGTGCAGGTCCCCAGGCCAGAGCGAAAAAGAAGGAAGATCAAAGAAAAGCAGCCAATGGTGCAAGTGACACCAGTGGATCGCGGCCCAAGTCCGCTGCAGAAAGCCGTTACAGATCTCCCAATCAGGGCCACCTCTGATCAGGAGTCACCCCTGATCAGTGGGGAGGCACAGAAAGGGCGTTGTCTGGAACGAGCCTCCTGGGTGTGTGAGTAATGGTGGTGAGGTGGTTGTTTTCGTTCGGGTCGTCAACGGTTAAAGACAGGCTGGCAGGCTTTAGCAGTGAAGGGTCAGAAGAGAGGTCCGTTCACGGCGAAGGCTGGCTGTCGAATGTGTGTCACGCTCACTGCACTTACATCTTAATACCCTTTCACTCCCCCTCTCAACATTGGCCCATCCACTCTTCTACTGACATCCTGCATTATCACCTCTACACCCCCTCGACCGCTCTCCCTCCCGAGTACACTCATCCGCCTCTACCGCCGTGGACGTCCCCGAGTGTTGATGTTGTCGTCCACACCTTCCCTGGTCGTAACTCCATCCAACTGCGGTATATGCTCAAACTTAATTGCCTTGAGCAGATTAATGATGTCGCCTCCTCTCTTACGACCTCCCATCCTCCTCTCCTCGTCTACTGTGATGGGTCTGTTACCATGCTGGGCAGCGCTGGGGCAGCTGTGTGGATTCCTGAGCACCAGGCCCGCAAGAAAATGTGGGTCCACGACTGGGCCTCCTCCACTGACACTGAAAGCATAGCCATCCTCGCGGGCATTCATGAGGGGCCGACCTATGCTCGCACTGAACGCCGGAACCTCCTTATAATCAATGACAGCACTTCTGCGCAAGCGAGGCTCAAATCACCCTCTCCCTCCTTCCCTGCACCCCAGCACACCCTAGTCGCCGTCGATGGGCTAGAACAAACTGATGACATCCGTGTCAAGTTTATTTGCATCCCGTCACATATAGGAATAACTGCCTGTGACACTGTTGATCGGTTTGCCAAAGAAGCGACACAAGAAGAAGATATTGAAGCAACCTTCGGCCTCTTCCTGAATCATTTAAGTCTCAAATACACGCCGCACAACGAGAAGCATTCGACGAACAATGGACACACCTCAAAACAACAGGGTAGCGCCACACCACGCCCCACGCCACTATGACGTTGTAACCTGTGACGACAACCGCCACTACAAAGAGTATCAATCCCTGACTCGATCTCGACAGATTATGTACAAGAGACTGCGCCAAGGGTACAGGTACAGTCATGTTCAAGATTCTTCGAACACTGCTGGAGACAGCTGGCAACTCATGGCCGTTTGTTTACTATACTACGTAATAAAAATTATGAATGAATGTAAAAATGATCGGTGATTGGAAACTTAGTTCCCCGTTGCTTAATTAATGGTTGGGCTTTGTTATTTCGCATTATATTATGCCTTTCTGCTTTTATATACTGTTAATTTGATTTTAAAATGGATAGAGCAATGAGCCAACCTATATGAATTTATATTTAGATAAATAAAAATAAGTAAAAATCGGTATGTTAAAGAACATCATGCATCGGGCACAGCCGTGTGCAGGCTGCTTATGAGGTTGCCTGTTTATCATTAATTTATACTAATATTGTCTTCAAACGTTTAATGCCTTTCGGGTAATTAATCCAGTTGTACTAAACCGATGCTAAACAAAACTTCCTTCTAAAGACGCTGATTTCTTGCAACACAAACTGCTGTTTTACTTACCTGTGTGTGCGTGTGGAGTGTGTGTGTGTGTGCCCATGTGGAGTGTGTGTGTGTGTGTGTATGTGTGTCAGTCTGTGTCTGTATTTAATAATGACGTTGTTCAATTGAAGGTGATGGTAATTAATCTTACGAACCATCCGTCTAATGGTGTGAATTAGTACTGTAGCATATGCCTAATACTTTTTCAAGCCATTATCTAGCAATATCATTGTCATTCCAAGACTATGAATATTGTAAGCAGCAAATGGCATTTCTTTCGTTGAGTGATTCTTTGCGCCCCCCCCCCTAATCCTTTTTTCTGACTTGTGTCGATTACGTCACGTCTTTTAAAAAAATATTAATTTTTTTCCAGAAATGTGTATGATGTATTATAAATTTGTATCTTATTTATTTATTTATTCGTTTATTTTTTATAAATGCATAATAAATATAAGTGTAACGCTGACGTTATTGGCGGGAAGGTGGAAGAGACAGAGGTGTTGTCAGTGCTGACTACCCTTTCACTCCCTCAATTGTAGAAGGACCCTGCCAACATGGAATACCACACGCAGAAAATCACTGAACGTGGAAGAATATAATCGGCATGAAAGAGGCTGGGTTTTCACCCACTGAAATTGCACGAAAATTGGGTTTTTCTCGGTTAACTGTATATTATTGGGTTAAGAGATGGGAAGAGGAGGGAAGTTTAAAGGACCACCACAGGACGGGAATGCCGCGCAGAACAACACTTGCACAAGTTGAAGCCATCCGGAATTTCGCTGAGGCCAACCCCTTCAAGACTTCATTTTCAATAAGAGAGGATCTACAATTAAATATTTCCCTTTTAACAATCAGGCGAAGACTTCACGAAGGAGGCATTCACCATAGAACTCCCGCCACCAAGGAGAAGTTAAATGAGCGACATCGCGAGGGCAGGTTGCAGTTTGCTCGACGGTATGCTGAAGAAGGCTTAGATTTCTGGGGAAGAGTAATATTCACTGACGAAAAAACTTTCTCATCTACCTCTCACGGAAGGTTGCATTGCTGGAGGAGGAACAACACCCGATATGCTAGACAGCATATTTATGAGGAAGCAAGGAGTGGGCAGGTGACTTGCAATGTTTGGGGATGGATATATTTGCACTGAGTTGGAGAGCTGACTGACATAGAAGGAAGATTCACAGCTGAACAGTATTTAGAAATACTCGAAGAAGTTATGCTTCCCTCAGTGCGTGCACATGCTTTCCCGTTTCCCGAAAACATCATTTTCATGCACGATAGGTGTCCTATCCATACCGCACGGATTGTAACGCGGTGGTTTGCAGAACAAAGAAATGTGCAAGTTTTAGACTGGCCAAGTAAAGGTTGTGACATGAACCCTATAGAGAACGTTTGGGGCAATATTGTGAACGTGTGGGAGCCAGCTGAAGAGAGAAGCAGGGTGCAGCTACAGGAGCATGCACACTGTGAGTGGGAGGTCCTGAGGCGGACATCGCAACTGATACACAATCACGTCGCCTCCGTTCCCAACAGGCTGCAGCAAGTAATCGAGAATGAAGGTGACTGGACTAAATATTAATGTGTTAGAAATAATTTTCCTATGTAATCAAAGTCACATACTGAATGCATCTGAATATCTGTCAAACTGTATAATAAATGTAAAGAAAACAATCTTCTTCTAATATCCCCACTTGTGCAGTATGTATTCAGGATGATTTAAGTCAAACAAATCCTAACATTATACTTATAATTAAGATGAAAGAGTACAGTATCATATATGATAAATATATTGCATGCGAAATAATTACTATAACTACCACGTTAGTTTTTAGTTTAACAAATTTATTGACAAAGCTTGCAGTTCAGTTTGCCTATTCTGAGTAATTCAGTCAGGTTTTGACACTGAGGGTGGTCTCACTTCTCACTGTCACGCAGGACAGAGGTTCATACACAAAGAAATACAACGTATTCATTAACAGCTATATATATATATATATATATATATATATATATATATATATATATATATATATATATATATATATATATATATATATATATATATATATATATATATATATATATATATATATCTTGATAAAATCACACGGGAAGATGGAAACAACGGAGTACCTTAGCTTTCGTCTTTATTCAAGACATCTTCAGAGGC
Organism: Homarus americanus; assembly: GCF_018991925.1. Taxonomy (NCBI): domain Eukaryota; kingdom Metazoa; phylum Arthropoda; class Malacostraca; order Decapoda; family Nephropidae; genus Homarus; species Homarus americanus. The sequence goes on along the minus strand of NW_024730668.1, from coordinate 13,202,943 downwards.
AACTGGATTACATGGACAGAGAGAGGCTTAAATATACAGGGTGACCTAAAAACATGAGGTCAGGTCAAAATGATGACATCCACTAATCCCCACACCAACACACACGTAGAGGAGCTTAAGAGAAGGGAGGTGACGTGACTAGACAAGTCAGGTCAGAAAAAAGGGGGCCCACAAAATAACTATCATACATCTAGATCAAAGGTTTTCCAAGCATTTTTAACCTTGGGCCACTGACAAATAAATTTATGTAACATATTATCAGTTTTGAACTGACCATCACTAAGGTTTATTGATTTTAATTCCTTAATCAAACTAGCTTCAACAAGAAGTCTTTCTGTGACACAGTGATGGTCAGTTCAAAACTAAAATTAAAACTTAATTTGAAGACCTGATTCTTTTGCTGCATGTTTGAGTCTGCAACTTTGTTGTGATAAGACACTCAATCCTAGTGATTGTACTTACTCAACATAGTGACGGTGTAATTACCATCACAGATTGTACGGGAAATTCCAACTTTGGAAAAAACAAATATTTGGCCTACCCAAATTTTGACTACTACCCGTGCGTCTACGTCCTGGATTGGCCAATCAGTGGTGCCCCACGGTGGCGTGATACATGCACGTTTACTGCGGTGCTCTGATTGGCTGACCGAACGTGGCGTGGTAGGTAGGCTGTTTCTACTCTCTAAGTCCTCTTCTTTCCTTTTTTCATCCCCCTCATGCACTCCGTTCTTTGAACGGGAGGCGGGACTTAGCGATACGGTCGATCCGGCAAGGGAACCTGTGATAGTGCAGGGCACCCCTTGTCCGGGGGTCACCGGTAGGTGGCAACTTTTTAGATATTACTATAGTCACAGGTAACCTGGGTGCAGAACCCTACGAGCCCGACGCCCGTCCAAGAGGGGGGGGCGGGGTCACTGCTCCCAGGCAGGAGCCCTGTGTTATAGGTAGGATTAGATGTAATCAAGAAGATGACAACTAGCATTAGAATAAAACATAGAGATAAGGGACACTCTATTGGAAAGGGAAAAGTGGCAGAAATCACTTACAACAAACTGCAAGTCCCACTAACTAGAATATTCAGCACCAATGAAGGTTTTAAAGTAATCTGTAAAGATGACTTTGATTCAGATAAAATCCTTTCAAAAGAAGCAAGAGATATATTTTACAATGAAGGCCTTATTGTTGTCATGCCACCAGAACAAAAAGCAAAAAGATCAGTTTTTGTTCGTCAAGTCGATCAAGAGATCGGGAGGAAGACATCGGAAGACCTGAAAGAAGAACTGGAACGCCAAAATAGGTGGATGAAGATTGAAGAAGTCATTAAGATAAAGGACTATACTCATGTTTTTAAGATTACTTTTGAAGAAGTGTCAATGGCTGAGAAAGTTTTACAACAGGGCTTTCTAATATTCAACATGTCAGTCACACCACATCAAATAAAGAAGGAGACATTCATCAGTCTGCAAACTTGCTTCTCCTGCTACAAATATGAAGAACACACAACGAGAGACTGTCCGGAAAAAGAAAAAAAGTACTGCTCAGATTGTGCAGGCGACGACCATACCTACACTGAATGTAAGAATACACATGTTGGCTGTCTCAACTGTAAGAGAAACGGGAATGCATACATAGGACATAGGACGTTAGCAATGGCATGCCCAATAAAAAAACACATGATAAAGTACAAGGAACAAGAAACAAGGAAAAAGGAACAAGACAAGAAGGATACGACATACGTCGAAATAGCAAGAGAGCGGTCCAAGAGGCTCATAGACCAGAATCCACCATATTAAACCTAAGTGAGCCAATACATGATAAGGTAATGATTAGTATGATCCATGCACATTTGCACAATATCATTGCACCCGGATCATACAATGAGGAATTAAGGAAAATGTTTAAATTGAATAACCTACCAGAGATGATATTTCCAGAGAATCCACAATCCGAAAAACTATTTCAGACAACATATGCAAGCGAACTGAGAGAAAGACTACATCAAGACGAACAAAGGTTTGAGCAAGGAGCAACAGCTGATACACAAGGAACACAAGCGACTGATAGAGATCCCAGACAAATGACTAGAAGTGACAAAGAGAAGATAGAAATAACAAAAGGACAGACTATAAGACAAAGGAGTAGGAGGAGAGAAGATAAGATGGAAACTGATCACAATATACAACCTGAATCTGCTGAAGATATTGGATTAAAAGTTATCACTACAACAAAACATGGAATCCCAACATCGAGACCAACAGGAGGGACAATAGTAAAAAACTGTGAAGGAGGGATATACAAGTGGATATATCAAGAAAAATCCCTAAGTGAAGATTATGTCTGGTCACTAATTACTACGGACAAACTAAAGATTACGGCCAAAGACTTTAAAATAGTAGACCCGTCAGAGTATAGAAGAGTCAGAAGCGGGAAACAGGATGATAGGTCTCCACTCCAACTGCCACAATCCAAGTATAAGAAATAATGGACAATAGACAAACAGTAAGAACTTTAAGAATAATACAACACAACGTAAGAAACTGGAAGACCGAGAGAATTAACCTAAGTAATATATATCGCGAAATTGACCCTGACATTATACTAATAAATAGTCACGGTGAGACAGAAAACAACAACATAAAACTCTTTAACTATTATGTAAACCAAAGAAATAAATCGGGCGAGAAAAATGACGGAGTAGCGATAGCGGTTAAAAGAAACTTAAAATTTAAACTAATTGATGACTTCCAGGATGAATTTCTAGCAATAAAAATAAATACAACTCAAGGAGACGTAATTATTGCTACTACTTATCTCCCACCGAGACGACCCTACTTACCTATAGAAGACCTATTAAAATTGGCTAACAATAGTCATCCGATGTACATCTTAGGAGACTTTAACGCCAGACATAGGTTTTTTGACAATACAAATAATAACGTCGTGGGAAACGCCCTTAATCAATTAATAAATTTAGGGAAAATCAATCATCTGGGTCCTAACTTTCCAACCTGGAGAAATCACAATACACAATCGACACCAGACAAAATTTTTACCAACAACAAAGCCTTTTTCAATTACCATATAATACAGGGACCTCTTACAGGCAGTGACCATCTGCCAATTATACTAACACTGTCAACAAGCCCCATACAGATACCAATAAAAAAGAGACTGAAAATGAGTAAAACAGACTGGGACAGCTTCAAAGACGACTTAAGTAATCACCACTCGATTAACCTACAAGGGAAAACAACAGAAGATATAGACTCAGAAATGGACAGACTGCACTCAGCAATAAAAACATCTATAACCAAACACACTCCTACTTCACACTTTAGAACATTACCCAACAACAGACTACCAGAAGAAGTTAAATTAATCCAGACCTATTACAATGAAATAAACAGGTATATGGAAAGACACGGCAGTAACAGATGGCTATATACGACACAGATAGCACTACAGATAAAATTAAGAGACGCATGTAAGGAAGCAAACAATAAAAAATGGAATGATATTATAATGGCGGCTGACATGACTAAAGACACAAAAACATTTTGGACTTCCATAAACAAGATGATGGGGCACAACAAGCAAAAAACACCATACATTAAAGACCAAAATGGAACAAAATTGCACGAGGAAAATGAACAAGAGTCAGCATTCAAAAGGGAATGGGTAAAAGTTTTTAAAATATCAGATGAGAAAGACGAAAGCTAAGGTGCTCCGTTGTTTCCCTTTTCCAGTGTGATTTTATCAATATATATATATATATATATATATATATATATATATATATATATATATATATATATATATATATATATATATATATATATATATTTCATTAGCCCAATAAAGCACGCGAACTTCTACATACAATCACACGGGAAAATGGAAACAACGGAGTACCTTAGCTTTCGTCTTTATTCAAGACATCTTCAGAGGCAACTGGATTACATGGACAGAGAGAGGCTTAAATATACAGGGTGACCTAAAAACAGTGCAAAAGAGGGCATGCAAGATTATTCTCTCCCCTTCCTACACCACATATCAAGAAGCGCTCAACACACTGACCCTTTCGACTCTCACTGACCATCACCACGGCCTCATCTGCAAATTTGGTAAGAAGCTTCTACACCATCCCCGACACCGGCCCCTACTACCACCTGAGATCCCCTGTCCGAGAATTGCTGTTCGACACCACAACCGCATCCAGCCCATACGTGCACGAACTGATCGCTATAAGAACAGCCCAGTCCCAACCATTGTAAAAATTATCAATAACATGTAATAAATCAGTGTATTCACTCCCAGTAAACACTGCTCCCTACACTGTCACTATGTTGAAATGAACTGTAGTTTGAGCTGATCCCCATCTAAGTTACTATATGTCTTATTTGTGTCACTTATGTCACTTGTATATTATTTGTAATTCGTAACCCATTCCCCAAATATGTAACTGTATATTTTCAGCCTTCTGGCTGCCAAGCTCTTTCAATAAACCGTTAATTATTATTATTATTATTATTATTAATGATGACATCCACTAATCCCCACACCAACACACACGTAGAGGAGCTTAAGAGAAGGGTGGTGATGATATTACTCAAATAGTATCATACCCAGGAAAATCAACTCAATTTATGGCACTCTACACGGTAAGAGCGATAAAAAACATAAATGATTTTGAGAAAAAATGGAAAATCAGGACAAATAAGAACAAATTCAAGATAATACCAATAGCCAAGATTAAAACAAGTCCAGTAATAGTCGACCAGGAACTATACCCATACGACACTGAAGGTAGGATGCTTGGATTAAAACTAACAAAAAGAGGATATATAACATACTTAAAAGATAAAGAACGACAGGCAAGAATAAGATTATCAAAAATAAAACGCTTTAAGAACTTTAGCATTAATAACAAAAGAAAGATTTATATTGCCCTTGTCAAATCAATTATGGACTACCCACCCATCCCATTGAACACCCTTAGTAAAACGTGCATTAAAAAGGTTACAAACAGTACAAAATATAGCCCTCAGATTTATATATAACATAAAATATACAGACCACATCAATAATGAACAGCTACACAAGAGAGCAAACCTCTTAGCAATCAATGTAGATATACACAACAAAGCTGTAAATATTTGGAAAAAAGTGACTGAACTTAACACAGAAACATATCAAAACTGGATAAATAATATAGACAACGAAGAATTCCAAGAACACAGTTGGTTTAAATCAGCCAGGAAGAAAGTAATTGAACCATCTCCTGCCCCAATATACATATAAAACATTAATAGAGAGAATAAAAGATGAGAGTGACCTACCAGCTCCACAAGAACCTGGCAGGCCTCTCCATACAGTGTACCTTTAGACTAACATAACTAATATTTAACATTTAACATTTAACATTGAACTAACATCTTAGTAAAAAAAAAAAAATGTGACTACCCTCCCAGCTACACAAGGACCTGGGCGGGCTCACTAACTCCGAAAAAAATAAAATAAATAATAATAAAATAATAATAATAATAATAATAATAATAATAATAATAATGTGATTACCCTCCCAGCTATATCAGCCAGGAAGAAGTAATTGAACCACCTCCTGCCTCAATATACACATTTCTACATAAAACATTACTAGAGGAATAAAGATGAGAGTGACCAACCAGCTCCACTAAGAACCTGGCAGGCCTCTCCATACAGTGTACCTTTAGACTAACACAACTAACACTTAACTAACACCAAAAAAAAAAATGTGACTACCCTCCCAGTTACACAAGGACCTGGGCGGGCTCACTAACTCCAACAATAACAAAAATAATAATAATAAGCAGCATTATATAAATAAACCAATATTAATACAAAGGTCTGACGACCCAAGGGAGCAGAACAAAGACAAAACACCAATAAGAAAGATGAAGCGATCTGGTTGAGCCCAGATTCTTTCTACTCCTACTGTATTTCAGTTTCACCACTTTTTCTTCAATTCCTAATAATCTTCTTTCACCTCTTAACTAATGACTTCGTATCGTATCGTATCGTATGTAATCCAGTTGCCTCGAAGATGTCTTGAATAAAGACGAAAGCTAAGGTACTCCGTTGTTTCCATTTTCCCGTGTGATTTTATCAAGATATATATATATATATATATATATATATATATATATATATATATATATATATATATATATATATATATATATATATATATATATATATATATATATATATACAAATAAATCACTGTGGTGGCGTGGTTATCAGCATATATATATATATATATATATATATATATATATATCCCGGTATATGCCCACAATCCTGACCTTTTCTTATCACTAAATTTTGGTAGTTATTACGAAATATCTACCAATCAGATTCAGTTTACCTTGGCGTCAATGTTCAGCTGTTGCTTCTGCGTGCATATGTATCCCGCGTATATATACTGCACACCAGTCGCGCTGCTGTAGACACGTGCTGGGGAACACTGAGGCGAGCCCTGCAGTCTCAACTTATTCTAACCTACATAAGGTATTTCTTCTGTGTTTCCTTCAGTTTAAGCTTAATATTATATTCGAGACTAATCCCTCATATAGAATATAGACATTTTGATTGTTGAGATATCAAATTCTTGAGTTTTTTTTCATAACCAATATTAAAGTCGATTTATATATATATATATATATATATATATATTTTTTTTTTTTTTTTTTTTTTATAAAACCACACAGGAAAAAGGGAAACAATGGAGCACCTTAGCTTTCGTCTTTATTCAAAAAATCTTCAGAGGCAACTGAATTACAAGGACTGAGAGAGAGACATGTACACAGGGTGACCTTACAAAACATGACTGAATTTTTTTGTAAGGTCACCCTTTGGTGGATGCTAAGTCCCATTGTCCTTAAATCATATCAATATTGTCTCCATATCACAAGTCGTGCGAGACACGAGTACCAATATATTAGTGTCTGGCCGCATGGGCCTGGGACTAGGCTTGTCGCCTCCTTGGGTGTAATAAACTTATTAAATAATAATATTAAGCCCAGCATGACTGAACAGACGCTCACAAGCAGCAAATGCAGGTAGGAGGGTGTTAACCTTGAGAGATAAATCACATACTGTCGGGAAAGACCTTAGTAGCGCCTTTCCCGTACTCAGATAAAATGGCACAACAAATTTCACTTCGAGCTCACAAACCACAAACAAACTAACGAGCCTGTGTTTGAAGCTATCCAGCGTAGTCGAGTTAATAATGATGTTTGGTAACTTGCTATATCACCTTTGTTTAGCCCTGACTTCCATTTATACTCCTCGATCATATCTCGTGTTTTAGTTTGATACATTTGAAAGAAACCCTTGCGATTTGACTTCACCTTCCTTGCTACCTTCAGTTCATTATTCCTCTTTGCCTTTCTTATCTCGGTCTTAACCCTACCGGCCAATACCTTATAATAATCTCGGAGGTAAACTTCACCACGATTTATTCTCCTACCTATAGTCTTCCTTTGTCCAATAATATTCTTTAAATAAATGTTTATCCATTTAGGGTCATTGTTGTTTGATGTGAGTTTTCTATATGGTATTGTCTGCCTTTGTGCATTAAGTAACTCATTATTTAATTTGTTGTAGCACTCGTCAACCTCAAATGTCGTGATCAGGTCATCCGCAACTGTCATATTTTGTGAGGTTATCGTTGTCAGGTCTCCAGGTAAAGTGAGGTCGTCCTCTGTGGGTACATTGTGTTAGGTCACCTCTTGTGAGGCCATGTTTTATGTTATGTCGTTGATATAACTCTAAGTAAGTTTCAGTAACAAACGTTATCAAATTTTAGCGAAAACATGCCAATAAAAATTAATGTGCCATTTTTCCTAGTCTCGTGATAATGCCTTTTTTTTCGGTGCCATATTTTCCTACATTCCGCCATTCCATCCCCTTTACCTCCAGTTGAAGATGATTATTGCCTCCAGAGTGACTGATTCCTCACCGTGAACTGTGCCTCTTATTGGGGTGTGGCTGTGGTGATGTCACTTTCGAACCTAATTGATGAATGACCGCATTTTTTTACACCACGTAACATCTGTCGGGTACTGGGGGAGTGGGCAATGGTACTTAGTTATTGAAGCAGAATTTTAAATACTTAGTCTCACACTTATATATAGATGCAGGCTTTATATCCAAGACGGAATTATGTAACGCATTTTAGAATCACCATCTCTTTGAAATTCATTTTAGGTACAGGTATATGCAAGAGCAACTGACGCCCAATGGGAAGACCAATCCCCTTAAGGAAGGGTGGGGGGGAACATAAGAACATAAGAAAATAAGGAGTCTGCAATAGGCCGGTTGGCCTGTGCATGGCAGCTCCTGTCGAGAGTTATTACCACTCTCTATCATCCATGAATCTATCTAGCCTCCTTTTGAAACTTTCCAGAGTTCCCGCACTTACTACAAAGTTGCTAAGCTTGTTCCACTCGTCCACCACCCTATTTGTGAACCAGTTCCTTCCTATCTCCCTCCTAAACCTTTTAAGAACTTTATCTATATCCCCTTTATTGATTCCTTTCACCCACTTAAATACTTCTATCATATCTCCCCGCACTCTTCGTCTTTCTAGGGAATGCAAGTTAAGTTTCTTTAACCTATCCTGATATGGAAGGTTTCTAAGTCCCGGAATCATTTTTGTCATTCTTCGCTGCACCGACTCTAGTGAATTTATATCCATTCTATAATAGGGGCACCAGAACTGAACCGCATAATCGAGGTGCGGCCTGACTAGCGCAAGATATATGGGGAAGGGGGGAATAAGAGGGTAGGCTAGGTGAGGTGGGTGGTCAAGGTGCTAATGAACACAAGAAGATCAAAGGGAAAGTCCGCTGTCATGGCCACTACCATCTAACCTGAACTGACGTTCCCCTCACGACACCTCTACTGTAGGTATGTGACTGCGTGGTGACTCACCCACACCCATACCGTCCACTTCACTGCTCCAGCCACACCATACCCCCACCCACATAACTCTTTTACTATGGTTAATAATTAATTGATTAGTTAAAAATATATACTATTAATTTGCATGTAACGAGTAACAATTTTTTTTCAACTGACTTGTGTAAAGGTAGTGTATTACAAATCAATAATTTGGTAAAAGTAAAAGTGCTAAGGATTTTGAGTATTTTTATAAAAAAGTAAATATCCAAAATTTTTATTTTAGTGCGGTACTCAAGGAAATATATTTACTTACTTTACAACTCGGGGCTGGTGTTTAGAAAAGAAAACAACCTTGAGAACCGTACGTTTGTCTGTGGTCCTAGTTAAAATATTTAGTGATATGTATGTATATGTATATATATATATATATATATATATATATATATATATATATATATATATATATATATATATATATATAATAAATCACTGTAGGTGCGCGTGATCCAAGTATATGCTGTTAACCACAAGGAAAAAGAAAACACGAAGTTCCCAAGCGCTTTCCTGTAATTCACATCTTCAGGGGTGTTTTCTTTTTCCTTGTGGTTATCAGCATATACCTGGATCACGCGCACCTACAGTGATTTATTTGCATACAAATATATATATATATATATATATATATAACAGTCTAAAGCACCTTACTTATTCAGCTAAAGCAAGTCACTTCCAAGAAGCAGATCTAAACGAACCATATTAGGTTAAGTGTCGTTTGAGAAACTTTGTAAATCCCAGTAAAAGAGCATAAAAGTAGATAACTAAAAGTAATCTAAGGTGAGATTGTAACTGAAATAGTTTTGATGAATTATAAAAAAAAAATCTCTTTTATTAAGGAAACGTGAAAATCGGTCTGCAGGGTAATGGGTGAAGAAACATTTCCAGAGCTCGTATAGTGTATTGTGTTGGGATCAAGGGCAAGGACTAAGTCTTATCATCTTATTGGTGGCATGTGAACTAAGCTGTTGCGTCACCAGGAATGTAATTACTGCAATCAATCAATTAATTTATCTTATCATGTTAAATTGCGTCATGGTGGGCTGGTGGTTCGTATTTTGAATGGCTACAGGAGCGTGACAGAAAAATACAACGGTAAGAAATGCACACTCCACAGAAAGACAAATGAGGATGATCTAAGGACAATAATTATTAAAACCATGTTGAAGTTCTTTATCTAATGTTGATTAAAATTACTAAAATGAACCAGGAGACCTAGTTACTGTAAGAAGCATTTAGTGCATATTAGAAGGAACCCTATGTAAAGCTGTTACTACTATGGTAATGAAATATTTAAAATAATGTAGCGCGCTGAGACAGAGGGGAGGCGAGAGGTGACTTCTCGCCCCTCTTAGCTGTGCAAGGGAGCAAATAACTAAAGATGATTGGCTTGGTGTGTCTTCGGGTAGATGTGCTGTATAAAAAATCAGAGAAGATTTTTATACTTATACGTGTACCTTTAATATAGATTGGATATTTCAAATAAACAGGAAATATATAATTAAATAAGGTAGAGCGATAGATTATGGGAATGTTAATTTGGCGGTAAAAGTTACTGAATTTTAAACACTTTTTAGACACGTGCAAGAAGGGAAAAAATCTTAATAAAATATGATAGACAAAGTTGAACTAAAGTGAACCTACAGTATATTTTCAGTTATTGTCTCTGCTTAAATGTGTACAGTTGCTGAGATACAAATCGGTTTTAATTATAAAGTTATCAATTTGGCAGGAAGCATAGTGTTTAATAAGTTTACAGGTACCTCATATTATTATCTTCTTCCTCAGCCTTTACATCATGATAATTATAAAAGAACTGTCTTCGTGTACATTGGTCAATTTATATTACAAAACTAGATGTTGAGAACAAACTAAAACCCTATAGTTGTTCATGATAAAATATGATACTCTTGCTTGACAGAACCATACCGATGGAGAGACGAATTAAAAAGCCTAAGTTTGAGATCGCTGACCGCGCCAGGATCGTTCGGATGTGGCTGGCAGGCCTACCTGCAAGGGACATATCTCATAAGACCGGGGCCAGCCTCTCCACGGTGTACAGGTGGATCAGGAGATGGGAGGAGGAAGGCACAGTGGAAACCAAACCATACAGTGGAAAGTCCGTCGGGGCCCCGTGGCAGGAAAACGAAGCTTTTCTGCCAGCAACACATCCACAGCCGCTAGTCACGACCCTCAGTGTCCCTAATGCTCTCCAGCTGAACTACGGTTACAAAACAACAGATAACCATTACACTGAGGGTGCATTTCCAACAACACTTCCCTTCCCGTACGACCACCTCGTCCAATATGACTGTGGGATAAGGCTGAAACATAGCTTTAATCCTTAAGGATTTACTTTGTGTGGTCAATGGGGAATATAAGTGTCTTCTGCCACTTGTAACTCCTTGTGTTTAAAAGAGTAATATATTTAAACTGCTTCAGAGAAGTAGGAAATATTTTTTCACGGGCCAAAAAAATGAAATTAAAAAAAAAGTGATAGGTTTCAGGGTTTCTGAAGAACCATTTGAATAATGAAAGAAAACAACCAATATGATTTAATGGCTCGTATAAAAACATAAATCGTAAAACGTTGATAGTCTTCGTCTCTGCAATATATTTGAGCCAAGATAATTCGAAGGTAAAAGTAAATAAAAATATATATGCTTAAAGGAATGTTATGACTTACAGGCAAGTGCAACATGTGGCGTAAGTTTGTATCACATTAAAGAACAATGGCAAGGCAGAGCTGAATTTGAATTATAAAGACACTCAGTGTCTCGGAATAAAGAACTTATCTATATTTAATAATTTATAATTATTGACAAATTTTAGTTTTTATGTTTCTAATCACATTATAAATCTTAATAAATTATTACTGTTGTAATATATATAAAGACGAAAGCTAAGGTACTCAATTGTTTCCCATTTCCCTGATCAATGAATTCCGGGCTGCAAATTCTCAAAGCACGTAAAAACATTGATGAAAATACTGACTGTTTGACTCTATTATGGTGGGCAGAATAATAATGAATGTATGAACACACATTAGTAGGTTTTCTATAAATACTGAACTTAAAAGTGTTACCTATTCTGTGGATCAGACAGTCTAGGAATGGCAATTTACAGTCTTGCTCTAATTCCACAGTGAATTTGATCGAGGGGGCTAAGTTGTTAAGTTGTGGCAGGAAAGCTTTTAGGTCCTCCTTACATGGCCAGAGACATAATACATCATCAACATATCTAAACCAGACTGCTGAGGGTGGTAAAATATTACTTAATAGTTTCTTTTCAAAGAATTCCATATATAGGTTGCTTAATACAGGTGAGAATGGATTACCCATTGCCATACCAAATTCTTGAGCATAATATTCTCCATTGAATTCAAATTTACAATCCCTAATACATAGTTTGATGAGTTCGATGAAGTTGTCTTTCGAGACAGGCAATGAAATATCATCCAGGGAATCTATGAGGAACTCCAGTAAATCATCAACTGGGAACTTTGTAAAGAGTGATGTTACATCAAAACTGACCAGTTTAAAATCATAATTAATGTGTAAGTTATTGAGTTTATCAACCAGATCGATATTATTCTTAATATCAGAGTTAGAAATGTTGCCAACTAGGGGATTTAGTAAAGAAACTAACCATTTAGATAATTTATGAGAGATTGACCCAACTGAGCTGATGATGGGTCTTGCTGGGTTATTAGGCTTGTGGGTCTTGATTACACCGTACATGTATGGCAGTGGAGGGGACTGCTGCGGTGCTTTTTGAAGATTAGTTGGGTCATTACCTAATACCTGACCATTGTGGACTTGATCTCACCCTCCTCTGTATATATATATATATATATATATATATATATATATATATATATATATATATATATATATATATATATATATATATAAAATCACACGGGAAAATGGAAACAACGGAGCACCTTAGCTTTCGTCTATATTCAAGACATCTTCCGAGGCAACTGATTACATGGACAGAGAGAGGCTTAAATATACAGGGTGACCTAAAACATGAGGTCAGGTCATAATGATGACATCCACTAATCCCCACACCAACATACACGTAGAGGAGCTTAAGAGAAGGGTGATGACGTGACTAGACAGGTCAGGTCAGAAAGGACCCACAAAATAACTATCATACATCAAGATCAAAGGTTTTCAAAGCATTTTTAACCTTGGGCCACTGACAAATAAATTTATGTAACATATTATCAGTTTGAACTGACCATCACTAAGGTTTATTGATTTTAATTCTTAATCAAACTAGCTTCAACCAGAAGCCTTTCTGTGACACAAGATGATTTGAATACTTCTAAGCTTTTTTCCCAAGCAATGGGGTGATTATTATTCCTAACATGAACGAACAAGGCACTGCTTTCAGATGCAGTTCTGATATTACAGGCCAAATATCTAATTCACATATACGCAATAGTAGTGATTTAATTGATAAACTCAAGAAACACAACGAACCTTGCGAATTAATAAGTTTTGATGTAAATTCACTGTTCACTAGAGTACCTGTGAAAGACTTACTTTCATTTCTTAAAGATAAATTACAACTGCTAGATTTAACTATTGAACATGATACTTTCCTGAAATTGATAGAGTTATGTGTAACTGACAATGTGTTTAGAGCAAATGGGAAGTTCTACAAACAAATATTTGGCATGAGCATGGGTAATTGTCTTTCTGCTCCTCTAGCCTGTATTTATATGGAGTTTTTTGAGTCTAGATTACTACCCAATATAGTGGACTTTATTCCTCCTTGGTATAGATATGTAGATGATGTTCTTTGTCTTTGGCCTAAAAACAGTGACCCATTGGAATTTTTAGACAAGCTTAATAATATTGTCCCTAGTATCACATTCAAAATTGAAAGAGAAATAAATGAATCCCTTCCATTTCTTGATATGCTTATCATGAGAAATGGCCAAAACTATAAATTTAAGGTATATAGAAAGCCCACACAGGTAGACAGTTTCATTCACTTTTTATCGAATCACCTGGAGTCTACCAAAATGTCAGTTTTTTCTGCTATGTTCCTAAGATGTCTGCGTATTTGTGACTCTGAATTTATTGACGATGAATTTAAACACATTCGTTCTATTGCACAGAAACTTGGGTACCCTTCTGTGTTTGTTGATCGTTGCTTTAAAAGGGCTAAAAAATCCTTTCATTCCTCTCAAACCAGACAAGTTCCTACACTTAAGAATATTTTGACTCTGCCCTATCGTGATGAATTTGTCCCGTTAGTTCGGTCCCTCAAGCTTCTAAATATTAATGTTGTTTTCAAGTATGACTCAACCATTACCAATATGTTAATAAGGAATAGCCCAAGTTTGAATGTAAATGGAAGTGTTTATTGTATTCCATGTAGCAAATGTAATTGTAATTATGTAGGTCAGACAGGAAAAACACTGCAGCTCAGAATCAAACAACATAAGTATAATATCAGAACTGCATCTGAAAGCAGTGCCTTGTTCGTTCATGTTAGGAATAATAATCACCCCATTGCTTGGGAAAAAAGCTTAGAAGTATTCAAATCATCTTGTGTCACAGAAAGACTTCTGGTTGAAGCTAGTTTGATTAAGGAATTAAAATCAATAAACCTTAGTGATGGTCAGTTCAAAACTGATAATATGTTACATAAATTTATTTGTCAGTGGCCCAAGGTTAAAAATGCTTTGAAAACCTTTGATCTTGATGTATGATAGTTATTTTGTGGGTCCCTTTTTTCTGACCTGACCTGTCTAGTCACGTCATCACCCTTCTCTTAAGCTCCTCTACGTGTGTGTTGGTGTGGGGATTAGTGGATGTCATCATTATGACCTGACCTCATGTTTTTAGGTCACCCTGTATATTTAAGCCTCTCTCTGTCCATGTAATCCAGTTGCCTCTGAAGATGTCTTGAATAAAGACGAAAGCTAAGGTACTCCGTTGTTTCCATTTTCCCGTGTGATTTTATCAAGATTTATCTTATCCACGTTTTCATTGTGGATTTACATGAAATATATATATATATATATATATATATATATATATATATATATATATATATATATATATATATATATATATATATATATATATATATATATACCTTATTTTGTACTTCTCCTTAGTCTGTACTCACCCCTGAAGATGTGAATTACACTTTTGGGGAACTTCGTGTGTTTTCTTTCTTTTCTTGTATATATATATATATATATATATATATATATATATATATATATATATATATATATATATATATATATATATATATATATATACATACAGAGAGAGAGAGAGAGAATTACATAAAGAGGTGAGCATAATAAAACTAAATGCAGTCCGCACTTCCAGGTCAGCATGGAAACTCTTCATTTATATATAACAACATTGGCAACAGTGCTGGTATGCGCTATTGGTACAGACGGTGAAGACACTAAGCAGCAGGTGGACGAAGATGTGGGCATGATGTTGAGTCAAGTTGTGGACCACAATATCATCGGCTGTCATTTGATAATCCTTACTACTGCAGAGCATTCACACCTGTTCTCAAGTATACTAAGGTGTGGTACCAGATTATAACGTGTACCTTTCTACCGTCCATATATATATATATATATATATATATATATATATATATATATATATATATATATATATATATATATATATATATATATATATAATCAACGACCTCACCAGCAAGGAATCGAACCCTCGACCTACTGGGTGTGACTAGTGTCCTTGTGGCCTAGCCGATAAGCGTTCCCTAGTCACACCCAGTAGGTCGAGGGTTCGATTCCTTGCTGGTGAGGTCGTTGATTATATGTTCAAAGTCCGCGTGTTATATGGACTAAAAA
Organism: Homarus americanus; assembly: GCF_018991925.1. Classification (NCBI taxonomy): domain Eukaryota; kingdom Metazoa; phylum Arthropoda; class Malacostraca; order Decapoda; family Nephropidae; genus Homarus; species Homarus americanus. The sequence continues at coordinate 13,187,067 of NW_024730668.1, read as the reverse complement.
TGAAGTGTATATATATATATATATATATATATGGAAACCTCTATAATTATTTGATGATATAGCAATAATAGCTTTATAGATTGCGTCTATATTTCTTAAGTACGGTTAAGAACCACAGGGAATTTTGTTTTTGTCCATATTACAAGACACTTTCGCAAAATCACATCATCCAGTTACAAATTAATGCAAACCTGTTTCTCAGAGAGGTGATTCTTGGTATAGACTTTGACGTGGTAGTGGAGGCAAGGTGGGTGTTGTTTCTGGACCAGCTGGCCCAGCACCACCGTCTCCAGATATATAACTACGCAAATTTCTGCCCTGCAGACACATGAGTGCAGATGTGGTGGCTGGCGTGGTAGTGGAGGCAGGGTGGGTGTTGTCTCAAGACCAGTTGACCCAGGACCACCTACTTCAGGGGCTGTGGGGGGACAGTAAGACCACCTGTCGTGCTATCATCCTCGACGTCACAGAGAGTAATAATACCAACTTGGCCCTCAGGTAATTTTCACAAAGAAATTAAGATTCTGTTCCCGTAAAACTACTTAGATTCTCAGTCATATAATATACTATTTGCAAAAGTAAATAGGCAATCACACGTAAAAATTCCCATTCATTCAATGTTACACAGACCTACATTGCCATCCTCATAGCATTGTCGTGGTGTGATTGGTGTAAAAACGGAACCCTTGCGTTGAAGCCAAAGGGTAGAGTTGGGTTGGAAACCTCATAGCGTACGAAGTAGAAATCCATAAACACTTATGTGATTTTTTTTAGGGTAATCGTAAACAAGTATTATAGTAAACCTCCTCTGTAGGTTACTAGAGTCATCTGGATTGTGGAAGATGTCTGAGACGCGGGTGGTGATAATTGGCTGGACGGCAGGAGTGAAGGACGTCCTCCTCCACCATAGTCTCCGTAACACCGTCCACGGCCTCTACTTGGCCCTCCACGACCTCGCTATCCTAACTCCACCGAACCACCGCGACTCACGACTCAGGAAGGTTCTCCCACAGGAGGGTTAGTACGTCCTTTTTTTTTCTTAATATTTCCTTTATCATTTGTTAAAATTATAAAGAATGTTAAACCTGGTGTGACGCTGCACGAAGTGAATTCATTATGTCACGGTCTTGTTGTATGTGCGGCTGCATATTGGTGATCGGTTCCGTTGATGTGAATTATACATTTGTTATAGAATCTGGATATAAGTAGCCTTTTCAATCAACACAGCATCAAATATTGAGGGTGTGTCGGTGTACCGTCGCTGTCTGTACTGCAACAACGGGAAGGCGGACGTACAGCTCATATATCATTGGAACCACACTTCACCAGTTCAGCAAGCTAAAGATCTTTTTACTGGTGAGCAAGAAGCATATAAAGTAAATATTTACCTTATAGAATTATAATGCAAAACTATAAAGATTTGTGGATGTCTTCAGAGCAATAACAGTCTCTTTAATCCCATGAGTAAGGTAACCGCATTGCCTGGATACTGTGTCACTACGTTCAAAAGAATGAGTAATCATCTTTAAAAGAGTTAAGTTCTCATACTCAAGGAAATTGTAATTCTAATCAACGTGATAAGTAAACTTATTAATTGGAATAATTTATTTTCTGATTTAAATGGATCTCTCTTATTCTCTAATGCATGACTATAAGGAGAAAACCAATTTAGCAATTATAATTTTTGTCAGGAAAAGGATCTCTGGTTTTCTCCAAAGAGCAATGTGAGATCTTGGTGATTTATTCCTCTACAGAGCAGTTCCTGAACTTTATGGGTCACAAATTCAAGATAGTAACAGTGTCGTACTTCCCCTACATCGCCTACAAGAAAGACAGCGAGAGTAAGGGAACCACAGTAACTCTCACGGACTCACTCGATGCTCGCTTACTCGACACTTTCTCTCATAAACTCAACTTCACGTGAGTGCTGGAATATCTCTTTCCCCTGAAAATGTTATGCCAGACAAATCTTTGTTAATTAGTGTAAATTGAACTAATATTCATTGTGCTAAGTATGACAATTTTAAATACACAATATATGACGATGTGTTTTATGTCTACTATGAGAAAATAGAAATGTACAGTTCCTCTCACTTGTGAGTTTACAGGGGCTCATCAGGTTTTGTGCAGTGTGGCAGAGCTGTATTTGTTTATAGGAAACTAGCAATAGTAAACATACTATGAAACCAAAGTAAAAAAATAATATAACAAACATATAATTGTAAAGATTTGTGGAATGTTTATATGTTTGAAAATATATGCATTAAATAGACTGTTATTAGATCGTATCCCTTACCTAGTGGACGGTGGTATGGCGAGGTGAAGTGGCGTAAAGAGAATGTGGGATGCTGGGGGGCAGCAGGGAGGCAGGAGCCCTTCTACCTACAGTAATGGTATCCGCGAATGATAAACTATTAACACTCAATTGAAATTTAATTTTATTTCTATTATTTTCCTCATCTTCTATATTATGTAGATAACCTTCATACTGTTCATGTTAAACGTTGGCCATAGTGTGAACAAGAGAGTACTCTGCAGTGTAGAGGCTTGTAGCAACACAGTATGTAGTCCTGTAAAAAAATTATTTTAAACCTTGAAAACCTGTAGATTAAAAAAATAAATGGTGTCATTTTTCTGATGGGATATAAGGTCGTATTTGTCCAAAGAGGTAAGCGAGGAAAAAATCGCTGGACCCATGACCCACTGAGTGTCTAAGGTAATAAGAGATCAAATACTACCATTTGGGTTCAAAGTTAAATGTGGTCTTAGCGGCTTTACTCTGTAGTCAGCCACATTAAGAATGCTTTTCCTTGTTTCACCTGAGTTATCCCGTTTTGCTGAAGAAGTTGGAAGCTTTGCTAATCTGAAATATTACAAAAGAACAAAACACCCGGAGTTCTCTACAACTATTGTCAGCCTTCAATATGCTGATGTACAGAAGTTGCACAATGTTATTGCTGACTGAAATCCATTTTTTCAGGAAATATATTCTTTTAAACTTGGTAACAGGAGGTGTAATGCCAGAAAATGTCAAGCATATGTGCATATGAAGCTGGAAAATAAAGGGTTGGAAATTTTGTCAAACAACGCATTGTTGGTCCAGTAGGCATCTGGGAAATGATGACCGAGGTTAATGTTCTGTCATGGAAAGCTGCAAATAAGACTTCAACCATCAAATTAACTTCACAAGTTATAAACTTAAGCAGAACAGATCTTTGTTTGCTAGACTGATATTCATCGCAAGACCCGTGATGAAATTTATCTACAAGAGGCAATTGGCATGTATGAATCCACTTGTCTGCCAAGATCTCTCTTCTCCCCAGATTCTGTCCTTGTTTACCAAGACAAAAGCAAGCTCATGGGTCTCCTTGAAGCAGTTCCAAAACGTGAAGAATCTATTGATGTTCAAAGCATCGCAGATCCACAAAAGGAACCATGTCATGAGACTATCACCAACGATGGCATGGCATTAGTTGACGAACTGTTAACATTGTCTGTCAAAAAATGTGCAGAGTTTGCAAACTACTTCATCAAAACATTATCAGCTAAGGCAAAAAGTTATGATGCTTTGCACCTTGTATTTGATCGTTATGACGTAGGCCACTCGTTAAAACAAAGAACAAGAAACCGACGCTATGGCAAGGAAGCAAAGGCATACATCAATGAAACCACAGATTCAACACATATTAAACTTTCACCCAAGAAGTTATTCAGCAACGACAAGACAGAATCATCATTGACCACCTATCTAGGAAACAAAGCACTGCTTCTGTTCCAGTCAAGCAAAACCTCATTTGTGCTATCAACAAAGAACGGTGTTATGTCAAATGGTGAAAATGTTGAACGGTTGAAAAGTAACCCTGAGGAAGCAGCTGCTCTGCATCACAGAAGGGCAGCACAGTACATATCATGTCACCAGACATTGATGTGCTTGTTCTAAGCATATTAAAGCAGCCTTAACTTGGAGAAAATGCAAGTATGATAGCAGGAACTAGTGAGCGACGACACAGTGTTTCTTTCAAATCCATAAATGATGCTATTGGGCCAAGTTTTCATGCCTTCACAGGATCTGACTGCACGGAAAATTTGCTGGCAAAGGAAAGAAAATATGTTAGAGCACTTTGATGAAATCTAACATAAAGGTCCTAGATGCATTCAAGATGCTCATTAGACCAAATGTCCCTCCTGCAGACATGTATATTGGTCTACCAAGAGGAATTTGTATGTAAGTTCTACTGTCCACGAATGACTTTCACTGAACTGTCTAAACTTAGATGGCGTCTCTTCAACGGAGGCAGAGGCCGGAAAACCTCAACCGACTGCAGCAACTCTAAAGTATCATATATTGAGAGCAAGGTACCAAGCCCTTCTGTGGTCTTGTAATGCAGAGAGTGAATTGTTTTCACCATTGGAGCATGACTGGAAGATTGAAAATGACTGTTTCATACCAGTAATATTAGACGTGCCACCAGCTCCAGAAGCTATCATAGAGCTTGTTAAATGTGGATGTGGTGTCAGCAAATGTGGATCGTTGTGATGCTCATGCAGAAACAATAATATAGCATGCACGGAGATGTATAACTGTCAAGCAGACGATGAGAAATGCCAAAACAAGGTGAAGGAATCTATGTTTTACACAGAAGAGTCTGATGATGATGACTGAAACAATGTGGTAAATAATAGCTTGTGACTTGTATACATATGATGTATAATACTATAAACAAACAATAAATTCAAAATGGATGTTCTAAGCTTTTCAGATAATGGTATTATGTATATGTTTAATTTCCAGTATTTGTCTTAAGCAACCATTGTGATCATGTAACACTACATTTTGTTATGTTATTAGTCATGTTTTAAGTTACTTAGGACTTAATGGTAATACCTTAGTGGTTGATTACGCCGCTCTTTGATAAAATTTCTTTCATGGCATAAAATTTATAATAAACCGTTCAGAAGAAATGACAAAGTTGTTTTTATGAATCTACATGTTATAAAGATTAATATGATGTTTGGTTTGAATTTAATTGAACTGATTCTTTATTTACATGTGCTTGTTGCTTCGTAGAACAATCTACTATACTATACTAGCACAGTAAATAAAACATGTAATAATAATATGAGTGCTTTCAATCTGTCTCAGTATCCGAGGTGCGTGTCACGTCTGGTTGTGTAAGGATGGTAAACTGTAAATGAAAATATGACTTTTTCTAAGCACAACTAATATAAGTTATATAAATGTCCTTATCTGTAAAGTAATCAGGACAAAGCGAGGGGCGGGAATTTACTGATCTTTGATAACATACCGTAAAGAGTGTTTGACACTTGTATCATTTAAGAAAATTTATTTAGTTGTCATTTCAGACATTTTATTTTTTTAAACCAGTTAGAAGGTAACAATATGTGTTGAATATGTTTCTAAATAAATTATGTGTGGTGAAGGAGATTTCATATTTATGCCCACCACTTTTATTAAAATGGAAACAAGTTAGCAACACTTGAGGTGCCAATACAACATTTCATATTCATTCGTAACAGGAGACAGTAGGAGGTTTTCTTCCGATCTATCATTCTGATGTAATCATTGTACTGTGGTGACGAATGGCGTATATAACAAATTTTCACTGTAATAAACAATGAACTATATAAGATAATCAATGAATACTGTACGATAGTTTATGTTCCATAATAATAATAATAATGGTTGCCCCATTGTATTAATTTGTGTGAAATAATTTGTATTAGGTTTTATATCTAGAAGTGTAAGTAATAAGAGTGCACAGGTCTTATTGCAACAATATCTTGCGCTAGTCAGGCCGCACCTCCATTATGCGGTTCAGTTTTGGTGCCCTTATTATAGAATGGATATCAATTCACTGGAGTCGGTGCAGCGAAGAATGGCGAAAATGATTCCGGGACTTAGAAACCTCCCATATCAAGATAGGTTAAAGAAAATAAACTTGCATTCCCTAGAAAGACGAAGAGTGCCGGGAGATATGATAGAAGTATTTAAGTGGGTGAAAGGAATCAATAAAGGGAATATAAATAAAGTTCTTATAATATCCGAGCAGGATAGGACTCGTAGCAACGGATTTAAGTTGGATAAGTTTAGGTTTAGGAGGGAGATAGGAAGACACTGGTTCACAAATAGGGTGGTGGACGAGTGGAACAAGCTTAGCAACTTTGTAGTAAGTGCTGGAACTCTGGAAAGTTTTAAAAGGAGGCTGAATAGATTCATGGATGATAGAGAGTGGTAGTAACTCTCGACAGGAGCTGCCATGCACAGGCCAACCAGCCTATTGCAGACTCCTTATTTTCTAATGTTCTTATGATCTATTATTCTTATTACAATTTCACTTGCTGAAGGAGTATCTTATCTGTTGTTAAACAATACAGTAAATATTTTCTTTCGCAATGAGTTATCTTATCGTCTATCAGTTGCATCTATGGACTAGGGAGGCTAAGGCCTCTAGGGGTGTATGCCTGGTGTGTGGTGGGAAGGAGAGCGAGAAGGTGTTGTGAGAAACGTAAGAATGGAGGAAACTGCAGCGGGCCTATTGGCCCATACTGGGCAGTCCCGTTTACACTCAACCCCTATTGCTCATATAAGCATCCAACCTATGTTTGAAGCTATTCAGCGTATTCGAGTTAATGATGATGTTTGGTAACTTATTCCATTCATCCGCTAATCTATTTCCAAACTATTACTTTCCTATTTCGCGCTTAAATCAAAATTTGTCTAATTTAAAGCCATTGTTACGAGTTCGCTCCTGTTTGGATAGTTTGAGTATCTTTGTTTAGCCCTGACTTCCATTTATACACCTCGATCATGTCGCCCCTCACTCTACGTCTCTCGAGGGAGTGCAAGTTACGATGCTTTAACCTGTCTCTGTACTCAAGGTTCCTAATGCCCGGGATTAATCTTGTCATTCTCCTCTGAATTCTTTCCAAGGATTCTATATCCATTCTGTAATACGGTGACCAGAATTGAACTGCGTAATCTAAGTGAGGTCTCACAAGTGCAAGATATAGTTTAGGATGACCTCTCTAGTCTTGTAACTAACACTCCTTTGTATGAACCCAAGTACTTTATTAGCCTTGTTTCGCGCAAATACACATTTTTTACTTTGCTTAAGCTTTCTACTTATCATTACTCCTAAATCTTTCTTGCATTCGGATTTCTCTATAAGATCGTTGTTCATCTGATATATGGCTTCTCTGTTTACATCTCCTAGACCAGTGGTTCTCA
>NW_024730668.1:13077051-13179718 GCF_018991925.1 Homarus americanus | reverse complement strand
AAACAGAACTCAATTCTCCCAAGAAACACACACAACACCAGCGGCCACTCTAACCCGAAAGGCCCACACAGACCACATTCACCACCTACTCCGGGTCATCACACGATACCCACCACCCAGATAGCTTAGAAAGCATCCTCTCCCAGCAAGTGCGGACCCCAGTTCGGGGGGCGCGCCACTCCGAGGCTGACCACGTCCAAGAGTGGGGGCCGGTGGTAAGCGTCCACTGATCGGGGGTCCGCTCACACTTGCAACCTGCAGTATCCCTCCAATCTGCAGGTGGGACCACCTCCAATCCCAATCCGGTCTGGCTGCTCCTGGAGCTCCAGCCGGAACCACCAAACGGGCCGCCTATAGGCAAAGGCCCGTGTCGGACTACGGTCCGACAATCTATACAACAACAACAACAACCAGGAAAATCAACTCAATTTATGGCACTCTACACGGTAGAGCGATAAAAAAACATAAATGATTTTGAGAAAAATGGAAAAATCAGGACAAATAAGAACAAATTCAAGATACCAATAGGATTAAAACAAGTATACCCATACGACACTGAAGGTAGGATGCTTGGATTAAAACTAACAAAAAGAGGATATATAACATACTTAAAAGATAAAGAACGACAGGCAAGAATAAGATTATCAAAATAAAACGCTTTAAGAACCTTAGCATTAATAACAAAAGAAAGATTTATATTGCCCTTGTTAAATCAATTATGGACTACCCACCCATCCCATTGAACACCCTTAGTAAAACGTGCATTAAAAGGTTACAAACAGTACAAAATATAGCCCTCAGATTTATATATAACATAAAATATACAGACCACATCAATAATGAACAGCTACACAAGAGAGCAAACCTCTTAGCAATCAATGTAGATATACACAACAAAGCTGTAAATATTTGGAAAAAAGTGACTGAACTTAACACAGAAACATATCAAAACTGGATAAATAATATAGACAACGAAGGATTCCAAGAACACAGTTGGTTTAAATCAGCCAGGAAGAAAGTAATTGAACCATCTCCTGCCCCAATATACATATAAAACATTAATAGAGAGAATAAAAGATGAGAGTGACCTACCAGCTCCACAAGAACCTGGTAGGCCTCTCCATACAATGTACCTTTAGACTAACATAACTAATATTTAACATTTAACATTTAACATTTAACATTGAACTAACATCTTAGTAAGAAAAAAAAAAAAATGGACTACCCTCCCAGCTACACAAGGACCTGGGCGGGCTCACTAACTAAAAAAAAAAAAAAAAAAAAAAAAAAAAAAAAATATATATATATATATATATATATATATATATATATATATATATATATATATATATATATATATATATATATATATATATATATATATATAATAATAATAATAATAATAATGTGATTACCCTCCCAGTTATATCAGCCAGGAAGAAGTAATTGAACCACCTCCTGCCTCAATATACACATTTCTACATAAAACATTACTAGAGGAATAAAGATGAGAGTGACCAACCAGCTCCACTAAGAACCTGGCAGGCCTCTCCATACAGTGTACCTTTAGACTAACACAACTAACACTTAACTAACACCTCAAAAAAAAAAAAAAAAAAAAAAAAAAAAAAAAAAAAAAAAAAAAGTGACTACCCTCCCAGTTACACAAGGACCTGGGCGGGCTCACTAACTCCAACAATAACAAATAATAATAATAAGCAGCATTATATAAATAAACCAATATTAATACAAAGGTCTACGGACAAGGGGCAGAACAGACAAAAACACCAATAAGAAAGATGAAGCGATATGGTTGTTAGATTAACTCTCTCCTACATATTTCCAGACACCACTTTTTTCTTCGAATTCCTAATAATCTTCTTTCACCTCTTAACTAATGACTTCGTATCATCGTATCGTAATCCAGTTGCCTCTGAAGATGTCTTGAATAAAGACGAAAGCTAAGGTACTCCGTTGTTTCCATGCTTCCATTAATGATTTTATCAAGATTTATCTTATCCACGTTTCATTGTGGATTTACATAGAAATATATATATATATATATATATATATATATATATATATATATATATATATATATATATATATATATATATATATATATATATATATATATATATATATATATATATATATATTTATATTTATATTTATATTTATTATGCATTTATAAAAAATAAATAAATAAATATGATACAAATTTATAATACATCATACACATTTTTGGAAAAAAATTAATATTTTTTTTAAAGACGACGTAATCGACACAAGTCAGAAACAAGGATTTAGGGGGGGGGGCGCAATGAGTCACTCAACGAAAGAAATGCCATTTGCTGCTTACAATATTCATAGTCTTGGAATGACAATGATATTGCCAGATAATGGCTTGTAAAAGTATTAGGCATATGCTACAGTACTAATTCACACCATCAGACGGATGGTTCGTAAGATTAATTACCATCACCTTCAATTGAACAACGTCATTATTAAATACAGACACAGACTGACAATCACACACACACACACACACACACTCCACATGTGCACACACACACTCCACATGCGCACACGCACACACAGGTAAATAAAACAGCAGTTTGTGTTGCAAGAAATCAGCGTCTTTAGAAAGAAGTTTTGTTTAGCATCGGTTTAGTACAACTAGATTAATTAATTGTAAGGGATTAAATGTTTGAAGACAATATTAGTATAAATTAATGATAAACAGGCAACCTCATAAACAGCCTGCACACAGCTGTGCCCGATGCATGATGTTCTTTAACATACTTACCGATTTTTACTTATGTTTATTTATCTAAATATAAATTCATATAGGTTGGCTCATTGCTCTATCCATTTTAAAATCAAATTAACAGTATATACCAGCAGAAAGGCATAATATAATACGGAACAACAAAGCCCAACCATTAATTTAGCAACGGGGAAATAAGTTACCAATCACCGATCACTTTTACATTCATTCATAATTTTTACTACGTAGTATAGTAAACAAACGGCCTTGAGTTGGCAGCTGTCTCCAGCAGTGTTCGAGGAATCTTGAACGTGACTGTACCTGTGGGAGTATATTGACAACCCTGAGCGTGGCCGCACTGTTTGTAAACTTTGTGGTCAACCCGACTCTCACACCCTCTCTCACTACATTCTCACTTGCCCTATGACCTCCTACAGGTCCCCAGTCGTTACCAACACCTCTTCCCTCCCTGACCAGATATCCCTCCTCCTAGTGACAGGCCCAGCACTTGACATTATTAGGGACCTGCCACGCTTTGCCAAAACATAAAATGTACCAGCAATTTTCCCCCCACACACTCATCATTTTGTCACTTTATGTAACTTACTGACAAAACCCATGACCCTTCAGGCTTTTACGCCCGTAATGCATGAGTCATGAAGGCAAGCATGAACTACGCATGCTTCCCAGATGGGCGTTGTAAACGCTTCTGCGCTTCACCTTGCATAGGATGTAAGGGGGTGCCCAATAAACTAGCCCCGTGTGGGAGCAATTAATAAATAAATAGCGTCGGGTCGCAGGTTCGTTAACAATACTGTCCAAAGGTTGACTGTTCTGGTACTCTAATATTTTGAAACATTACCTTTATTCACTTGAATTTTTGTACGTGAGTTGTTCAGTGGAGGCTAAATTATGTTATACTTTTAGTGAGTGTGATGTGTTGGAGTGTGTCAATAGCCTCAGCCAGGGTGAATGTGATGTGCAGGAGTGTGTCAACAGACCTAGCCGGGGATGAATGTGATGTGTTGGAGTGTGTGTCAGCAATAAAACATCAGTGGGGAGGGAGGAAGAAGATTCCTCGCCCACATCCACTACCTGACCTGGTTATATAAATACATATCATTGTTTTTGACTATAGCGTGGGAGCAAACTCTGGGAATAGAGAGTAGGAACAAAGAGTAGGGGAAAAGCATGGGAACAAAGTGTGGGAACAAAGAATGAGAAATACAGAATGGGGAAAAGACATGGGAACAGTGTGGGAACAACACGTGGATGCGCTCACTTCCTGTCCTATTTTATTTACTTTTTCAGGAAACAGCCCACCCGGGCATAGGTCTCCGACCCACAACGCGTCCCAGGGGAGGAGGAATAAAAATAAATTTAAAATAAAAAAGACAAAGACTATATTAATTTACACCACGAAGATGCAGGAAAACCAGCTTTTTGAAGTGAGACAAATTGTAAGAGTATGGAAACACAGAAAGAGGCAGAGTATTCCACAGTTTGGCTGTGTGAGAAAAGAAGGATGTACTATAACAGGTTACTCTAGAGTGACCGACATCCACAGAGAAACGGTGGGCACCGCGGGCAAGATGAGTATTACGGCCCCACGGCCTTGTCGGCGTTACATTGCCCGTTAAAGTACCTGTAAAAGAGAGAGAATTAAGCAACATTGCGGTCCCGAGACACTTGGAGTTCACCCAGCTGTAAATGGGTATTTAACTTTACAACTTCGGGAAGTGAAGGTGATCAAGTGAAGTACAGGTACCGGCCATGCTGTCTCCTTGTGTACGGAAGGTTTAGTATACAGTGTGTTGTATCTACACATTCCCTAGCAGGCAGTCATCCCTAAGATACACACTTTCACTTTTATTGTAGTAATAATGTGCTTTCTATCGCAGTTTGGTGATTGGTTAATTAATTAAAAACATATGCAAAGTGCAGGTACATTAAGGTAATGAAAAAAATTCCATTTTACACTTCCATCAAAATAGTGCAAGAGACATTTGGTCAAATACAATAATTTATTCTCTGTTTATATTTAGCTAATGTCGATGCTCTCTGACTAGCAGTAGGGCCTCTTTTCACCTGTTCCGAATTCGGTCCGGACTCGATACACTATGGATCCGTTTATTCCGAAGCTTTCTGTGAGGTTCTTATATCAGTAACGCAGGTTACGTTAGGTTGATAGACGCCCATATATTTACACTGCAGTGAAAATATCCCAATAGACCAACTCCAGTTCGGTAGGCCGCATTCTATAGTAGCACCCACTCGGTAGACCGTATACTATAGTAGCACCATGATCACTGTGTTAGTGAACTTATCACTGAGACCATCTACATCTGATCTGACATGACTTGACCTGACCTACCTTCTCTTTCATCAAGGAGTGAGACCTACAAAAGGGTACTAGATGGTATTTTCATTATAGAACTGTGGCAGAACATTTATAGTAACTGTTAATCTTCCTTTCCTGGTGTAGTTAATATTACACGTCTCTCTCTCTCCCTCTCTCTCTCTCTCTCTCTCTCTCTCTCTCTCTCTCTCTCTCTCTCTCTCTCTCTCTCTCTCTCATTTGGGCCGCTTCTGATATAATTACTAATACCTTTAAGTAATTCGTGTGGGCTGCTGTATAAGGCTCTTATGTTTAACTTAAAAAAAAAACATACTAATAAACTTGAAAAAAGGACAAGGACATTTTTTCTTTAATTTGTTTTAAATTTTTGGATGACTACAATTAAAAAATAATAATAACACGACAAAAATGAAATCTGTCGGTTCCTGTGTTTATGATTATTCTCACCACTTTCCATTTTATTAAAATTTCTTTGCAAATTGAGGTTGAACCTACTGTAGGTTCGTTTAGTTAATTGGATTATGCTATTGGAATGTCACTTAATCTGGTGAAATGCGTCAACACGGTGTTACGGCGTAGAGGATAATAGAGCCTGGAATAAAAGTTACCTTTTCTTTACATTAGTATGGGGTATCCATGCAATATTCCCGGGAGCTTTTATAGGTGGAACACTCAATGGAGGAGCAACACAACACACTATCAAAGAAAAAAATATTATAATTATATCCCCGTTTTCTTATTCTTTCAAGTAAGTACCCCTTGAGTACGACGCTTTAGCTCCTTGAGTATGATGACTTTACCCCTTGAAGATGATGCCTTAGCCTCCTGAGTACGGTGACTTTGCCGCCTTGAGTACGGTGCTTTAGCTTCTTGAGTTTAGATGCGTTAACCCCGTCAGAATAATGACTTAATCCCTTGTGTTTGATCAAATTAATAAAATAAATTACTCCTCAGGGTACATTCACAACATAGGTAGATAGATAGACAGATATATAGATAGCTAGATAGATATTCAATTACTAACCTGTTTCTCCTGAAGACTTTCAACACGTAAGTTTAACTTGTATTTATTGTGTACACAGGTAGACTGTGTCCATTGCATCATTTATCATTATGACGACATAAAAATATGGCAAATTAAGTTTTCACTGTAAGTGTTAAGATTAGACTAATTACATAGCTATGATTGTTATGTAAATATATATATTGGATTAGACATTTAAATGATTGCTTATGTATGATTTATGTGACATACTAAAATGAATTGTATTCAACAGGTTTGACCGAATTATAATGTTGGAGTCAAATGTCACGAGTCTAAATATCCTTTAACCGGCTGACTGGCGACGGCTTCAGAGCAGGATTAGCGCACACAAACTTTGGGTAGTCTTCGGACCTCCACCACTGGCCTGCGTTGTCAGTTGACTTCTGTTTTCGATCGTGTGATGTACTCAAGGTATTCATTGTTGAGGCTTGCTGGCTGATTTTGGTGTATTGATTTGGTTGTCAGTGATATTGGCAACCTTAAAGTAACCTAGTATGTTCATGTGAATAGCTTTATTTCATTGTTATTGTAGGTTATGTATCTAAGCTACTGTCCCGAGTAGCAACCTTGTATATAAGCTACTGTACCGAGTAGGATCTATGTATATAATTACGTGGCAACACTGCACATGTTATGTGGCAACATTGCCCCGAGGCTGCCATATGGCAAGGCAGTCTTAGTCTGACTCTGTGGGCCGTGCATGGCACACGCTAGTCACCACTTGTATTTCTCCTATCCGTTAATAAATGGACTTCAGTGTTACCCGGTGTTTCCCTACCCATCACTGCCTTCTTCAGGGAACACTTGGAACCTTCAGTTATTAGTGGTAAGCATTTGTAAATATAGTTATACATTTTATTTAAGTTTCTTTACTCCAATCATCAAGTATTCAGTTATTAAAAGGGGCTGCATTCAATCCATACATTACATCATAGTTGGAGTTGTTCTCAATACAAATTTAAGAACCATATATTGTAATTCTCTCTAAATACATTCACTTTTTGTGTGTTACGAGCCTTACACTCTTGACGCGTTACAAATATTGGGGGCCTGTCCCGGATTTTCGAACTATTTGGTCCAACAGTTGTTACGCCAGTTGATTCTTTTGTTTTAATTGTAACCACGGAGTTTAATGTTAGTGAATTTACTAAAAACCCAAATATCGAACAACTGATTGATGTAAACATGAAGAAAGATGATTGTATAGCTCTTGCTAAATTCTATAAAGTGGAGTACAGAGCAGGTGCAAGCACTTCACATGCCACTACTTTTGATGCTCCAAAACATGTTAAATTAGTACCTAGTTTTGATGAGAATGACCGTGAGAATTTCTTCCTGTTATTTGAGAAAATTGCCAAACAGTTGAGTTGGCCTATTTCACAGTGGAGTTTTCTAGCTCAATCAGCATTCTTAGGTAAAGCAAAAACTGTCTTTATAAACTTTACTGATGATCAAGCTTGCCAATATGATGTGTTGAAGGACTCTGTTCCTGAAGCTTATGATCAAATACCTGAGACGTATAAACAGATATTTAGGAATCTAAAAAAGGATGAAAAGTAAACATACCTAGAGTTTGTTAGAGCTAAGAAAAGGTTATTTACAAGATGGCTCAGAGCTAGCAATGTCACCACTTTTGAAGAGTTAGGGCAACTGATACTGCTTGAAGAAGTTCTCAGACAAGTTCCTTTGCATATTAAATTGTATATTCAAGAGAGAGAGAGAGAGAGGTAACTGATGTTAAAAAAGCAGCCAGCCTTGCCGAGAACTACCGTTTAAATTACAATGAATACCATTTCAGATCGAAGCAGAGAGGTCCAGATGTGTACAAAAAGGCTACCCAAGCTCCCGAATCTCATGGCCAGAACAGCGGTAAGGTAACGGTGTCTGGTGCCTCCCAAACACCTAACATCTCCGCTGCCCCAGAGTCATTCAATGATCCACCTGGTAGGGTAAGTGAACCATGTAAACCATTGGTTCCAATTAAGTTTTGCACTTACTGCAAAAGGTACGGTCACACCAACAAGGAGTGCCGCATCTTAAAGAGAAAAGAAACATTCAGAGATAAGGATAAAGCCCCACTTCTCAGTTCAAGTTCTAGCAGTAATTCTAGTGATCTTGAACATTGTGTTCAGACTATTTCTGATGAGTTTAAGACACTTTTATTTAAAGGTTCAGTTTCAGTAAATGACAATTCTACTAGCTATCCCATTCATGTATTAAGAGACACAGGTGTTTCACACATCCTCATTGTTAAAAGTGCTGTTCCAGCCTTACAGGATTATTTTACTGGACACAGTTTTCTCCTTCAGGGTGTTAGTGGTTGTACAAATGTTCCTCTGGTTAAACTTTACCTCAAAATGGATTTAGTTTCTGATCATGTTACTGTTGTAGTTCAGGAGTCTTTTCCAGTAGAGGGTGTTACATTTCTTTTAGGGAATGACATTGCAGGAGACAGAGTAGTACCTGATCCTATTGTTAGTTCTACACCTTCTCTGTGTAATACTACTGAGCAGTTAGAGAAACAATATCCTAACTTGTTCCCAGCATGTGCAGTAACAAGGAGTATGAATGATCATGATGCTGCGTCTGACCATGCTGTTTCTAATCCTATTTCTGATTCAAATGATGCTAATGCAGATGCTATCTCTGATTTAAATGACTCAAATGACTTAGGTCTTAATAATTTTTATGATGGTCAAGAAGTAAAACCTGATAATTCAGAAGAATTAAGTAATATTCCCATTACTGCAGAAGTGTTAAAAGAAGCTCAAATAAGTGATACAAGTTTGTTGCCGTACATAGAACTTGGTAAGATTACTAATCATCCTCATTGTAATTATTTCAAGTCTGGAATTTTGATGAGAAAATATCGACCATGTCATGTCCCTGCTAATGAGATTAGGAATGAAATTCATCAAATTGTAATACTCACTAAACTCAGACCAGATATTCTCTCACTTGCACATGATTATATTGGTGGACACTTAGGAGTCAATAAAATTTACCATAAAATCTTACGGCACTTCTATTGGCCAATGCTTAAGAGTGATGTTGTTCAATACTGTAAAACTTGCCATGAGTGCCAGATCACAGGAAATCCAAATCAAATCATTAAACCAGGTACCCTAATACCAATTCCTGTGTCTCAAGAACTATTCCACAAGGTGATAATTGACACCGTAGGACCTTTACCAAAAACCCACAATGGGAATCATTACTTGTTGACCATCATGTGTACAACCACTCGCTACCCTGAAGTAATTCCATTAAGACGCATCACGTCCAAGTTAATCATTAAATCATTGACTAAATTCCTTACTCAGTACGGGATCCCCAGTCAAGTTCAGTCAGATCAGGGTTCGCCTTTCACTTTCAATGTGTTCAAACAAGTGATGGAAAAGTTGGGAGTGCACCAGTACCTGGCCTCTGCTTATCATCCGGAGTCCCAAGGAGCTTTAGAAAGGTTTCATCAAACTCTCAAAAACATGTTAACGAAGTACTGTAATGAAAACAATGTTGACTGGGATGAAGGTGTTCACTTTGTGTTATATGCTATTAGGAGCAGCAAGCAAGAATCCCTTGGGTTTTCTCCATATGAATTAGTATTCGGCCATGAGGTTAGTGGACCTTTGAAGGCATTGAAAAATTCATGGTTAAATGATAAACCTCAGAAATCCTTGTTAACCTATGTTACTCAGTTTGAAGACAAAAATAAGAAAGCATTAGAATTAGCTCGGTTTAACTTAAAGAAATCTCAGCGTAATATGAAGGACAAATATGACAGAAATTCAGAGTTTAGAGAGTTAAAGCCAGGTGATACGGTTCTAGCATTCATTCCTGTTTATAAGAATCCATTACAGTCTAAATTTAATGGCCCTTATGTTGTTAAAAGTAAAGTTAATGGTGTTAATTACATCATAAAAACACCTGAACGTAGAAAACCAGAGAGACTCGTTCACATTAATCTGCTTAAGAGGTATTACCCTAGAGATGAAAGCTCAGTGGTCAGTGTTGTGTTGAGTTCACCTGACTACAATGAAGAGCATGCAGAGTTTCAAGAGATTCAAATACATAATGAAATGAAGTTTCAAAATTATGACATACTGGCTAATCCGTTTAAAAAATACAGCATCTATCATCAGATCAAGCTAAAGATGTGAGGTGCCTTCTCCAGGACTTCCCACAGCTATTTGGGGACATTCCACAGCGGTGCCTACTGGTACAGCATGATGTTGAACTGGTGGAGGGCGCCAAACCAATCAAGCAAGCACCCCATCACATGAATCCAGCTAAGCAAGAACTTCTTGATCAAGAAGTGAAGTTTCTTCTCGCCCACAACTTCACTGAAAAGAGTAGCAATGGGTGGGCCTCCCCTTGCCTACTTGTGCCGAAACCTGATGGAAGTTCAAGAATGTGCACGGACTACCGCAGAGTGAACAGCATCACAAGAACAGATTCATACCCATTACCAAGAATTGACGACATATTAGAAAATCTGGGAAAAGCGGAGTTCTTGACGAAAATCGACCTTCTTAAAGGCTATTATCAGGTGGAGTTAACGGGGCGAGCAAAGAGCATCTCGTCGTTCGTCAATCCTGGCGGCCTTTACCAATACAATGTCATGGCCTTTGGACTAAAAAAACGTTCCAAGTACCTTCCAGCGACTCATCCACCAGGTTACATGTGGTCTAGACGGAGTGCAATCTTACCTTGATGACCTAATTGTATACAGCATCACCTGGGAGGAATGCTTGTCACGAATACGCCTTCTGTTTCGTCAGTCTTGCTGATGTTTGTCTCACAATCAACTTATTCAAGAGTGAATTCGGCCATGCTAAGCTAGTCTACTTATGGCACATCGTCGGGTTTGGTGAGGTCAGTCCAGTTGTAGCGAAGGTAGAAGCTATCAACAACCTACCGATTCCTGAGATCCGAAAGGAGGTCATGAGGTTTCTGGGTATGGCTGGATACTACAGACTGTACTGGACAAACCTCTCTCAAGTTGCAACTCCACTAACTAACCTTGTGAGCCCAAAGAAAAAATTCAGATGGACACCTACTTATCAAGAAGCCTTCAACAAGATACGCATTCTGCTCACCAATGCACCAGTTCTCCGAGCACCAGACTTCAGCCAACCATTCATCCTTCAAGTAGATGCCAGTGACTTAGGGGCTGGAGCTGTATTACTCCAACAGGGACAAGATGAAATGCTCCATCCTGTATGTTATGCTTCAACCAAGTTCAAGAAACATCAGAACAGCCATGCTACAATAGAAAAAGAATGTACTGCATTGCTGTATGGACTAGATAAGTTTTAAAGTGTACCTCAGTAGGTCAGTTGATCCTATTATTGTTTATACTAATCATAACCCCCGTAAAGTTTTTAAATAAAATGCAGAATATGAATCAAAGATATATTTGGTCATAAAACATATAAAGGGAAAAGATAATGTAATTGCAGATTTGTTGTCAAGAGTGTGAACTAGTTCTTTCCTTAGATTTATTTAGCATCCAAATAAATCTCTTAAGGGGGGAGATGTTATGTGCAACGTATTTTATGATAGAATTTTTAAATGGGCTGTACACGCCACAAGGACAACTTGTGTCCTTGTGGCGCGGTGGTAGCGATCCCTGGTCACACGCAAAGGTCGGGGGTTCGATTCCTGGCTGGTGAGTTCTTGACTATATATATATATATATATATATATATATATATATATTTTTTTTTTTTTTTTTTTTTTAAGTTAGCCACGGGCACATGTTACTGACCCACATTGGGGCCTGGGGGGCGAAAATGTAATAATAATAATATTAATAATAATAATAATAATAATAATAATAATAATAATAATAATAATAATAATAATAATAATAAATAATAGTCATATTAATTCATAATAAATAAAATTTATGATAAAACAAACAAAATAAAATAATAAAATAATGATGATAATAATACAGTAACTGTAATAATAATAATAATATTAATAATAATAAAGAACTATATATACAAAAATAAAAAAAAAGATCAAAAGTGAGAAACGATATATGTATGTTGTGTTGTCAATGGTAAGAGAAACAATTGAGACCCTGCAATTGCGTGTAAATGAAGCAGAAAGTCAGATCAGAATCCTGGGACTTGGTCACAATTTTCGTGATGCCATATGGCAGCAGGGTCTACCATTAGACAACACATTATGCTTCCAATATCTTCCCAGGCGGTAGTACCTCCCTGTTTGGTAGCTGCTATACCTACTACCACAAAAGTCCGCATGCTATATGGACTAAATGAGATGCATAGGGATGCTTTTTTTGTCCTTGTGGCGCTGTTGTAGCGATCCCTGTTCATATGGAGAGGTCAAGCGCTCGATTCCCGACTAGTGAAGTATTGTTTGTATATGGAAGGTTGCATGCTACATGGACTGATATATATATGATAGCTGTTTTGGTATCACACTAATTGTTTTAATTAAGTTCTGGAACTCTCTAAGTGGCAGGGTTTGATGTAAACACTTCTTGGCATTTTCTATTTATAGCTGCATCAACTATATATATATATATATATATATATATATATATATATATATATATATATATATATATATATATATATATATATATAATGAGACAAATCTCACAAGAAGAAGATTACATATAGGTAGAATATTGATAGCAAGAGAAATGTAAAGAGAGGAAGACTTTGGTAGCCGGGCCGTGTTAGTTATTTGAACTGGACTTACACTTATCTTATCTTATGCGTCAACACACATCTATTACGTCTTAAGGGCGACTTCTCAAACACCGCTTCGTTACAACTGTTTATTAATCAAGACAATGACATGGACACATTAATAACACCTCCTATTGAAGTTACTAGGACACTATATATACGTTATTAGGACATCATATTACGTTACTAGACACTGATTCTCGGACACGAAAATGAAATGAATACACTTCCCACGTAAGTAACTCATCCCATGGAAAGCTCTGACAAAAACTCACGTGACCTAGGGGAGGCCTAGCAGGTGGTCCTGGGTTGTCTCTATGGGAGACTGCTTAGCTGGGCACCAGAGGGAAGTCTCGCTCCTGACCGGAGGCGACTGCCTCCGGTCCTCTCGATCGGGCCTGGGGACGTAGTAGCTGGCCCTTCCTTGTCACAAGACACACTCTCTCTCTCTCACCCGAGGGAGGGTTACGAAGTCCTGTATATTGGGAGACGTCAGGTTGAGCTGATTGGGGGGGGGCGGCGAAGGGTCTCCTTACATTTGCCCTCGCTAATGTAGGGTCAGGTCTGGACTTTTTCAGAGACTATAAGTTGTTGTATATTCTGGAGAAATCTTCAGATGAATGCTTGTCTGTTAACATCGTTGGTGGGGCCGTGTGACATGAGAGGCTCTGGTTGATTTGTGGCCCCCTGACTTGGGCTCGAGGGTTACATTTGACCTGGCTAATGTGAAGTTAGGTCTGGGCCTTGTCTGAGATGCACTGTAGTTGTGTATATTGGGAGAGGGTCGGCAGGTGGTTTCTTACATGTTTGTTGGGGCCGTGTGACATGGGAAGGGGAGCTAGTTAATTTGTAACTCCTTGAGTGGCCGCGAGGGTTACCCTTACACTTGACCCCCCTAATGTCGGGTCAGGTCTGGACTGTTTCTGAGCTGTAAGCTGTGATCTGACAACCCATCACTACACCTCCCGCCAGGACCCAAGCTTTCATGCTCAGAGAACTGATGACACATTTAAAGTAGACAGTAACATCATGTGCAGTATTTAATATAGTCCCTGAGGCGATAATGCATCCTTACATTTTACAAATAATAACCCTAAAGTTGTATGTTTTTCTACTGGCATAGTTTGATCTGACAAAGCTTACTATACCTCCCGCCAAGATTAAAGCTTCTATGACAGGAGAAAAAAAGTAAAATACATAAACAGTAAGTGAACATAGAGTGATCTAAAGATCCTTCATATCTAGCATAGTGTCCGAGGCAAACTTGCAAATCATATTCTACAAACAATAACAGGTGGTACATTGCCTAACCAGGCCAGGTCAAAATAATAATTCGTCCCACTCAGTAGTATGTCTACAACATTGCGTTTGGTAATACAAAACATTGATCACATGAATTCATAGAAAAAGTGACTAATCTTTAAAAAAAACATTCTTTGTAGTACATGTTAACAAAAATCAGTGAATTAAATACAAAATACAAAAAAAATGCTCCTACTTCACATGTTAGGGTGTTATATCTTTTTAATGTACATCAACAACATCAACAACATCAGTACATTCGTGTGGTCCAGCATGGCTCAAGTCCTCCATCCAGCTGGTATCTGAAAATAGGGAATGCCGGCAGCACAACAGCGGTAGTCGGTTGGTCCTTCTGATGATCCACCTTGTCATCGTCGACTTTCTTCTGATGTCAGCACAGGACGTCTTCTGTCTTCTTTCTTCACATAGCACGTTCTTCTTTCTTCAATACCGCACTTTGTAGGTCGTGTCACCACATCTTCTGACTTCTTCACACTTCCTCCTGGTTTCTATCCTATTCCAGATGACTTTTCTGTTCAGCTGCACTTCCTCTACGTTTAGAGCATTTTCATATTCCAGACGATTTTTCTGTTCATCTGCGTTTCTTTATACATCTTCATTTTCATATTCCAGATGATGTTTCTGTTCATCTGCGTTTCTTTATACATCTTCGTTTTCCGTCATATTCCAGATGAATTTTTCTGCTCCATCTGTATTTCTTCTCTGCAACATATCTTTCCGCCAGTCCGGCCGGGGGTAGCCGGTCACACTGGGGGGGATGCCATCGCTCAGGACGATGTGTGGGGCAGTCTCTGTAGTCCTGGTTTCGCCCTCTGTACACGAGTATCGGCTGGATCCTTGACCGTCCTGTCCCACGCCCCCACAGCGGAAATCCCCTCCCTGGTTCGGCTTGCCAGGGTTTTGATGTGTGGACTGCATTCCACACTCCTTAACTTCCTAAAGTAGAATAATATAAAATCTTCTTAATCCTAGACCAGGTAGGACTTGAAAGAAGTGAAGTGGTGTGTGGTGGGTGTGGTACCGCATTCATCACGCTGCTTCTTCTCTGCTTATATGTGCTGTGGTTGGATTCCGGCTAGCCATGGGGCGGTACTGTGTGTGACATTTGACAGAAACAATCCGAAAGGGATGATGGATTAGTTGGAAGTGTATCCGTAAAGGAAAACAAATATTTACTTTATACGTTACGTCAATGTTTGGCAACTATAGTTTCCGTCACGACAATATTCTCATTAGGCTGGGTCGGGGAGTGAAGCTCTGCTCACTACATTGAATATTATTTATCACTACGCGTCAAAGAGTACATTACAAATCATACTAGTATAAAAACACACTTAGTGAAGCTCTGTAATTATCGCAATATTAAGTAACACTAACCACCGATTTTGAAGCCTAACTCACGGGACAAAACATATTGGGGATTGGTGCGGTCACACTGGACGGTGCGAGGCGGGTGGAGGCGGAGCGGGTGAGGCGGGGCGGGTGAGGCGGAGCGGGTGAGGTGGGGCGGGTGAGGCGGAGTGAGTGTAGTGGGGAGGAGGCGAGCCGTGGCTGACCGGGCCGGGCCAGGCCAAGCCGGGCGGGACGGGGCAGGGCAGGGCAGGGACGGAAGGGTAAGGGGGGGTGAGGTGAGGATTAGGACAGGGAGGAGGATGTGAGTTATAAGACATGTTAGGTTATAACAGTTAGTATAGACACAGCTTCTATCACTAAAACACAATGGGTATATTTAAAACTAACCGACAATTACAATACACTTGGGATACTGAAAACTTTACAGAACGCGGGGGACACTGAGAAATTATATTAAGCACTGAACATATTCTGGGAGTGTTTTGCTCGTAACAATTCGCGTATACCACAACGAGAGACATTAACTTGAGCTGTAAAGATGACACACTAGGACACTTTTCACGCTACGACTCTACGACACAGGCATTACTTATTACACACTTGTAGACAATACTTAAACTGAAGTAAATGAAGGATGAGACGAGCCAGGTGTTATGGCTAACCGAGGGAAGGCGTGAGTTTACGTTAAGTTCACTGCTACCATTATAATAACTAAGCGAGGAGGGCGTGGAACAAGAACGTGATAGTTCTTCGTCACCATTGTAATGAGGCGAGGAGGGCATGGGTTAATGATAGTTCGCTGCCACCACCATCAAGGAGACTCCAGGAGGGCGTGGGGTTAAATATATAGTTCGCTGCCACCATTATAATGAGACAAATCACAAAATAAGAAGATTACATATAGGCAGAATATTGATAGTAAGAGAAAATGTAAAGAACACTTGGTAGCATGCACATGTTAGTTATTTGAACTGGACTTACATGCTTATCTTATCTTATGTGTCAACACACATCTATAGCGACCAAACAATCGCTTGCTACAACTGTTTATTAATTAATAAATGACATGGACACATTAATAACACCTCCTATTAGCTATTTAGGATAAATATATTTATGCTATTTAGGACATCATTATTGCCATTGCCACCGATTCTCAAAAATACTGAACATGAAATGAATACACTTCTAATGTAGGCAAACTCCATCCCATGGAAAGCTCCGAAGCAAAAACCAATGGACTCAGGGAGGCCCAGCCGGTGGTCCTGGGTTGTTCTTATGGGAGACCGCTTAGCTGGGCACCTGGAGGGAAGGCTCTGACAGGTGAGCACTGCCCCTGTCCCTCTCTGACTCCTCTCGAGCGGGCCTGGGGATCGAAGCTGGCCCTGTCACAAGACACTCTGTCTTCACCCGAGGGAGGGCTACATGAAGTCCTTATATATTGGGGGAGATCGTCAGGTTGAGCTTGATCAGGGGGGCGGCGAAGGTCAGGTTGAGCTGTCCCACATTTCACACAAAGCCTGTTCAGCGTTCCCGGACACAGTCATAGGCTTGTGGGCCGGGCTGAATCCTGGCGGGTTGAGATGAAGTCCGCGTGCTTTATTGGGCTAATGAAATATATATGGATCCTCGTGTTTCGAAGCAGGATGGTAAAAGTTACCTGACCACCTACGTGATACGGGTGGTCCCCATTAGAGGTTCACGGCGCCATAAGCTCGCTGAACAGGCTTTGTGTGAAATATAACAAAGTCTAGGACTGCTTTTAATATCCTGGTGGTCCAGCGGTTAGCATTCCCGGGTCACAGTCATAGGTTTGTGGGCCTGGGTCTGAATCCTGGCGGTTGAGGTGTTGATTGTATGGTAGTTCGGTGTGCTTTATTAATGAAATAAATAAATATATATATATATATATATATATATATATATATATATATATATATATATATATATTGTCTATACTGTATACATAAGTGAACTGTATACATGCATTTTCTATAAGGCCTACACAGTACACAAACTCTATACCTGCATAGTTTTTATACATGCTGATTTCATATCTGCAATATATATATATATATATATATATATATATATATATATATATATATATATATATATATATATATATATATTTATTATATATATATATATATATATATATATATATATATATATATATATATATATATATATATATATATATATATATATATATATATATATATATATATATATATATATATATATATATATATATATATATATGAAGTTGTTAGCACTCACATTTCTCGCCTCTGCTGACGGCCGTATAAATATTTCAATGTGATTCTAATCTTTTAAAATTTTAGTTTTTGTGTAATGTAGTCTTACTGATATGTAATTTGTCTTAGTATGCCTTATTGTTGGTAAAAATAAGTATATATTAAATGCTTTTTCCGAAAGCGTGAATTTGCTATCAGAGTTTAACATTTAATTCATGTATTGTATAATACTTCTGATAAACTTCCTACGTACTTATGTTTGAAATAATGAATGTATGTATCTTTTTATAAATTTAGCTGATGATCTTTCACCTCAGAAACGGTCATCCCAACGATTATGAATAAACTCTTTTAGAAGTACATCATTACTTCAGGACGAAATCGGACAGGATTGAAACCGCCAATCAGCTGTAATTCTTGTGAAGGGGGCGGGGCATCTTTTCTCAGCTGAGAAAAAACTCACTTTAGTTACGTCGCCCTGTCTTATAAGCTCCTCTTGTGTTTGAGGTGGTCTTGGTAGTGTGTGAAGTAATGGATTTCATGTTTTTGACCTGACCTCATATTTTGTAAGGTCACTCTATGTACATAAGCCTCTCTCAGTCCTTGTAACTCAGTTGCCTTTGAAGATGTCTTGAATAAACACGAAGGCTAAGGTGCTCCATATAGCACGCAGACTTCCATATACAAACAATATCTAACTAGTCAGGAATCGAACCCTTGACCTCTGTGTGTGATCCCTGTTCACATGGAGAGGTCCAGGGCTCGATTCCCGACTAGTGCGGTATTGTTTGTATATGGAATTCCGCTTGCTATATGGACTGATGAGATATATATGTAGCCTCGTGTTTCCTAGCTGGATTCAGAAAAATGCTACTCAGACCACATACTTGGCATGGGCAATCCTCATTGGAGGTACACGGCGCTTAACAAGCCTAGGGATGTTTTGTTTTTTTACCTTGTGGCGCTGTTGTAGCGATTCCTGTTCATATGCAGAGGTCAAGGGTTCGATTCCCAACTAGTGAAGTATTGTGTGTATATGTAAGTCTGCGTGCTACATGACTGGTATATATGATAGCTGTTTTGGTATCAGACTAATTGTTTTAATTAAGTTGTGGAACTCTTTAAGTCACAGGGTTTGATGTAAACACTTCTTGGCATTTTCTGTTTATAGCTGAAGCAACTATATATACAGATATGACCTGAGAGAATAAATTATGAGTTCTCTCCAGGGAAGTGTTGTGAATAACACTTTGAGATAACCTTAAGTGCTCAGCTTCCCTGTCCAGTGGTAGTAGTCAACTACCTTCTCTGGGCGTGAGAGAGCAAGCAGGATGTTTGCTAAATCAGCTAACCCACGCTCGACCTTTGAGAGAGATGCAAGCCAAGTTATCTAAGTCGTGAATAACATGGTGACCCACTTTGTGAATAACTTGGTAAATAACTTGGTATTATTCATTTGGGTGAATATTTATATAAAGCAAAGGTGCTGTTACACCTCTCGCCCACCACCAACCGAGTCCTCGCGTTTTAAATCCAAAAGTGTGCTTTAGCTAAACTGTTGCATTTTGACATGCTTTTTCAATGCCTTTCGGATAATTTTCTTGGAAACTATTGTGTACCTAGAGGACATTTTCCTGTAACAAAGTAACATAATAGTCAATGAAATTGACAAATATAAGAGCAGGTATGATGAAATCAGGTAGGATTACTCCGGAAGATAAATAAAAAGGAACAAAATCCTGTAATGCAGGAAACTGTGTTTCATTAATGCAAGACAGAAGTTTAAGCTTATCAGAGACAATGTGAAGGCTGCTGAAATTGATATCCAGTAAAAATGGTATGGGTACCAGTACAGAAGTAATGTTTGATGCAAATGCAAGATCATGGTGATTTGGCAAGGTTGTGATGGAATTACTGCTGAGCCCACAATCGTCTGGTGCTATATGATAACCTTCAACTACTAAATGTTTACCTACACTCTGACATATGAGTATTACACTGGCTTGCTTTGGGAAATAAAAATATTGCACATTATTGACATGCACGTGAAACACTAATCTATGAGGTACTGGAGTGTATTCACATTGCTTCGGTAGCCCGGGGTGAAAGCGAAAGCATAAGCACGATATACATGTAAGTGTAAGTATGTTGACTTAAAATGATTTAGGACTTCATGCTTAGCCACTGCAACTAACGAAAAATCTTCTGAAACCATTATCAGTTCTGTTTCTCTGTTAAGAACCAAAAGATCGTCATTCGCCTTCTATGGAAATGACTCCAAATGCCATGAATTAAACTTCTTCTGTGATTTGTGAAATGTGTATTAGTCTTTCCTTATGCGTTATGGATGCTTCCAACAAGGGGTAATAATAATCCATGTCATGCTCCTGAAAGATAGGAGTTAGATGATAGTCAGTTTCAGCTATATGTAAAGCGGCAATAAGTTGACCAACCGGTAACAGTTGTGCATCTACTCGACCAAAACCTGCATTCACTAAATCATGTGTCACACTTGGAGGCAGCGGTGGGATTCCCGTTAGTTGAACAAGAGGCAATCATTTATCAGTATCATAAATTATGTAGTATGGTAATTTGCCAGAAAAGCCATTGATTAATGCTGTTACTTATGGAAGCCAGTCCTCCCAGGAACTGTGCATCAGATTCACCACATGTCGAGGAATCTTAAGTATTTGACGATTTGGACGTTCGACCAACCCATTTGAGGATGGAAGGTAGGCAGTTGTGAAGGTTTGTGTGATGTCGTATTGTTGACATGTTGCTGTTAAGAGTTGATTCTTAAATTCTGCCCCATTATCTGAGCTAATCACTCTAGGTGTAGAAAAAAGACAGATGGGATGAGTGACTAAGGCATGAGCCACTGTTTCGGCAGACTTATTCTGCAATGGTCCTAGTACCACAAATCTGGAGAAGTGGTAAACGCACACAAGTATGTAATTAGAGACTTGGTGGCTTTTATGGTAGTAGCAATAAATCGACCTCAACTGTATCCCATGGACGTTCAGATGTCGGGTATTTAAGATTGGAGCGGGATCCATCGGTGTTCCTTTGAGTTTTGCACAAGATGAACACTTAGCAATGTGATGCTCGATTTCGGTCCTCATAGTTTTCCAATAATATTTTCGTCTAATTTCTGTTAGAGATCTGCCTCGCCCGGATGCCCAATTTGGGGTGCATCATGGAAAAAGGTGAGGATGGCTTCCTTGAGTGATGTAAGAATAACAATTTGAGAGATTGACTCTTGTTGTGTTTTTACTGAGTGATACAGAATGTCGTGCCATATTTAAAACTGTGAGAGTGGTAGAGGTAGTTTTGGCAAATTTACCTCATCGCCTGATTCTAAGGCATAGATTACCTTGGACCACAGTGAAACCTGTAGTTGTTCTGCCCTTAACTGTGATAGGGTGAACGTAGGTAGTGGCGTTACAGGAGCTATCTGTCTGGATAGCGAATCGGCTACCACGTTCTAACGACCCGGCAAATACTTGAAGTCGGGTGCAAACTCCTCTTTGGTAAGATACCAACGTGCAAGACGCCCTGATAAGTTCCTCCCATGAAATAGTTCTGTCACGGCTACATGATCTGTGTGGACTGTGATCAGATATCCAAAAATGAGATCACGAAAATGCTTGAGAGCCCACACTACAGTTAATGATCAGTTTGCATGTGTGCAGTCCCTAGCCCTAGGCAGGAGTCATCGGTGCACATGGTAAATAGTTTGGTGTAGTCCGGAAAGGGTAACACAGGAGAGTTCTTTAAGGCGCTCTTTAAGGCATTAAAACTTTAAACGCCTTGGCTAAGGACGTTCAGGTGACGGGCAAGTCGAAGGGAATGATTGAAACCCCCCTTTTGACGCATTCAATATTTATTGATGTGATCAAAACCTGCAGAAGAGATGTTTATAATATTACATGGTGATTCATCTGATACATAATTAGTTAGTCTCACACAATTTTATCTTAATTACAATTTATTTAAAATACTGACATAACTCAAAGTTCATAACTCTATTAATCTTAGCTTCACTTCATTCTGCATTGTCTTATTACTCCAGGTTAGGCAGAAACGAGTAGACGTAATTAGTCAACAATATTTCATTACCGAGGGGTATGTCATCACTTATGCTGTACTTACAAGTGCGGGTCAATGCAGATCAGTATGGTGTTCCAAGAGACAACAGTACTGCGTAAATTGTATCAGCACAAATTCTTAAACACGATTGCGAGTCGGTGTTTACCAGTGCGAGCAGAGGGCTGCTCCTTACAGCATCACTCGAGAGGGAGGAGGGCTGGTTCTCACAGCATCACTCAAGAGGGCGATCTCCTGGAATCCAGGCGGCCACGCCACCCTTTAAACCATACATTTAGCAGAATCAGGACCTCTTGTCCGTAAACACCGCCCACCCCCCAATCTTTGTTTGGGTAAGGCAGCAAACGCCAGCACTCACACGCCAGTACTTCACTCGCCAGTGCTGACGCCAGCGGTGATAAAACTCCCGGCGGTGCCAGCACTGACGCCGGCGGTAAACACCGCCCCCGGCCACATCTGGCAAGGTCACAGGTCGCGTGGGGGGGCATGGTTGCAGGCTGAGAGATCCAATGTTTGTTCGGGCAAGGCAGCAAATGTCAGCACTGACACCAGCATAATAAGCCAGCGGCGATAGCAAAAACTGTCCTCTTGTTCTTTGTTCCACTTATACCCACGTTCTTTTTGAGGAGCCTAGTCACTAGTGAGGGTAATTTGGCATAGCCTTCAATGAAAGAACGGTGATATCTTGGTGGTAATCCCAGGAAACTACGAAGTTGATCTGCATCCTTAGAACAAGGGAACTGCTTCACCGCCTTTACCTTACTCTACTGTGTGTATACCGTTACCATCCACTACGTGTCCGAGAAATTGGATTCTCGATTTAAGAAATTCTCATTTGAAATGTTTCCCTTTCAATCCAGCTATGTGAGAACCAGCCCTCCGCCCTCTCGAGTGATGCTGTAAGGAGCAGCCCTCTGCTCGCACTGGTAAACACCGACTCGCAATCGTGTTTAAGAATTTGTGCTGATACAATTTACGCAGTACTGTTGTCTCTTGGAACACCATACTGATCTGCATTGACCCGCACTTGTAAGTACAGCATAAGTGATGACATACCCCTCGGTAATGAAATATTGTTGACTAATTACGTCTACTCGTTTCTGCCTAACCTGGAGTAATAAGACAATGCAGAATGAAGTGAAGCTAAGATTAATAGAGTTATGAACTTTGAGTTATGTCAGTATTTTAAATAAATTGTAATTAAGATAAAATTGTGTGAGACTAACTAATTATGTATCAGATGAATCACCATGTAATATTATAAACATCTCTTCTGCAGGTTTTGATCACATCAATAAATATTGAATGCGTCAAAAGGGGGGTTTCAATCATTCCCTTCGACTTGGCCGTCACCTGAACGTCCTTAGCCAAGGCGTTTAAAGTTTTAATGCCTTAAAGAGCGCCTTAAAGAACTCTCCTGTGTTACCCTTTCCGGACTACACCAAACTATTTACCATGTGCACCGATGACTCCTGCCTAGGGCTAGGGGCTGCACACATGCAAACTGATCATTAACTGTAGTGTGGGCTCTCAAGCATATTCGTGATCTCATTTTTGGATATCTGATCACAGTCCACACAGATCATGTAGCCGTGACAGAACTATTTCATGGGAGGAACTTATCAGGGCGTCTTGCACGTTGGTATCTTACCATAGAGGAGTTTGCACCCGACTTCAAGTATTTGCCGGGTCGTTAGAACGTGGTAGCCGATTCGCTATCCAGACAGATAGCTCCTGTAACGCCACTACCTACGTTCACCCTATCACAGTTAAGGGCAGAACAACTACAGGTTTCACTGTGGTCCAAGGTAATCTATGCCTTAGAATCAGGCGATGAGGTAAATTTGCCAAAACTACCTCTACCACTCTCACAGTTTTAAATATGGCACGACATTCTGTATCACTCAGTAAAAACACAACTAGAGTCAATCTCTCAAATTGTTATTCCTACATCACTCAAGGAAGCCATCCTCACCTTTTTCCATGATGCACCCCAAATTGGGCATCCGGGCGAGGCAGATCTCTAACAGAAATTAGACGAAAATATTATTGGAAAACTATGAGGACTGAAATCGAGCATCACATTGCTAAGTGTTCATCTTGTGCAAAACTCAAAGGAACACCGATGGATCCCGCTCCAATCTTAAATACCCGACATCTGAACGTCCATGGGATACAGTTGAGGTCGATTTATTGCTACTACCATAAAAGCCACCACGTCTCTAATTACATACTTGTGTGCGTTTACCACTTCTCCAGATTTGTGGTACTAGGACCATTGCAGAATAAGTCTGCCGAAACAGTGGCTCATGCCTTAGTCACTCATCCCATCTGTCTTTTTTCTACACCTAGAGTGATTAGCTCAGATAATGGGGCAGAATTTAAGAATCAACTCGTAACAGCAACATGTCAACAATACGACATCACACAAACCTTCACAACTGCCTACCTTCCATCCTCAAATGGGTTGGTCGAACGTCCAAATCGTCAAATACTTAAGATTCCTCGACATGTGGTGAATCTGATGCACAGTTCCTGGGAGGACTGGCTTCCACAAGTAACAGCATTAATCAATGGCTTTCCTGGCAAATTACCATACTACATAATTTATGATACTGATAAATGATTGCCTCTTGTTCAACTAACGGGAATCCCACCGCTGCCTCCAAGTGTGACACATGATTTAGTGAATGCAGGTTTTGGTCGAGTAGATGCACAACTGTTACCGGTTGGTCAACTTATTGCCGCTTTACATATAGCTGAAACTGACTATCATCTAACTCCTATCTTGTTTGCTAGAATGATAAGTAACACAGTCTATGCCTATCTCGATGATCTTATCTTAGTAAGCAAAGATTTACAAAACCATTTAAAGAAATTAGGAGAAGTCTTCACAAATTAACCCATTCGCTGGCAAAGAAAATGCATTTATTATGTAGAATTCCGCCAGAAAAGCTTTACTGGACCTAGAAAAACGGATTGGCAGTGTAGTCACCCCCGCTATGTTAAATTGGATTCCTGATAAGCCGGACAGAGGAATATCTGCAGGTCTTATTGGCCATTTATTAGGAGGATATCGTCGCATGAGTTCATTGAACAATGCTAAAGCGATAAAATTGGCACGGGCTCCCATATCTATGTCTAGCGACAACTGTTTGTTACCTAACCTCACTGGTACAGTCAACACCTCCACTTTGTTTAATGCAGCGAATAATGAGCATGCGATGGAAGCGTCGTTTTCTTGCACCGTTGACCATATCCCAGATCGTGTGGCTGGACGCGTGCATCTTCCCCCTAAGGCTGACTACGTGTCTCCTCTCGGTTTGCACGGTCTTGCTTCATGCACTGAAGGTTATTGCAATCTCCTGTATTATGGTATAGGGACCCACGTAGTAAACCCCATTTATTCGGAGTGTCCTTAGTGCTTGTAGACATTTTACTTGCTGTGTAGTGTCCCTGTGGACTCTTGGGTTAAGATGATACTCTGAATTTTTTGAACCCAGGGAGGATTCTTTCCCTTGATCATGCCACGAGCTAGATGGGTTTTTGTCCTTATGTCCTCCAAACCAACAATTAGTTGTGGCATGGCCCTTAAGCTTGCAGATTTTGCAAAAAAAAGTCAGCTTTTTGGTTTGGTTTCTGTGGTAGTTTGTGGTTGTTTCTTAGAACTGGTTACGTGTGCTACTGACAGAGCCCTAGGAGTAGTTTCCACCGGATCTGAAATTTCCTCCACATAATCTACAATCTTAGTCCCTAGTTTATATTCCATCTTTCTGGCTGCTTTATTAGTTTCGTGTAGCACCATGGGAAACTGTATGAACTGAATGATCTTGCAGAATTTTTCTCTAGTTATTTTTCTTCTTCATCAAACCAATTTGAGGATGTCTTGTAAGTTTTGAGACCCATCATAGTGTGTCCGGCTAAAGCCTGAGCTTCTTGCACGTCGTGAGTAAACACACTGGTACCTGTACGTTCTGCCATCTTGAAGATCCAAGTAAGTGCACCTCCTTTTGTTCCTGACCCGAAAAGATTATGAAATGTTTCCTAAACGTATGATAGTCAAGGATTTTGTCATCAAAGGCTGAAGCATACATCATTCTATGTGCCTTACTACCGATTTTAACGTTGCTTCGGACGTAAGAGATTTTATCCCCATCGCCACTAACATCATTGTTTCGCATTACGTCTTCGCACTCAAGCAGAAATGTTTAGGCATTATAATCTGCATCTTCTGCAGTAAATTTTTGTACCTTGATGTTATTTGGAAGCATTTTTACAGTTTGACAGACCAATGAGGTCTGTGGGTCAGTAGAACCACCTGTTGCCATTTTTGCTCTATTAGTTAAAGCATTATCGATGTTAACAGGTAATCGTAATTTGTAAGTGTTACCTGACCTAAGTTGTCTACTGTGTAAGTCCTCTAATTAAGAAGCTGTGAAATTTTCAAAGGAAGTTAAAGAGTAAGTAGGTGTTAACTCTATTTGGCTAATTTGTAGTAATTCTTCACTAGCAGTTGCCACTAACTCCTTTGAGTCTGTAGGTGACTGACTATCTGAGTCTGAGTCACTAATGTCCTTTTTGAAACCCAAAAGTTTTGAAAAAGGGTCCATTAATAGGGATATGTATCACTTCACTTGCAGCATAACACAGACTAAGTTGCCCACTCAAGAAGTAATGCAAAGGTATTTATAATGAGTTATTGAAATGAAGAGAAGGAGAATTAAAATTATTATAAGTATATATATACTTTGTGTGAGTCCTCTTTTACTTTATAAATGTGTTTATTTAGTTTTACTTTTAGGCCATTGTTCATTTATTTTATTTTATATTGACTACGTGTGAAGACTTCTGGAAGATCACTTGTGTTGTGTAGTCTGTAGAATAATAACTGTTTTGATCTACCTGACTGCAGAGTCCGTAGAGTTTCGATGTCAGAAGTTGATGACGTTCTACTCTGGGAAGGATGACGTCACACGTCTTGAGGTGATCAACTCGGGGGCCTGACCTTTCTTGCGGCGATCAACCTGGGGCTGACCTTTCTTGAGGGAATCAACCTGGGGCTGATCTTTCTTGCAGCGATCAACCTGGGGCTAATCTTTCTCACTCACTGGAGAGGCTTCATTGCTTTAGCAAGAGGCTGCTTGCTTGTCTGAAAACACGATGACAACCTATCTAGTTCTCCTGAGTTGTAGTGCTGGCTGATGGTTGGCTGGCAGTCTGGTTGGCTTGCCGTTAGCTTGTTGGGACACTAAGACAACACTCTGGTAGGCTCGGTTGATGTCGGCTCCACTCGGGTCACCATGAGCTGTGAGCTGGTGCTGGGGGTTTGACTGCTATGTCAGCAAGTCTTTATATTGTCTTTGTTACCACTGGATTTCTGTGTACACGTTTTGCAAGTGTTTATAACAACTGTCCACTTATTTCACTGGTCTGCATGATTTTTTTTTATTGACTGTATTTCATCTTTTTCGAAATATATATAAAAAATAGTGATTCACTGTGTTTTTTATTCATCTCTATCACATCAGGTTCTGTGACGGTCTGTGACGTTGACTTTTCATTTTTTATATAACATAAGTAAATGCTAAAGTATAATACCAATTAAAATACTTAACTTATATTGACTTAAATGTTAAATCTAATATATTTTTCTTTATTTTCAGATTGTGAATATGTCTAGAGGCTGCAGAAATTCACCAGACATATTTTGCTATGTCTGCGGGCAATTCACCCCTTCAGATTCCCGGAGTAATATTACTCCATTGTTGAAGCGCTGCTATTTAGCTTATTTTGGCTGCAAATTGGGAGACCAGGACAAGCCATTTGCACCTCACAAAGCTTGCAAGAGTTGCATCAGTAAACTCCAAATGTGGTCGGTTGGAAAACTTAAATGAATGCCCTTTGGAGTACCAATGGTATGGCGGGAGCAGATGAATCATCATGATGACTGCTACTTTTGTATGACAAAAGTAGCTGGATTCAACAAGAAGACTAAAGATCACATAATATACCCAGATATTCCATCAGCAATAAGGCCTGTTTCACACTCTGATGATATTCCTGTACCTGTGCCACCTGACACATGGGAAATTTCATCAGAGGCTGATACTAGTGATACCAACGAGATGGAAGTAGACTATGAACCACCAACAAATGACGATCCCAAACTCTTCACCCAAGTTGAGCTCAATGACTTGGTTAGAGACCTTAACCTTCCAAAAGAAAGCGCACAGTTACTTGGCTCTAGATTGAAGGAACACAGGCTTCTAGCTCCTGGCACAACATTCGCGTGGTACCGTCATCGAGAAGCGGAATTCACTCAGTTCTTTGAGAAAAAAGATGCTCTTGTTTTCTGTTCAAATATTTGTGGCCTTATTGAGCACATGGGGATGTCGTACAAAGCAGATGAATGGAGGCTCTTCATTGATTCTTCTAACAAAAGTTTAAAGGCTGTCAGAAACTTACGAAAATATGAAGACACTTTTAACTGCAATCAAGTACCATAATCACAATTTTCTCATTTGTGGTGATTTAAAAGTTATTG
This sequence comes from Homarus americanus, assembly GCF_018991925.1. Lineage (NCBI taxonomy): Eukaryota > Metazoa > Arthropoda > Malacostraca > Decapoda > Nephropidae > Homarus > Homarus americanus. The sequence continues at coordinate 13,151,225 of NW_024730668.1, read as the reverse complement.
CTCTCCTACTAGGTCTTCAAGGGGGATACACCAAGTATCCCTGTTTTCTGTGTCTCTGGGATAGTAGGGCAGACAGCCAGCACTATGAACAAAAATACTGGCCACCAAGAACCAGCTTCTTACCCGGAAATCACAACGTAAAAGCTGTGCCACTAGTTGACCCCAAGAAAATTCTGCTACCGCCACTCCACATCAAATTAGGGCTTATGAAAAATTTGGTGAAGGCCCTGAACAAGAATGGAGCTGCTTTCAAGTACCTGGAGTCAAAGTTTCCTCGTATAAGTGAAGGCAAGCTAAAGGCAGGAATCTTTGTTGGCCCTCAGATTCGGGAATTGATGAAGGACATGCATTTTGAGGAAGCATTAGCTGGTGTCGAGGTGAATGCCTGGTTTTCCTTCAAACAGATTGTCCAAAACTTCTTGGGAAACAGCCGCTCTCCAGAATATGAAAAACTGATCCAAGACCTGATTTCAAGTTTCCAGCAACTTGGGTCTAGAATGAGTGTGAAGATGCACTTTTTGCATTCACATCTTGACTATTTTCCCAAGAATTGTGGGGACTACAGTGAGGAACAGGGAGAGCGGTTCCATCAGGATATATGCACCATGGAAACTCGATACCAGGGCAAATGGAATGTCAGCATGATGGCGGATTACTGCTGGTCATTGAAACGTGATGGTCCCGATGCACAGCACAAGCGGAAATCAAAGCGGTCCTCCTTCCTTTGAATCAATATGTAGGCTAACTATTAGGAGCATATTTTTGTTTACATTCATTAGATTTTATGTTGATTATTCTGCTTCATTTCATCATAAACGTTATTAATTTCATGGTTATTTGGAATACATTAATAATTAATTATATATTATTATATTATATCATATTTAAAAATCATTAATTTGTATTTTATTAAAAATCCTTACGTGATAGAGCAAAATGGTGGAGATATTTAAAATCAGCAACCCAAGAATATGTAAGATCACATCCATGAATAAAAAAAAAAATAAAAAAGTTCCCAAATGCAGACCAGTGTTTTCCTTGAAAATGCTTTGTGTCATTTAGGTTTATGAGTACTGCACTTGTTTATACTATTCGTCTCACCGTTTGCCACCAAGTGTGATTGCTGTTTTGTTATCACACTAATTGCTTTAATTAAGTTCTGGAACTCTCTAAGTGGCAGTGTTGGATATAAACACTGGTTGGCATTTTCTGTTTAGTGCTGAAGTAGGTATAGGAGTAGACACAGATATAATCTGAGAGAATAAATTATGAATTCTCTCTAGGGAAGTGTTGTGAATAACACTTTGAGATAACACTTAAGTGTCCAGCCTCCTTGTTCAGTGGTAGTAGTCAACTGCCCTCTCTGGGCGTGAGACAGCTAGCCGGCTGTTTGCTAAATCAGCTGACCCTCGGGCGACCTTTGAGAGAGAAGCAAGCCAAGTTATCTAGAGTCGTGAATAACATGGTGAACTACTTGATGAATAACTTGGTGTTATTCATTTGGGTCATTATTTATATAAAGTAAAGGTGCTGTTACATATATATATATATATATATATATATATATATATATATATATATATATATATATATATATATATATATATATATATATATATATATATATATATATATAGATATGTGTGTGTGTGTGTGTGTAACCGATCGGAATTGATGGAATTCATTTCTCGCTTGACTAGGGGTTTTATTAATTAATATTAAGTGGAAATTGTAGTGGAAGCGCCCCTTGGAGAATAAACCGGAACCAGAACAAAACACTTAAAGTTACTAATAAGAATGAATTCTCCGTGACCCGTGGAAGGATAGCATCCGTGATTGGGGTGAATGAAACACACTGTAAAGTTTAGACACTTCTATTCCCTCCAACACTACAGACACAATCAAATTATGGTACACCAACATATGCTCACCTCTTAACCTGAACTTAAAACACTACTCTGGGGAATAGATGTTATACATGATATTGAAATTATTAGAAAATGCCTCATTAGACAACAATAAATTCAAAGTATTAAGAAATGTTGCTTGCACACATGAAACAGGCCTTAAGGGTTTTCAACAAAATGATATCAATCACTGAGAAAAATGGAATAAAAATAAGAAATCATTAACTCCACCATGAATAGGCCTTAAGGGCACTCAATAAAATTATGTTACCAACAGATGCAGGCCTTAAGGGTTTTCAACAATATAATATATCACTCACTGAGGAAATGGTATAAAGATAGAAATTATAAAGAAATATTAACTGCATTAAAGGAAGTAAATCACAGAATCACTTACAACGGAAAGGAGGAGCCTCATCTGAAAACAGTTCCCTTATTCTCTGGCATCAATTAGTGACACAAACATTAAAAAACAATACTATAAAAAATTATTTAAGAAATATTAATTACACACAGCAAGACAATATCAGTAACTGAAAAAAATATTATCACTAGATTAAGAGGTTACTGAGTCCACCAATACCCGTAAACACATGCTCCCTAACCTAACACATAGGTTCCACCTGCACTCAGTAGTTTTTAAGGCACAACCAACAGGCACCCATAGTTAAGGCACAAACAAGCTTTTCTCCACCTTGGAAAATGTACCTCTAAGTTCCACTAGACTCCTGGTCCCTGTGTGTGACCATTCATTCACTCAGCTGGCCTCATTTCACACTCAGTACATCCATGAGACGGAAGGGAGTGAGCCAATCAGACCTTGTTCAGTTGAGAGAAGCTTTAGCTTCTGGTAGTAAAAGGTTTTGACTAACTGCTTGAAGATATGTGATATTGTGAGCCGAGGTAGAAGAGATCTGGCGACCCCAGACGATCGTCAGTTGTGCACCCAGACAGCTGGTGTCACTTCAGAGATCCCTTGCTAACCCAGCTAACCAGTGACAAACCTGCACTGATCGTTCCAACTGTGACAATCGCTAATCATCAATCATCAACGGCAGTCTCAAACGGCAGTCATCACTCACAGTCATCACTAGCAGTTGTTACAAGTTGGGGATTTAGAAACTGGTTTAGAATATAGTTAAAAGTCTACCCAGATCCCAACAGGCAACAACAATAAAAAAACTATACAAACAAAGACAATCGGACTATAAAAGGGTAGACATAGGATGCGAGTTTTTGTTGTGTATAATAAAGTACAATAAATTCCTTAACAAAATATCCAGCTTTCTATAATTTACCCTTGACCATACTTAACTTAAACATACGCAACATTGGCTTAACAGTATATACATATTTATACAACATACAACAATCTGAAGCAAGTAGAGGTGGGAGGTAATATAGGGTTACAATACTCAAGTGCGGTGCTGAAGTGTCTGACGAGTAGGGCTGAGTATTGAAGAAGATGGTAGGTAGTCACTGTGCCGTAGGTTTCCAGGATAGGTAATCCAAGTGTGGTCACTTCCCAGAGTGAACTGAACTCTCCTCGATCTGGAGCTGATGAGGAAGAGTTGGAGGAGGTGACGCAACAACCAGGATATGGAGAAGGGAAACCTGGAGTGGTGACTAAGACTAGTCATACTAGGGTCGCGTCTCTAGATGGCATTGCACGTGGTGCTGGGTAGGTAGATCATGACAATAGATGGCGTGGTTCGTAACACAGTCATCACTCGCAGTCAAGTGGGTTCTGACGAAAACCCTGCAATGAACTCACTGTTAGCTATTGCTTATTTTATCACTGCCCAATCTAAACCCTGTCTGAGATCGAATGAGACTTACTTGTTATACTGCAATATAGCAACACAGGTGATTAGACCACGTGACCGTTTTGTCCTGTCTGACGAACAGACCATCCTCTCTGTTCGAACGCTGTCGTCTGACTGAGAAACAGCCAGGCTCGTGCATTCCCAAGCCTAGGCCTACATGACATATTTTCCCACATAACTAATTGCTTCGTTTGGACACACTTAACATATTTAGACTGAGAAACGATCCATAAAAATTTCAAATTTAATAATGTCATTTAATTTCATGATTCGCGTCCATATTAATTCGGTAAATTACATTTAATATCATAGAGGACTAGTTCCAGAAGCTCTCACTACGTACTAGGGTGTGTCATAGGAGGGAAGATCAGCTAAAACTAATGGCCCATCACTTTTTTGGTAGATTTTAGTGTATATAAACAGAAAATAATTTCAGTTTAAATATTTTGCAACCTTTTGCTAGGTAAATTTTAGCGTGAAATTTATCGAAAATCTAACGTACAGCTGCATTAGTGCATTACAATTAAATAGTGAACATTGCTTTCTGACTTCATTCTTTAACAACCCAACTAACAATATTTTTTCTGTTTCAGATTCTGATGCATTTATAAGTTGATAATATTTGCGATGGCTGCTTGTGTCAGGACGAGGAACCAAAAATCCAGCCATCTCAGTCACTATCTTGGGTCTGGGAGAGAGCTCCTGAAGTCGGAGTTGCCTACATTGAGAGATGCTTTGAGATACGGTGTTTTAATCAGGCAAATCAGTGAAAAGAACCAAAGAACTTACACAAACAAAGACATTGCCAGTGATATGACCAAAGCTGTCTTGGCACAGTACACTCTGGCTAACGCTCAGTTCAAGCCTTGTCAGCATCCACGCTGGCTACCAAGTTGAAAGTGTGGGCTTCGCACCTCATGTGCACTGGCAGGTTGAGGCCCAGGCCGCTTGACTCGTCAAGGGCGGCATCAACAGAGATGTACTCAACTTCATCCATATCACCAGCTTCGGAATCTACGTCCAGGTCCACATTCTCGACGCCCTCCACGTCTAGATCGGCAGCAGGTTCAGGAATGTCTGGCTAGAGTTCAGCTTCAGTGCCAAACTGCACAAACGCCTTGACAAGTTGCTGCCGTTGTCCGTCCTGGTCATGGTCACCTTGTCCTGCAGGTGGAACTTGTAATGGGTGTCCACCATGGCCTCGGAGAGAACATCAAAGGTCTGATGCCCTCTAAGCCGAGAGCAGGCCAGGATGGCGTGCTGTCTCTTGCGGGTCTCGGAGTCCAGCCAGTGTGCTGGTGTGGGCCTACCAGCAGTCCACGGTGGTCGCCACCCAAGGGACATCCTTGAGCAATCTATAATTAAAAAATTTAAATTATAAAGAGACATATCTATCTGTCAGGCCATTGAGGGAAGCAAACATGCCAAACACCATCAGATATGCTAATTCACACTCGCTACGTGAGTCATTTTGTAGGCCAATGGAAAGGGACTGTTCTTCTAAACGTGTCATAACTTGCAATGCCTCCCACGAAAAATATGAAAATATGAAAAAAATATGAAATACAATACGCAATAATAATAATTTAATAAACTTGTATAATTTTAACGTAGTAACAATACAAAAAGAAAAAACACAGCAATACCGAATCACAGTAGAAAAAAATTACTTCTACAGTAATAACCATTGCAACTTTAGCATTATATAAATAAACACATTATATGAAAATATCAATATACACAATTCATTTCAAGGGAAGTTATATAGCAATACGAACTGCCACAACAAACTCTTCTACTGTACTTCTAAACGTGTCATAACTTGCAATGCCTCCCACGAAAAGTTTATGGCTGCCCAAGATCCTCCTGCCCAGGGTGCGGCGGGACATCGACGTCTTGTTGGGGTTCAGCGTCTTGATCAGGCTGACAAAGGTTGGGGACTCCATTCAGCGGTAGCATGTTGCAGACGAGCAGGTCCACAATCCTTCTATCAACCACAGACTGACGGACGCCAGTGCCAGCAGCTGATTGGCCCAACGTCTCGCCATTGGTGGGTTGGCGTGGTTTCTTTGCAGGTGGCCGCCACGACTGGCTGCTGCTCCTGCTACTGGCACCGCTACCAGAAGACTGCCTGTGTTTCCCACGGGAAGAGCCAGCCTTGATCCTCTCCTCAAACTGGATGGCATGCGCTGGGTGTTTCCTCTTGACATGCGACTTCAAGTTGTAGAGGCTTGTCGCCTGTCCCTTGATGGTGGTCTCCTTGGGCTGGCACATGACGCACTGGACTTAAGGACAAAGTAGTCATCTAGGTGGGGCTACGGGTTCTGAGACTCCTCGGCCTGGCCCTCAGCCTGAGCGGCCTCCGCCTCAGCTGCCTAACTCACAGCCACTGCAGGCTCCTCAACACTGTCAACAGGCCCACCTGGCCCAGCATCGTCAGGCGGGATAAAAACGTCTTCACCTTCCATAACAATAAGCGATAACGTACGCTGCTGTCGCCGACACTGTAAGACTGCTGAGACTGTCTGTAAAGTGACAACGTCGTAAGTGAACTGAACTCAGAACTGCGGAATTACACAATGCTGCTCAGCTGCTGCAGCTCAGCGTCGACAAATCATGTCTTGTCACGTTTACACGTACTAAGCGTGCCTGATTGGCTGTTGGAGACACTCGTCCCAGCGTCACACGCTTACAACAGACAGGAACAAACATTTTTAAATTTTGTTAGCGGACTTAAAGTTAGCGGAACTAAATTTAGCGGAAGCTAATTGATCCGCTAATGGTTTCCAAAGTTAGAGGAAACGCTAATCCGCTAACGAGAAAGTTAGCTTCGCTAATTAGAGGTTAGCGAAGTAGAGGAACCGTGCCCACTACTGTGTGTATATATATATATATATATATATATATATATATATATATATATATATATATATATATATATATATATATATATATATATATATATATATATATATATATATATATATATATATATATATATATATATATATATATATTTAGATATAGATATATATATAGATATATATTTTTTTTTATCTATATATATAAAACAAAGAAGTATATGTGCTTGTGTGTCCGCATGAGAATCTCGAAACCTACTTTACCGATCTGTAGTGATGATGGATGGTGTTATATGTAGTGATGGTGGATGTTGTTATATGTAGTGATGATGGATGGTGTTATATGTAGTGATGGTGGATGATGTTATATGTAGTGATGATGGATGGTGTTATATGTAGTGATGATGGATGATGTTATATGTAGTGATGATGGATGATGTTATATGTAGTGATGATGGATGGTGTTATATGTAGTGATGATGGATGATGATATATGTAGTGATGATGGATGATGTTATATGTAGTGATGATGGATGATGTTATATGTAGTGATGATGGATGATGTTATATGTAGTGATGATGGATGGTGTTATATGTAGTGATGATGGATGATGTTATATGTAGTGATGATGGATGATGTTATATGATGATGGATGGTGTTATATGATGATATGATGTTATATGTGATGATGGATGGTGTTATATGTAGTGATGATGGATGATGTTATATGTAGTGATGATGGATGATGTTATATGTAGTGATGATGGATGATGTTATATGTAGTGATGATGGATGGTGTTATATGTAGTATTGATGGATGGTGTTATATGTAGTGATGATGGATGATGTTATATGTAGTGATGATGGTTGGTGTTATATGTAGTGATGATGGATGATGTTATATGTAGTGATGATGGATGATGTTATATGTAGTGATAATGGTTGGTGTTATATGTAGTGATGATGGATGATGTTATATGTAGTGATGATGGATGATGTTATATGTAGTGATGATGGGTTGTGTTATATGTAGTGATGAAGGATGGTGTTATATGTAGTGATGATGGATGATGTTATATGTAGTGATGATGGATGATGTTATATGTAGTGATGATGGATGGTGTTATATGAAGTGATGGTGATGGATGGTATTATATGTAGTGATGATGGATGATGTTATATTTAGTGATGATGGATGTTGTTATATGTAGTGGTGATGGATGATGTTATATGTAGTGATGATGGATGTTGTTATATGTAGTGATGATGGATGGTGTTATATGTAGTGATGATGGATTGTGTTATATGTACTGATTATGGATGATGTTATATGTAGTGATGATGGGTGGTGTTATATGTAGTGATGGTGGATGGTGTTATATGTAGTGATGATGGATGATGTTATATGTAGTGATGATGGATGTTGTTATATGTAATGATGATGGATGATGTTATATGTAGTGATGATGGATGTTGTTATATGTAGTGATGATGGTTGGTGTTATATGTAGTGATGATGGATGGTGTTATATGTAGTGATGATGGTTGGTGATATATGTAGTGATGATGGATGGTGTTATATGTAGTGATGATGGTTGGTGTTATATGTAGATATGATAGGTGGTGTTATTTGTAGTGATGATCTATCTATATAAAACAAAGAAGTATGTCTGTTTGTGTGTGTGTTTGTTTGTGGTGTGTCCGCACGAGAATCTCGGAAAATACTTTACCGATCTGTAGTGATGATGGATGATGTTATAAGTAGTGATGATGGATGTTGTTATATGTAGTGATGATGGGTGGTGTTATATGTAGTGATGATGGATGTAGTTATATGTAGTGATGATGGATGATGTTATATGTAGTGATGATGGATGTTGTTATATGTAGTGATGATGGGTGGTGTTATATGTAGTGATGATATGCAGCAATGAAACCCTATGGAGAATTTTTAATTTTCCTATACACGAACGATGTCCAACAGTACTTCATCTGGCTGTTCACCTGGAAAATGGACAAAGAGTATACTTCACAAAAGAGTCCCTCCAAAATCAAATGGCAAATCCTGCTGATACGACCCTCACTGCATTCTTCAAGCTTACACAGGAAGATGAGTTTGTTCAAATACTCCTGTATGTTGACGTACCCAAGTTCTACATATGGCAGGCTTCAATGAAAAAGTTTCAGAGAAGAGCTCAAGGATCCGATGTTGAAGGATATCCAGGGATAAAGTCAGGCAATGCTTTGGGACGTGTCTACACGGTTCACCCCAACAACTTTGAATGCTATTGTTTGAGACTACTTTTGCACCACATCCGTAGCCCAACATCATATGCAGCATTCAAGACAGTGAATGGACAAGTCTGCAGAACCTATCAGGAAGCGTGCAATCTCCTTGGCCATCTGTAAGATGATGGTCACTGGAATGACACATTAGAAGAGGCAGCAGCTACTGAATCGCCAATGAGAATGAGGAACCTGTTTGCCATCATGATTGCTACATGTGGACTTTTTAACCCAAGCCAGCTCTGGAAAAACCACCAAGAAAGTCTTTCAGAGGATCTGCTTAAAGCAAGAAGAGAACATCCTGGTCAAGAGATTGAGTTCATGGATGGCAAGTTCAACAGGGCTCTGATCATGCTGGAAGACAAAGTGATGGAGCTATGCGGAAAAAACCTGACTGATTTTGGGTTTCCTTCCCCAAACATAGAAGAACTAGTAGTTGCAAACAGGGAGTTGCTCAGAGAGACAGACTACTCAGTTGAAGTTCTCGTGAATTTTCTTGAAGAAAATGAATCTCACCAGGTGCCTGATCAAGCAAATGCTTATGAACAGATCTTGCAAGCGATACAAGCGGAGCAGGGAGGTATGATCTTTCTCGGTGCACCTGGCGGGACAGGAAAAACATTCTTGATCAACCTTCTGTTGGCCAAAGTACGTCATCAGGGGAAAATTGCTCTTGCTGTGGCATCCTCAGGCATTGCTGCAACACTACTACAAGGAGGACGTACTGCACACTCAACTTTTAAACTGCCTCTCAACCTCGCTCACAATGAGAATCCAGTGTGCAACATCAAAAACGGATCGGCAAAAGCAAAACTCTTAGAAAAATGCAGCCTCATAGTCTGGGATGAATGCACTATGTCTCACAAGTTAGCGTTTGAAGCATTGGAAAGGACCTTGCAAGACATACGAGAAAATGACCATCTCATGGGTGGCATTACAATGGTTATTGCTGGAGACTTTCGCCAGACCCTACCTGTCATTCCTCGAAGCACTCCAGCTGATGAACTTAATGCGTGCCTCAAGGCATCATGCCTTTGGAGAAGTGTTCAGATACTCACCCTATCCACAAACATGAGAGTACATCTACATGGAGATGAGGATGCTGGACGGTTTGCAAACCTTCTACTACAGATTGGGAATGGAACTTTCCCTGTTGATTCAGAAGGACAAATAATCATTCCTTAATGATGTGGAAATGTTGTAAAGTCCTCAACTGAGCTCACTAACATGGTCTACCCATACATTATCCACCACTACAAGGATCACGAGTGGCTGAGTGAACGCGCAATTCTGGCACAAAAGAATGAAACGGTGGCTGACATTAACATGACACCTCGCGAAAGCGATTGGACAGACAAGACGTGTCTGCGCATCCTTCCAGGAAAAACGATCACGTGGTCTAGTCTCCTTGTGTTACGACATTCAATATTGCATGCAAGTTTTATTCACTCTCAGACAGGGTTTAGATAGGGCAGAGAAGAAGTTAACAATAGCTAACAGAGGGTTTATTGCAGGGCTTCTGAAGAACCCACACGATTGCCGATTGCCGATTGGTGTGATTGATGCGATTGGAATGGTTTGAGCGGCTTGTCACTGGTTAGCAAGTTGTTGTTGTTGTTGAGATTGTCGGACCGTAGTCCGACACGGGCCTTTGCCTATAGGCGGCCCGTTTGGTGGTTCCGGCTGGAGCTCCAGGTTCAGCCAGACCGGATTGGGATTGGAGGTGGTCCCACCTGCAGATTGGAAGGATACTGCAGGTTGCAAGTGTGAGCGGACCCCCGATCAGTGGACGCTTACCACCCCACCCCCACTCTTGGACGTGGTCAGTTTCGGAGTGGCGCGCCCCCCGACCTGGGGTCAGCACTTGCTGGGAGAGGATACTTTCTAAGCTATCTGGGTGGTGGGTATCGTGTGATGACCCGGAGTAGGTGGTGAATGTGGTCTGTTTGGGCCTTTCGGGTTAGAGTTGCCGCTGGTGTTGTGTGTGTTTCTTGGGAGATTTGAGTTCTGTTTCGGAGGCTTTGTGTAACCTCGCAGTCGAGGAGATAGTGTTCAAGTGGGTTGGCTGCTGGCTCCTGACAGTAGGTGCATTCCATGACGTCATTTCCGATCATCTGCCAGGAGCACTTGTACCCTAGTCGTAGTCGATGAAGGCTGACTTGGGTTTGTCTTGGAGTTTTCTTGTCAGCGAAAGGTGGTTCCCCTTTTGTGGCCGCCAGGTACCATTTGGCTGATTGGGAACCAGCGTTGAATGCGTGAAGGAAGCTCTTTTTGATGTGGAGCTTGCTAGTCTTTCTGAGGTGATTCTTGATCTGTTGCACGCTTGCTGGAACTTGGATGTGTACGCTACTAGAACGTGTAGCTGCCTTGGCTGCTTCGTCTGCCACGTCGTTTCCTCCGATCCCTACATGACTGGGAATCCAGTGTAAGACGACTGGGCGGTTTTGGCTTTGGAATTCCTGTAGCTGTGCGAGGATCGAGGTAATGATGTGGACGTTGTCTCTTGGTTGACTGTGTTGCAGCGCCTGCATGGCCGATTTCGAGTCCGTGTGAATTATGATGGACTTGTTGTGTTGTGTTGCAGCGTGTTGTAGGGCCTTTGAGATTGCTACCAGCTCTGTTTGTAGGGTGGAGCAGTCATTGGAAAGTCTCCATCGGAGGGTCTGACCTTGGGTGTAGAAGGCCGCTCCGGATCTATGATGTTTTGGGTCCACCGAGCCGTTTGTGAAGTATGATGCTGCATCAGCCGGTGTCTCGGTGGCTATGGCTTCGAGAGTTATTTTTTTGAGGTCCTCCTTCTGGAGGTTGGCTTTACTATCGCCTAGGTCGGTAATTTTGAATGTGGCTAGTGGAGGGCTCCATGGTGGAGGAACAACGTAACCATTGTCTCGTGTGTCTTGGTTGTTCTTGACGAGTGTTTCTGCTTGCAGGTGTCGGATGACCTCGCTTGCCTCGTGCGACCAGGTGGCCCCTCGCACTCTGTGGTCGAGGTGGAGGGAGGCACTGATTCGAATTTTGGCAACTGTGGGCTTATCTGATCTGCAGATTTTGGCGAGGAGACCGGCTGTCACCCGCTTGACTCGTACTGCCAGGGGTGGTAGTTCGGTTTCCATTTGCAAATTGCAAATTCTGGTCCACATGGGTGCTCCGAGCATGGTCCTGAGAGCATTATTTTGGATTACTTCTAGCTTGGCTATTTGGTCTTCTCTCAGTCCAATGAGTGCTGGAGCACTGTAATCTACCAACGATCTGATGGCGGCCGTGTAGTAGGCTTTGAGCACATGAAGGTTTGCTCCTGCGGTTGTGCTGGTGAGCGACCTCATTATATTGTGTCTGCTCTTCGTCCTGTGCCTGAGATACTCGAGTTGCGGCTTGAAAGTGAGTTTCTGGTCAAACCAGATTCCAAGACACTGGTGGGTGTTGGTCCAGACTACCGGCGTGTTTTGTATGGAGAGCATCTTGTCTGGTGTGTTTGTGCAGATGGCCATCGCTTTCGACTTGGCTGGATTTATCTTGAGTCCAAGTCTGTTGCACTCCTCTTCTATAAGTTGGAGTGCGTGTTGCGTGTTGGCTAGTCTGTTTGATCCTCTTACTATAAGTTGTAAGTCGTCTGCATAGCATAGGAGCTTGGCTGTTTGTCTGAAAGGAAGTTTGACTAGATTTTCCATCAGGACATTGAACAGCATTGGACTGAGGATGCCTCCTTGTGGGGTTCCATTTTCATGGACCCTGTAGCTTGAGGTTGCTCCCTGAAAGCGTACTCGTGCTTCTCTCTGTGTGAGGTAGTTCTGGATCCACCCCAGCAACCTTCCTTTGACGCCTTTTTCAGCGAGCGTCGTTGTAATGGCCAGTGGATTTGCTAGTTCGAAGGCCTTCTCCAGGTCGAGGAAGACCACCAGAGCTGGTTTGTAGTCCACTGTGCTGAGTATCTCGGCGATGTTGTTGCCTGTGCCGGTGTTCTCGGTGTAAGCAAAGATGTGAGGGTGTGGGCTGCCTACTTTCCACTTGAGTCGGTTGAGAGCCATTCTTTCTCCCGTCTTCGCTATGCAGCTGAGAAGGGAGATGGGCCTCGTCTTGTCTGGTTCTCTGGGCTTCGAAATGGGCTGTATATCTGCCTTCTTCCATTCCGGTGGGAGTCTTTGTGCTGTCCACGAAGCATTGATGGCTTATAGCAGAGCCTCGTGTCCGGCTGTACCGGCATGAGAAAGCATGGAGTAGGTTATCCTGTCGGCCCCTGGTGCTGTGTCCTTGCTTCGTTGTAGCGACTTCTGGAGTTCTTGCTGGTTGAAAGGTCTGTCGGTGTCATCTTCACTGTTGCAGGCCTGTTCGATCATCTGCAGTCTGACCTGTCGCAGACGCCGTTGTGTCTCCTCTGCCTGTCTCGGGAGGTTTTTCGTTGCTGCTCGGTCAGAGAACAGTTTTGCAAGTCTCTCGGCTTCCTCTTCTGGGTTGGGATGGGTTGGTGGTGGTGGTGGTGGTGTTGCCTTCCCAGATGCCCTTCGGATCTGGGCCCACATCTTGCCAAGGGAGGTGTGCTCGTTCAGTTCGGAGCACCACTTGAGCCAGCTTAATTTTTTATTTCTTCCTTCTCTTCCCTGGTATCCTTAACTATGACTTGCAGGAGATGTCTGTTTGTTTCCGTGGGATGTCTCCTGTAGTTTCTTCGGGCCATGTTCACTCTGTGGTTGAGTTCTTTCACCCTGGGACAGTAGTACCAGTAATCATTGTACTGTCTTGATGTGGGTTTTGTTTTTGGGATAGCCTCTTCTGCCGCTTGGTGAAACGCCTCGACCAATTGTTGGTGGAGGGTTGTCTCGTCCACGGGTGCTGCGCCGGCCGGCTGTGATTTTTCGCGCCACTTAGCCAGGTATTTCTTAAAGAGTCCCCAGTCTGCCTTTTGGGTATTGTATCTCCATCTCGGGGGTGGGGTGGAGTGGGGAGTTTGTTCACCTTCAGCGTTGTTAGGGTGGCGAAGTGGTCGCTGGTCAGCGTGGGGTGTAGCTGCCAGGAGGCCGAAGGCTGTAGTGCACTGGAGACGAAGGTTAGATCTAGCCTTCCTCCCCTAGTGTGGGTGGGCTCTCCGGTGTTCAGGAGGCAGATCTCGGGTGTATCTTGAAAGGTGGTGTATAGGTGTAGGCCGTCTTCATTTGTGGGGCTTACCGAGCTTAGGAAGGGATGATGTGCGTTGAAATCCCCTCCTATGAGTGTGGCGTGGTCAGCGGCCGAAGCAAATAATTGAGTCACCTCCAGTGAGCCCCTTGGGTTCTTGAAGATGTTGTGAACAGTTAATTCCCGTTCTTGGAGGGTTACTTTGACGGCCTGTGTCTCGATGTTTTCCCCACATGGAAATTGCTGCGTGACCTCGGAGGAAGGTATGCTTGACTTGACCAGGATCATACATCCTCTTGTTGACGCCTGCGTGAAATGCCTCCTGTATGTCTTGTAACCGCTGAATTTGAAACAGTGGTGTTCTTGTAGAAGTGTTTCTTGTAGCAGTATGATGTCAAGCTTGTCCTTGGCTGCTGCTTCTTGTAGGAGGTGTTTCTTGTTTTTGATGCCCTGAGCATTCCATGTTAGGATGTTCAGGGTGCTGATGTTTTCCACCACTGTTTCATCGGGGACTTCTGGTGGTCGTCGATGGAGATGTCCAAGTTCGATTCCAACTGGATCAGGTTCATATCTTCGTGTTCTGTGGTTTTTGCCTTCTGGGCCGTGGTTCGGTTCAGGGGAGTTGAAACGACCAATTTCTTTCTGGGAGCTGTCGGTATCTTGGGTTCTCTGGTGGCCTTCTTCGGTGTAGAGTGTACCTCGGCTGTCACTCGTGTGAGGACCGGCGTGGCTTCCTCCACTGAGGTGGCTGGAGCTGTGGCGACTTGCCCGAGGACGCTCCCCATGAGTATTTGGAGCTGTGTGGGTTGGATCTTGTGGCCCAGTAGTCCGGCTAGGCCCTCCGCGAAGGTTGTCAGTACCTTGGCTAGGTCTGATACGTGTATCATTCCTTCTGGTGCTTTGGTGTGTGCTTCTTTTGTCTTTTTCGTGGTTGTCGTTGTCTGCTGCTTGGGTGGCTGAGGTGTGGCCGTAGTGAGGCCAGGAAACTGGGCTGCACCTTGGGTGTTGACCGGCTGAGGAGGTTGGCTTTGTTTTCTTGGCCTTTGGGTTCCCCACACGAAGGTACTTGGTGGGGCTGGTGTGCAGGCGGTGGGGGCCGGTCTTGCAGCTGGCCGGTTTGCCTGGACCCTCCTTGTCCTCTCGGAGCATCCAGGGTTCCAGGCGTGGTGTTTGCCCCCGCAGTTGGCACATTTGGGGGCAATTTTTTCGCCATTTTTCAGCTTGGTGAGGCAGGAGTGTGTGCCGTGCTTCTGTGCGCAGACTGCGCAGATTTACTTGTACGTGCACCTTGTCTGATGGTGCCCGTATTTCTGGCATCTGAAGCACCGCAGGGGCTCTGGGACGAAGGGCCTCACTTCGTAGATCCCCCAGGTTTTGAGGTCTATGGTGCTGGGGGGTGAACCGTAGTGCGTTATAAGCACTTGTTTTGTGGTGGCCGTCTTGTCGGACCGGGGAGAGCATCTCTCGGCTTTTAAGATCTTAGGGTGGTTCTCCAGGGGTTCGAGAGGTAGTTCCTTTGGGTACCGGAGGACTACCGACTTCATCAGTTTCTGGGCGGGGTCTAGCTTGGTTGTTGCAACGGTGGTGGTGTTTTGCAGGTGAGTGTCGAGGGTGGTGGCGGAGTCCTTGTCTTTGGGGTGAATAATCATCTCCCCCTTTAGGTTGGGCCGCACTGAGAACTTGGCCAGTGAATTTTGCTTTTCTATCTCTGTGATGGCGGCATATGTTGTTTTTGTGTCCGTTTTCGTGATCCGGAATTTTGGCAGTGTCGTTGGAGGTGAGCTGGTAGTGGTGATGGGTGCCTTTTGGGCTGCTTGACGGCATTCGTTTCCCGAAGAAGCACGTCGGCGTTTTTTATTTTCTACCTTCGTCCAGTTGTCGTCCTCAGTGGCGGTAGCAGTGGTGGTGGAGTTGGTGGAGGTGGTGGCAGTGTTCCTGCTTTTCAGGGCTTCATTGAAGGCGCGTAACTGGTCCGCTTTCTCTGTGTGGAGCCTGTCGTAGTTCGGGTCGTCAGGTTGGCGGTTCAGGCGGGGGTCGCGGTTAGGAGGGCGTACGCACTCCATAACCGTTTTTTTTTTTTTTTTTTTTTGTCACTGGTTAGCAAGGTTTTAGCTGGGACCTCCCAAGTGAACAAGTGCCCCAGCATTGGTCGATCAGTTCTCCCTATTGGGGTTCACAACACCACGTGTCTTCGGTCAGTTAGAACTAGTGTCTACCAGACGGGAAAATAGAATCCTTCCCTCAGCTGGATAGAGCTCATCGGCTGACAGTCGCTCTCTTCCGGTTCATGGATGTACCGAGTGTAAACTGAGGCAGTCTGAGTGAATGAACGGTCACACACTGAGACTTGGAGTCTAGTGGGTACTTAGAGACAGTTTATCCCCCAGTATGGGTGTGCTCTGAGCATATGTGTGATGCAAGTTACGGGAAATAGTGGTAAGGTTTATTTAGTATTATACAAGTCCAGGTGTGGAAACAGCGCTCCTCATGGTTGATTTTCACACGTGAGATGTAAGAATTCCTATCCAAAGTTGTGAGGGGCTTGTTAGTGCCTTAAAAATACGGATGCATTCGGAATCTATGTTTGAGATTAAGAAGCATGTTTTACGGGTATTGGTGAAGAAAAACATTCATGACTCCTGAGATCTAGAGAAAGTACTGACAAAAACAGCGGAGCACCCGCCTGCCTGATGGGTCATGAGTGATTTTCTTGGGTCTCTTGTAATTGCAGGCCTCCTTGGCAGGCTAGTAGTTACTCCTTTCGGGTTATTGGGCAGTTAGGATTGTAGTAGTTGTGGGTCATCTCAGACAGGCTATGATTGATTCATGTGTGTAGTTAATATTTTTTAATATTTTTTATACCATTTCTCAGTTACTGATATTATTTTGTTGAATGCCCTTAAGGTATGTTCATGTGTGGAGTTAATAGTTTTTAATGATTTGGATACTATTTCTCAGTGATTGATATTATTTTGTTGAATGCCCTTAAAGCCTGTTCATGTGTGTAGGTAATATTCCTTTATATTGTTGATACTATTTCTCAGTGACTGATATTATCCTGTTGAATGCCCTTAAGGCCTGTTCATGTTTGTAGGTAACATTTCTTAATATTTTGATACTATTTCTCAGTGACTGATATTATCTTGTTGGGTGTAGTTAATATTCCTTAAATATTTTTGATACTATTGTTTTCTAATGTTTATGTGTCACTAAGGGATGTGAGATAACGAGGAACTGTTTTAAGATGAGCTCCTCATTCTAGTGTAAGTAGCACTGTTACCTTAGTAGCTTCTCATAAGGCATTTAATATTTCTACCTATTGTTGATATCATGTACATCCTTTGTTCCCCAGTGTAGTGTTTTAAGCCAGGCTATGAGGTGCGCAAATGTTGGTGTACCATTATTGATTGTGTCTGCAGTGTTGGAGGGAATAGAAGTGTCAAATTTTACAGTGCGTCTCATTCACCCCAATCACAGGTGCTATCTTTCCACGGGTCACGGAGAATATGTTTTAAATAAATTGTGTTTGTGCTGGTTCGGGTTTTTATCAAAAGGGGCGCTTCCACTGCATAACCATCCACTATACTCAAAAACCCGACCGGTTACATATACTGTATATATATATATATATATATATATATATATATATATATATATATATATATATATATATATATATATATATATATATATATATATATATATATATATATATATATATGTATATATATATATAATAAGTTACTTAAAAATTTATTTAATTCTAGGCCAAGGTTAATCGTTTAAGAGCCGGACAATCACTCCTCAATAACCTTTAATATGTTAATTGGTTTTGAATCTGAACTATAGGCCCATAACAGTGTTCATCCATTATCAGGCTTCACTCTGCTCCCTTAAAACAAATCTCTCAATACCATCTTGTACGGTTCCTTACCTCTGTTTCCGAGTAAATAAACTAATGCAATGACATGGCTGTGTGAATAAGCAACTTTAATATATTTTTATATACTAATCATTTTATCAACGTTAAGGTATTACAATATATGTATTGGCATTGCAAGAATATTGCTGTTCTTGTATTTTATGCTTAAACCTCTTCCTTTATTAGTGTTTCTGATTGTTTAAGGTGTTTGTGTGTGTGTGTGATTTCGCTGCTGTCCGTTGCTGGCAATATTATCGCACGAGTCCTCCTATACAGACTTCGTCCTGAGGTGGAAAACTTCCTCCCAGAATCTCAATGTGGCTTTAGACCATCATGTGACACCACTGACATGATCTTTGATGTCCGTCAAATATAGGAAAAGTGCAGAGAGCAGCGTCTTGACCTGTACATGGCTTTCATCGACCTAACCAAGGCCTTCGACTCGGTGAACAGGGAAGCTGTTTTCGCCGAAATTCATCACCATTGTTAGGCAACTCCACGATGGCATGAACAGCAGTGACCTTCACAAAGGCACCCAGTCTGAGGTCTTCCCCATCCAAAGGGGGGTTAAAAAAGGGTGTGTACTGGCATCAACGCTATTTTCCATTTTCTTGGCTGCCTTCCTTACTCGTGCCAGAGCCAATTTAGTCGGCGGGGTGGATATCGAGTACCGGATGAAGGGTCTTTTCAACATAAGACGACTCCAGGCAGAAACAAAGGTGCCGGCAGCTTCCATTACTAAACTTCAGTATGCAGACGACCTCACCCTTGTCGCTCACACTGAAAGCGACCCACAGGAGATTCTGAACACCTACGCAGATGCGTATGGACACTTCGGCCTCGAGGTGAATGTACGTAAGACTCAAATTCTCTTTCAGCCTGCCCCTTGTTCAGTCACACCTCCACCATCCATCCAGCATAACGGTACTACCCTCTTTAATGTTTCCCACTTTCGGTATCTAGGATCCCACCTATCCACCACCGCGGGTCATTGATTAAGAGATTTAGCATCAGATTAGATGTGCATCTCAGGCCTTTGGCAGACTCCGAAACCAAGTCTTCCGCTGTAGGGAGCTGAAATTATCTACAAATTTACACGTATATCGACCAATGGTCCTCCCCACTCTGCTATATATCAACGAGACATGGGTCACATGCAGGAGGCATCTCAAGGCACTTGAAAACTTTCACCAACTTAGTCTATGTTCCATCCATCGAGTTTGTTGAAAAGACAAGAGAACAAATGCCAGAATTATTCCTGACACCAACTGTAGACACATCGAGGCTACCATTATCCATGAACAACTACGCTTGACTGGCCATTTTACCTACATGGACGACAGTAAACTGCCAAAGCAGCTACTTTACAGTCACCTAACGAATAGTAAGCGTAACGCTGGCGGGCAAATGAAAAGGTATATGGATAGTCTTAAGACAAACCTGAAAAAGTGCCAAATCGGCCCCTCGGAGACGAATACTCAACTCCGTAATGCTTGGAGGATCACCACACGAGAAGGTGTCAGTATTTTAGAGTTAGCCTGACAGCATAACGAGGCAGACAAGCGCTAACGCCGGAAAGACGCTGCTGCCGCCCCTCCGGCACTAGATGCCGTAAAATTGGGTAATCAGGACAAGGGGTAAAACAGGACCAGGGAAGGGTAGGTTTAAATATATACTATACAAACAGTAGGAGCGTTAAAAATAGAATAGACTTACTGAGAGCGGTTGTATGTACCGAGAATGTATACATTATAGCAATCACCGAAACTTGGATGAATCTGGCGAGCAAGAACTTTTTATCAGAGTACCACATAGAAGGGTACAACCTTTTTCACAAGGACAGGGAATGTAGGAAAGGGGGAGGGGTCGCACTTTTCGTCAAGGATACATTAAAATGTATCAATAATTCAACAAAGAGTGAAATAAGAACCGAGTCAATATGGGTAGAAATTGTGGAAGGAAGAGAAAAGCTAATTATGGGAGTGAATTACAGGCCCGGAAGTCTTTGGAAAGAAGCAGCTCAGCCCATATGGCAAAATATGAGTAGGGCAGCAAAATACAACAACCTGGGGGATTTCAACTTCAGAAATATTGACTAGGACAGCATTGTAGGTGACTATGAATCTGAAGACTTCCTAGACGCAGTACAGGACAATTTTTTAAAACAACTGATTACAGAACCTACTAGAGGTGATACTATATTAGACCTATTATTAACATATAAAGAAAATATTATCAGAGATATCACAGTAGGGGAAGAACAAGGGAACAGTGATCACAGAGAAATCAGGTCCACACTAAATTGGGAAACGAAAAACAATGACAATATGGTCAGAGTCCCAAACTTTCGGTTGGCGGATTATCAGGGGTTAAGAAGGTACCTAGGTGAGGTCACCTGGGAACAGTCACGTCAGTCCCAAGTAGGAAGGGGTGAGGTCATGGAAGACACAACAATTGATCATGACTATTATATGTTCACTAGTATACTACTTAAAGTAAAAGAATAAAATATACCATACAGAAAAATTAGGTCAAATAAGAATGAGCCAAGGTGGATGACCAGAAAGCTTAAACATGACATAGGAATAAAGAAAGGACTTTATAAGAAATTAAAGGGGGGGGAGGAACAGCTCAGAAATAGGTATGATGAACTATCGAGGAATGTTAAGAAAAATGTAAGGAAAGCAAAGAGAGACTACGAAATCAGAATAGCAAGAGAATCCAAGGGGAATCCCAAGGGATTTTTCCAGGTATATAGAACAAAAGTCAAGGACAAAGTTGGGCCTTTAAAGTCAGGGAGGGGAGAAGTGATAAATGGCAGTGAGGAAATAAGCAAAGCATTGAACAACTACTTCTTATCAGTTTTCACAGAAGAAATTCGGGAGGAAATTCCAGAGGTGGAACTGATATTTAGGGGAAAGGAAGAAGAGAAATTAAAGAATATCTCTATCAGAAAAGAGGATAAATAAACTAATCTAAAGAAGACAAGGGAACAGATTAGCGGACCTCTCGTAAATTTATTTACAAAATCATTAGACACGGGAGTTGTGCCAGACTTGTGGAAACAGGCAAATGTAGTACCCATATTCAAAAAGGGAGACAGAGCATCAGCGTCAAATTAGTATGATATTGACACAAAGTAGTACCTTCAGCTGTGTACACATATTACCCTATATTACTCTTATTAATTAATATGTATAGTAAAGTATTGCAGAACATGTATTAATCCTATATTATTCCCATTTATTGTGCACCATATTATGTATATAAATTATCATATTTATACTTTATGTATTCAGTTTGTGAATGCTGGCATCTGTAAATATAAGCCAGCGCCAGAGTAATACATATAGAGAGGAAGACAGGTGCCCGTGGTGTAAACGCCAGCCCTGTCCTACTCGTATATATATTCCGCATTTATACTCAGGACCTCCTACTTTTAAGAATAACAAGCGTGTTTGTGTATACCCCTCAGTAGTATAGAACATTTTTAGGTATCCGTGACACACGTCAGGATGGCGCAGTGATTATTTCTCAGTGAGATACAGTGGACCAAGCCTTTCCGAGCCCAGACTCTGTTAATGGCGTTCGTCTTCAGCCTTCAGCAAGACCACACTACAAGCTTCCTAGACTTACAGTGTTGTATGTTGTGTACAGTGCTGTGCTGTGAAGTGAAGTGTTTTGTGAAGTGCTGTGTTGTGTATTTTAATCATAATTGCTCGTAAGTTGCGTCAGATGACAAAGCGGGATGGCCCTGGCTGTGCACGTGTTTCTCCTCGCTCTGTGTCTGAGGGTGACTGGAGGAACCAGGGCCGACGCTGCCCACCGACGCTGCTCCACTGGGCTAGTTGCTGCCTGGCAGCGCCAAGTTCTCCCTCCTGCCAGGCACACACACACACACACGCATTCACCTTCTCTATTTTCTTGTATCACTTCCAGACTTCTGTAATTTGTGCATAGAATACGAGGCTGACCGGTCTTTTGCACAGATAGAGTACAGAAGCTGTCGGCATGTCTCACAGGATCAAAATGATACCCTGACGAAGGGGTTACAGTTTTAGTGTGGGAGACCTCTTCCACCCACGCTCACTTCCCCACGCCTCCCACAGTGACAACGAGTCACTCATTAGAATCTCCTCGCTCATCGCAGCCAGCTCTCCTTAAGCGATGCATGCGCCCACAGATCTCCGCCAACTGATAAAGTGGATGGAAACTTCGACGCCAGGACGATATTGCAAGGAGAAGAGGAAGAAATTCGGTACAAAGAGTCTGAAAGACGACGCCACAAAGAGGAACAAACACGCAGAGAACTCTCAAGACATACGTAGTAGAAGTGAGGATGACCTGAGAAGAAGGGAAGATCGCCAGATTTGAAGTCTTGATTTCTCTCTGGTAGCCTCCCCACAACGGATCTACCCGCTACAAGATTCGTCTGCTACTACTCGACGTTGATGCGACCAGAGGTACTGGTACCTCATTTCCCCAGAGTCGGATCAACAACACTCCCAAAGGCTGCAGTACAGACGCCTCCCTCTGATATCTGACGCTTCATCAGATGTTTCGGGAATGGCGTCGACGTTGGCAAGACTACGCAACAATGGTTGACTTGCCAAGTTTATCACAGCCGAAACAAATGATACAGCTTGTATGTGCTTGTCCTTAGAGACACAACGTACCTCGAGCACACACTTCCGCGCCTCCTACAACAATCCCACTTGTAGAGGCCGTGCTCACAAGTTGCAGGAACACGTCAAGGGACAGCGCATCCAAGCACTCAGATGAAGAGAAACCTCCAATGTAAGCAGCTTGATGGAGAATCTTTGACGCTTGTAAGGTCAAAAGGTGTTCTAGAGGAAGTTGATGTTTGTCCCGACATTCCCTCAAGTCTGTGAAGAGACACAACTTCAGACAATCATTTTAACGGGTATCCGAGATGAAGAGCTAGTTCAGCGTCTCATTTTCCTCGACCCCACTTCCTCCCTTCAAGATGTTGTTACAAAATGTCGAGCGTACGAGGCCGCCAGGTGTGCGACTTCAGCTTTACGCTCACAGCCTGACCAGGTGAGGGCAGTGTCTTCCTACAGAAAGGGTAAGAAGCAGCAAAGTAACCCCACCCCTCACCCTTCAGCTTTACGCTCACAGCCTGACCAGGTGAGGGCAGTGTCTTCCTACAGAAAGGGTAAGAAGCAGCAAAGTAACCCCACCCCTCACCCTCCAGCTACACCTTCAGCAGCAGCTTTGTGTAACAGCTGTGCGAGACAGCATAATGCCTCCCAGTGCCCAGCTGCTCAAAGCGTGTGCAGAAGTTGCGGCCGCCAGGGTCACTGGGCTTACACAGTCAAGTGCCCTGCTAGCAAAGTTCAGTGTAGACTTTGTGGTCGTGTGGGCCATTATGACAAATGTTGTCGTAAAAAGACACATAAAGGACACCACCTAGGATCCAAGAAGTCATCCTCAGGTAGTGCTGGCGCGCCCCCTCCTTCTGGCAAGCATCAAGACGCTGTGTCCAGTCGTTCCTGCCGTCGTGTACGTAGTTCCACAGACACGACGCCCCAGCACATCAATGTTGTCATTTCTTACGGTAACTCGTCATCCAGTCTTCAGATGTTACCTGACACCGGTGCTGACGTCTCAGTAATTGGTCCACAACATTTAGCAAGTTTGGGAATACCCCGGAGCAACCTACAGCCCCCTCCTCAGACAACGAAACTGACAGCTGATGGTTCCAAGATGGCTCCAGCGTTGGGATCTTTCTGGGCTACCCTTACCTTTGGTAAGCAGTCTTGCTCAGCCCGGATTGATGTTCATAATGGTATCCCGACTCCGCTTTTATCATATGGCCATTGTCAAGAGTTGGCCATTATTTCCAAGGAATTCCCTAAACCTATCTTAAAGGTCACCCATGTCAACAGGTTGAAGGAATTCCCTATCTCTACTAACACGTCCCCTTCTGACGCAAGAGCTTACCTTCTCAAGGAGTTTACTGACGTGTTGGTTAATAAGAAATCTTTAGGATCCACACCACTGAAGCCGATGGTGGGTCCACCTATGAAGATTCATCTTAAGGATGGTGCTACACCTTTTGCCATCCACACCCCTCGTTTGATTCCTCACGCCTACAAGGAGCTAGTTAGACAAGAACTTGACTCCATGGTTGCTCAGGGAATCATCAAACCGGCCGGAGACGAACCTTCACCTTGGTGCCACCCTCTCGTCCCCGTCGCCAAACCTCGTGGTGGAGTACGGATCACCACCGATCTGTCAAAACTTAACCAGCAAGTTTCCCATCCAGCCCACCCTTCACCCACACCCTTCGCAGCTGTTCGAAGTGTGGACCCGAAGGCGAAGTTTTTTACAACTATGGACGCCTTATGTGGTTATTGGCAGATCGAGTTGGCCGAGGAAGACCAACACTTGACTACATTCATCACACCATATGGAAGATACCAGTATTGCAGAGGCCCCATGGGATTTGCCGCTACGGGCGATGCATTCTGTCAACGTGGTGACGCGGCCCTTCAAGGAGTCACGAATTGTGTCAAGGTGGTTGATGATATCTTACTCCACGACGAAGACTACTGTGCCCACCTCTCCCGGATATACGAAGTTCTCACCAGATGTAGAAAGTACGGGATTACCCTCAACGCTGACAAGTTTGTAGTCGCCGCTCCATCAGTGAACTTCTGTGGGTACACTCTCTCAGCATCAGGCATCGCAGCTGACCCGGAGAAAGTAAGTAGAATCAGGGATTTTCCAACCCCTGCCAACCTGACAGACCTCCGTTCTTTTTTGGGTCTGGTCAATCAGCTGGCTGAATTTACACCTGACATCTCCGCCGCAGCCCAGCCGTTACGCCCCCTGCTGAGCCCCAGGAGGACATTCCTGTGGACCCCAGATCATCAAGAGGCCTTCCAGCGAGTCAAGCAGGCCCTCGTAAGTCCACCTGTCCTCGCCTGTTACGACCCAGCCCTACCCACCGTCCTCCAGACTGATGCCTCCAGACTCTACGGCGTTGGTTACGCCCTTCTGCAGGACCATGGCGGTGGACAACTCCGCTTAATTCAGTGTGGATCCCAGTTCCTGACCGACGCTGAGACCAGATATGCCACGATTGAGCTGGAGATGTTGGCTGTTGTCTGGGCGATGGCGAAGTGCCGCTTCTACCTGATAGGACTTCAGCACTTCACCCTCTTCACGGATCATCGCCCTCTTATACCTATAATCAATCACTACTCTTTGGATGCAGTAGAGAATCCTCGCCTTCAACGTCTGAAAGAGAAGCTCTCGCCTTATCTCTTCACGGCTGTGTGGCGTGCGGGTAAGCTGTTGTGCATCCCGGATGCCCTGTCCCGCGCCCCTGTCAGTCGCCCCACCCCAGAGGACGAGATGTTGTGTTCTACAGCTGCTGCATCCCTTAAGTCAGTAGTTTCATTAAAGGCCGTCTTCACATCAGAAGAGTCTACAGCACCGGATGCAGATAAGACCCTTGAAGATCTCCGCACCGCAGCCCCGGCCGACCCTTCCTACATCCGGCTCGTCGACTGTGTGTCTCAGGGATTTCCATCTAACCGATACGACCTTCATGAATCACTACTCTCGTACTGGAAAATACTCGAGGACCTCTATTGTGACGGAGACCTCGTCTTGTATGGTCCACGAGTAGTTATTCCTGCTGCCCTACGCCGCCGTACCTTGGCCTGCCTTCACGACAGCCATCGAGGAGTGGAGGCCACCAAGCGACGGGCGAAGCAGACTGTATTTTGGCCCGGAATCGACGCGGACATTGCAAGTACCGTCCGTGCCTGTGAGCCGTGCCAGATTCTGCAACCTAGCCAGCAACAGGAACCTTTAATGTGCGACGACAACCCTTCAAGACCCTTCGATTCTGTGTCGGCCGATTTCTTTGCAGTTGCAGGGAAGTCCTTCCTCGTCATTGCCGACCGACTGTCTGGATGGCCTGTTGTCGTCCCCTGTGGTAGTGATACAACGGCTACTGCTACTATCCGGAACTTCAGGCATTACTTCAAAGAAGTTGGTGTTCCCCTCCGCCTCAGGACTGATGGAGGACCCCAGTTCACCAGCCACGAGTTCCGGGACTTCATGGACCGTTGGGGAGTCCGTCATGTCGTGACCTCGCCCCACTACCCCCTGGCGAATGGACACGCTGAAGCCGCAGTCAAGACTGTGAAACACCTGATCCTTAAGGTGTCACCCTCAGGAAATATCGACTGCAAGGACTTCGATCGAGGTTTGTTGGAGTTACGCAACACCCCGAACTTCACCGGACGCTCCCCAGCCCAGGTTCTATACGGACATCATCTCAGGTCTTGTGTTCCTGCCCACCCGAAGTCTTTTTCTCAAGAATGGCAGGCCAAGACTGAAGAATGTGACCGCCGTGCAGCAGAACGAGCCGCAGATGTCGCTGCTCGGTACGACTGTCATGCCCGCTCCCTTCCCAGGTTGAGTATCGGCCAGCAGATCAGGATTCAAGATCCGGTATCTCACCGCTGGGACAAGGTTGGGGTTGTTATGGGTATTGGCAGGTCCAGGGATTACCAAGTGCGTCTTCCTAGTGGTAGAGTATGGTGGAGGAACCGTCGTTTCCTCCGACCTGTGGAGCTGCCTAGTGTTGACCCTTCCCCAGTTGAGTCCCCTAATGTTGATGTCTCTAAAGTAAGTCCATCCCCACCTTGTGTTTCTGCCCCAGTACTCCGCAGGTCCGAGCGACTCAGAAACAAAAGGTCCGCTCAAGATGAAACTATGAGCGTATAGGGGGGAGGGAGGTGTATGATATTGACACAAAGTAGTACCTTCAGCTGTGTATTATTATATTACTCCTATATTACTCTTATTAATTATGTATAGTAAAGTATTGCAGAACATGTATTAATCCTATGTAATATTCCCATTTGTTGTGCACCATATTATGTATATAAATTATCATATTTATACTTTATGTATTCAGCTTGTGAATGCTGGCATCTGTACAGGCCAGCGCGTAGTAATACATATAGAGAGTGAAGACAGAGTCTTCGTGGTGTAAACGCGAGCTCCTGGGTCCTACTGTATATATATCTCCCGTACGAGAATAGAACCTACTTTTAAGACAACAAGTGTTTGTGTATACCCTCAGTAGTATAGAACATTTTGTGGGTATCCGTGACACACGTCAGACATGGTATCGAGGGAAAAATTTAAATTGGATAAAATCATGGCTCACCGATAGAACGCAGAGGGTCAGCGTTGATGGTGTTAAATCTGAGTGGGGCTGTGTAACCAGTGGGGTTCCCCAGGGGTCAGTACTAGGCCCACTCATGTTCATAATATATATAAACGATCTAGATACTGGGATCAGCAGTGATATAAGCAAGTTTGCAGATGACACCAAAATAGGGCGGCAGATTAATTCAGGGCAGGATGCAAATGCACTACAGGAGGATCTAAATAAACTGCAGGGGTGGTCTGAAAAATGGCAAATGAAATTCAACACCAGCTAGTGCAGCGTACTTAATATTGGAAGAACAAATACTGCTAATGTATACAGCCTTAACAACATCAACCTAGAGAAGTCGACTTGTGAAAGAGACCTAGTGGTACTTGTAAGCCCGGACCTACGGCCTAGAAAACAGTGCGTTATTGTTCGAAATAAGGCATACAGAGTATTAGGTTTTATATCTAGAAGTGTAAGTAATAAGAGTGCAGAGGTCTTATTGCAACTCGATTATGCTGTTCAGTTCTGGTGCGCTTATTATAGAATGGATATCAATTCACTAGAGTCGGTGCAGCGAAGAATGGCGAAAATGAGTCCGGGACTTAGAAACCTTCCATATCAGGATAGGTTAAAGAAAGTAAACTTGCATTCCCTAGAAAGACGAAGAGTGCGGGGGGATATGATAGAAGTATTTAAATGGGTGAAAGGAATCAACAAAGGGGATATAGATAAAGTTCTTATAATATCCGAGCAGGATAGGACTCGGAGCAACGGATTTAAGTTGGATAAGTTTATGTTTAGGAGGGAGATAGGAAGGAACTGGTTCACAAATAGGGTGGTGGACGAGTGGAACAAGCTTAGCAACTTTGCAGTAAGTGCTGGAACCCTGGAAAGTTTCAATGTCAGGTTTCGTTTGTTTTGTGGCATGATTGATGCACTAGCTTTTTTGCCCCTGGAGACGTTATTGAAGGTATGAGATGCCTCAAAACTGTCATTCACCAGATCCACCTGAGGCCGAGGAGTTGCTCAGGTATTGTGATCGTACATTTGTTAGTGGCTCCTTTGAGCAGCCAGTTACCATGCCCAGTGATCCCCTGATGCCTCTGAGAATGCGTTACACCTCACCTATGTTCGCCCCACACCTAAGGAATGTGCATGATGCCACCATGAACAACAATGCTCGTACCAACAACATTTGTGAAGGGTGGAATAATAAGTTCTTCAACCTTGTCGGTCACTACCATCCCTCAATCTGGCGCGTCATTGAATGTTTTCAGCTTGAAGAAGCGACAGTGAGCACCATTATCAAGCAGGATGCTGTTGGCAACCCACCTCAAAGAAGAGTTTGTCGACGCTATGTGCAGCTACAAGAAAGCCTTCGCAACTTGTGTGTTGCTCGACGGGAGGACCACAAGACTGTAACAGATTTTCTTCGTGACGTCGGTTGGAATATTCGTCTTAATCATCAACACTAAATATACATGTAATACCATGCTATTATGTAAGTTGTTTTCAACGTGTACATGTCATGTAAGTATTACAATAAATTACTGTTTTAAAGGTTTCTAATAAACTGTGATTTGTTTCATTGGCTTGTTTTGTCAGTACTTCAATAAATGACTGTTTTAAAGGGTTTTAATAAACTCTGATTTTTTCGAGTATTTATAATGCTATGACATTATGTATGTTGTTTTCAATGTGTACATGTTATATATTGCCAATAAACGATTGACATAAATATTTTTGTTTCATTGCCTTGCATTGTCAGTTAATAAGCGACTTAAAATACTTTTTGTTTAATTAGAATCTATAGTGTTTAAAGGAAATGTGACTTTTTTTCCTGTGACTTTTTTCCTAGCCGAAATTGTGACTTTTTTCCTGTGACTTTATTACCGGTCACCGTCACAGTAACCCACTCTCTGCTAGGTGGTGTTGTGTTATCTCGTAGTCAGGTGTAAAGCCGACCCACTGTTGTTCCCAGGGAGGACTGATTAACACCGCCTGGGAAGAAGATGGTGGTCGGTTCCCAGGGGTGCTTATCTCACTGGTGGGTCACTGCTCTCATTGGCATTGTCTAGGACTGAATCACTGGCTTAAACACTCTCCATCACTGTTCACCACTGATCCCACTTCTTTCCAAAACGAAATTGTTAGTTTTGATTATGTTGATATCCCGGTGGTGAGGACTTTGGGAAGGGGCCAAACATTGGCCAAGGAGGGGGGGGGGGCAGCTGCGCAGCAGGAGCAGCTCCTGATAGGTCTTGACCCTCCGGTGGTCAAGGATGTAGTGCGTGTTTGTGTGTGTGTGTGTGTGTGTGTGATAGATGGCAGGTGCAGTATTTGGTGGTGCTTGGTGTGTGATTGGTTTAGGCAGGTCGTGCGTTGTAGGTGAAGAGATGTAGATTCTAGTAGTTTAAAGCATGGTAGATATGAGCAGGTTAAAACATCACCTTTAAGATACTGTCACCACAAGACAATTTATGTCCCTGTACGTTATACCTGAACCATGATTTTCAGTGATAAAGATTCAAAATTATGATAGATACTTGAGGTAAGAATGTCATTTGGATCACTTAACATTAAGCAAGATAAGTGTGAGTTAGGTATTAGTAGCAAGGAAGAGCTCTCATGAGGAAAGTGTCACTGAAACGCCACTTATTGTCTTTTTTTGTGAAAGGACGTGGGGTCTAGTTAAATGGTAAAGGTGGCGAGTGTGGGGTTGGTGAGTGTGGGGATTAGTGGTAGGGGTGGTGTTGTGAAGTGGTGAGGTAGTGATGAGTTAATGATGAGGAGGTATTAGAAGGAATAGTGGCTGTATGTATATTATGTATGTTGTATGTATACCATGTATGTACTCTATTTATATACATTACTTCTCTAGTCAGTAGCGTGTGGCAATGCCCCTGTTTCATGGAACTGGTATTGGGGATTGCTGGCCACTTCGCCTTTGGGCTATTTCGGCCGGAGCTGATGTCTTCTTTCTTCTTCTAGTCTTGGTCTTCTTTCTTCTACAACTAATCTGATGTTCTTGTTTCTTCTCTTCTTGTTATTCTTGTGTTCTTCTTGTTCTTGGTATTTTGGTTACTTCTTTCTTCTTGGTGTTTTATTTGGGATGAATTATGGTATGAGTGAGTGATATGATAGTGAGTTACTGACAGACCAGATGAAATGGCCGGTCAGGTGACTAGTTTCTCTGTGATTTTTTTTTTATTATTTTTTATTTATTTTTTTTTTTGTCTTTTGTAGCCCGTGTCTTTTTGTTTAAATATGTGTTGGTGGGTGTCAGTTTAACTTGATAAATGTGCGTGTTGTATGTAATGGAAAGGTTTGTGATATGTCTCTCATGTTGTATGTTTAAATTTTTGTTTTATTCATTTTTATTTGCTTTAGGGCATGGTTACATACATATTATAAATAAAAAAAAGAGTTCATGCGTGTGTCAATCATAACATGCCGATAAGATGGGTCTCCTTGAGGAAGATTATTACAGCGTCACTTATGGTGACATCATCTTGCAATATATTGGGTACAGTCAGCACGAAGCCTTGCTCGGCAGCTAGGATCACCAGCTACCGGCGCTCTGGTTCGTACTGGCTGCACTCCGTCAGAATGTGTCGGATAGAGAGAATTTTGTTGCACGTGGCACAGATAGGTGGAAAGGAGTTGTCAAGATAGGCTTTTAGGTGGGTCAAATAGGTACAGTTCAGCCTTAGTCTGGCGAGAACCACCTCTTCCCTCCTATTCTTTCTGTATGCTGAAAGCCAGTTTCCTATGTTAGTCTTCCAGTTGTTGTGAAGATCTAACCTCGTCCAATCAAGTTGCCACTTCCCTGTTGTATATGTCTTCCCCAAGGAGAGACACGACTGACGCTCCCAGGGTACATTAGTTGTCTCCCTGAGACCCACAGTCGCTTTTGCTAATCTGTCTGCCTGTTCATTGCCCCAAATGTTGCAATTCCCAGGCACCCACATCAGCACAATATTCTTGGCACACTCATGTAGTTTATTAATAATGTTGCCCTGTATCTCATTGCTGGTAGTATCACCAACTTGAATTGCTTTAAGAGCTGACATGGAATCTGAAATGACAGCAACATCATTGACATTGCTTGTTATTGCAATGTCAATGGCTCTACTTATTGCGAACATCTCTGCAGTGAATATGGTTGTATGCCGCGGCAGGCGGGAGCTCCACTCCCCGTCTCTGCTCCAGATACCGGCTCCAACGTTGTCGTCAGTCTTGGACCCGTCGGTGTACACGTGAGTATAGGCGCTATATCCTTCCAGAAATTGATAGAAAAGTTGCCTCAAGAACTCAGGATGAAGGTCATTCTTCCCTCCTGGAAGCCACGATGTTTCCACATGGAAGTTGGGGTTCTCCCACGGCGGACACAACGGTGGAACGTATCTATCAACGTCTTCGAAGTGGATACCAGCGCCCTGGCACAAGGTCTTGAGGCGGACAACCGAGGACGAGGACCTACGCAGCTGCAGGAAACGGAATTTAGCAACAGCACACCAACCTGGGTAGCCTGTGCCGCGCCTCCTAGCCGCACTCAACCCGTACCTTAGCGTCAACATGTCCCTCCTGATGTGAAGTGGAGGGACATGGCCCTCAACCTACAGTTTTCCTACACGTGTACACCTGTAAGCACCCAGACATAGACGAAGGCATCGGTTCTGTATTCTGGTCAGCTTTGCGAGTGTGGTGTCGCATGCCGAAGCATACAACTGGCATCCATAATCAAGTTTTGATCTGATCAGGGTCTTATACACCATTAATAAAGATTTCCTATCGGCACCCCATGTAGTACCTGATAAAACTTTCAGGATGTTTGTGACTTTAAGACATTTACTTTCAAGTTCGTTTATGTGGTTTTTCCACGTTAATTTCCGGTCAAAATGAACACCGAGAAATTTTACTGAAGTCTGAAATTTAATAGGAGTATCATTTAATTTTAATACTGGATTATTAATGTTACGTTTCTTAGTGAAGACTACTCCTACTGTCTTCTCAACTGAAAACCTAAATCCCCATTGTATTGCCCACTGTTCAGCGGCTTTTAGGCCGGCCTGCACCCTTTACGCAGATAGCCTCTCGACCCGAGAGGCGCGCCAGATTGCGCAATCGTCAGCAAACAAGGAGAATTTGAGGTCACTTAAGCTGGGGGCTGGTGATAGGAAATCATTAATCATTATAAGTAATAATATTGGGCCCAAAACGCTGCCTTGTGGAACTCCATTTTCTAAGACAAATGTGTCTGACTTTACGTTACCTTTTAATTTGACGGAAAAAGTCCTGTCTTGCAAAAAATTATTAATGAAATTGGCAAATTACCTCTCAGACCCAAGGCGTGGAGCTTCATCATGAGGCCAGTCCGCCATGTCATGTCGAAAGCTTTTTCTATGTCTAGGAATACTGCAATTAGTGTTTCTTTACTGCAAAGAGCTTTTGAGATGTCAGTTTCAAGACTTATTAAATGATCTAGTGTGCTTCTACCTTGGCGGAAACCACACTGTCGATCATTCAATAAGTTGTTACTTTCCAAAAAATACATTAGCCTACGCTTTATCATACGTTCCATGACCTTACACAGACAGTTTGTGAGCGAAATCGGACGGAATGAGTTGGTGTTGGTAGGGCATTTGTCCCTCTTCGGGATCGGTACGACATGGGCAAAGTGCCATGAGTTTGGAAACGTTCTGGACGTCCAGATCTCATTGTACACTTCTAGCAATTTGTCCAGGTTTCCCTGGTCAAGGTGCTTAATCATCTCGTATCGTATACCGTCAGGTCCAGGAGTAGAGCCCTTGCCCTTATTTAAAGCAAACGAAAGTTCCTCTGGGGAAAATGCTCGATTGTAGTCCTGTTCGTCCCTGTTCTCGAAGCCGAGATGCAAGAGCTCGGCACGATCACGGAACACGCCGAAGCGTAGATCATGATTGGTGGAGCTACTGGCATCTGCGAACTTCTGGCCGAGGGCGTTGGCAATGGCCTGGGGTTCGTCGAGAAGCCGCCCTCCACTACTCACCTGTGGGATAAAAGTCCTTCCTCCTTTGGATCTGACCCGGTTTATAGCCGACCATACCTCAGAGGAAGGGGTATCCTTGTTAATAGTGGAGACGAATGCCCGCCAAGACTCTCTCTTGCACTCCCCGAGAACCCTCCTAGCCTTAGCTCTAGCTTTTTTATATTCAATTAAGTTTACAAGGGATGGAATTCTATTGAATAAACGGCATCGCCTATTTCGCTCACAAACCACTCGTCGGCAGTCTGGTGTCCACCATGGAACTCCAGGCCTGTGGGTTGTTGCAGAACTCTTAGGAATTGTTAAATCTGCTGCGTGTATTATAGCTTGTTGTATGTGTGACATTTTGGTGTTGATGTCTTGTCCAAAGGTGTCTATACGAACGGCTCCTGAGTAGGCCCTCCAGTCTGCTTTCCCAAGGTTGTAGCGCACCTCGGGAGTAGCCGTTGGGGCGCCACACTCATAAGAAATGCAGATCGGAAAATGGTCGCTACCCAGAGAGTCGTCGTATGTAGAAAATTTACAATCTAATAGCAAGGCAGCATCAACTATAGAGAGATCTATAGCTGAGGCTGTGCCAAATCGTTCGTCCACTCGAGTCGCACTACCGTCATTCAGATGAGACAAGTTGGAGTTGTGTATAGCTGCAGCCACCTGCTCTCCCCTCCCGTCACTCCGGACACTGCCCCACCGCAAATGGCGAGCATTGAGGTCGCCGAGGATCATTTTTTTTCCTGACAGTTGGTTAAATAGCTCCTCAAGCTCACCATCGTCAATGAGCCCGCCCGGAGGACAGTATAGTGAGCAGACGGCAACATAGCCAGACCGAAACTTGACTCTGCACGCCTCAGCCTGCAGGTTCATGCTCAGGTTGACTCTTTGTTGGACGAATTCACTCCTAATATATAGGGCTACCCCCCTTAGATTGTCTCCCCTGTAGGACGTGTAGTTGTCAAATACAGGTGGGTCGTCGTGACCCGCAAGTAGCGTCTCTTGTAGGCAAAAAACGTCTGGCCGGAATAATGACTTTAGTGAATGAAATTGAGCATTTTTATTCCTAGCACCTCTGCAATTCCACTGGATGATATTGAATTTTAAGTCTGAGAGTTGATATGGTCAGCGTTTTGGGTTTTATTTTTCTTTGCTCTTGTTTCTGGGGGGGAATTGTGTGCTGGGGAAGGATCCCCCGCATCACATGAGCAGTGTCCCGGCTTTTTCATGTCACCACACGCTTAGATAAATGTGCCTGGCGACATCTGGAAGTTGCTAATGTACCACTTACCACATGTCGCCTGAGAGGTCAGAGAGAGGTCAGTTGACCCCTATAGGAGTGTAGGAACTACCTGCGCTTGTAAGCGCACCCTGTATATTTCCGTTAATAAGAACCTACAGAACTCTACAGGTGTTTATGTTCGCTCCTGTAGTTAGAACCAAGTACCCCGAACATCTCCAGTGGCAAGAGTAGTGGTGAGGTTAATGATATAATAGTGATGAGGAAGGGGGTAGTGATAAAGTGGTGAGGGTAGTGGTAGAAGTAGAGGTGAGGGTATTGATACGAATAGTAGTAGGAGTAGTGGTGAATTGATATAGTGGAGAGTGTGATGAGTGTCTGGGTGTAGTAGTGAGGGTAGTTTGTTGGTGGTGGTGGAAGGAAATAGTCGAAGAGCAGCGGAAAAAGAGAGGGAGAGTTAGAGAATAAAAAGAAGAGAGCGTAGGCGGGAGATCGATGAGAGAGGGAAATAAAGTGGGAGGGAGAGTAATGAAGGGAAAAATAGATGAAATGGCTAGGGAGAGGAGGGAGAGAGGATAGATTGATGATGATAACGGCAGGGAAAGCAAAAGAAGATGACTATAGGTGTTAAAATAAAAAGGACCGGAAGGAGTAGGGGAGGGAGAGAGACGGAGCATGATATAGGGAGACTGGGCGAGATGAAAAGGGGATGATAAAACTGGAAGAGGATGAAATATTTGATAAAATCTAAATGGGATAAAAAGCAGAAGAGAGTAAGATGAGGAAAGTGGAGGAACATAGATAAATAATATAATAGAGACAGAGACACAGAAGAAGACAGACAGCCAAAGAGAAAGAGATAAAGAGACAAACAAAAATAGACAGAAAGACAGTCAGAAAGAAGTTAACATTGACTGTCATCAACATGCAGGTATCTTAAACATCCATTGCATCACACGAGGCCAAAGTCTGCAACACTTGTCAAGATGAATCTTAGTCTGGTTCTCAAAGCCATTTCTTGCCAATACAGTTTTTGTCAATGTAACTTTTCTCTCAATGCAACTCTTCTATCAACGCAACTTCGTGTCAACTAAACTCTGTCAACGCAATTTTCTCTCAACGCAATTTTCTTTCAACACAGCACTACGGACAACGCAATTCACTCTCAACGTAACTCTTCTATCAATGCATTACTTCTGCCAATGCAATTTTCTCTCAACGCAACACTTCTATCAACGCAATTTACCTCTCTATTGGACACGCGGCACTTTACAATATTAATTCATCAACTTCAGTTTTATGCTTCATGAAATTTGACTGAGGACGTGCGAGCCTTGGGTGAGTTGTGGTAGGTGGTAGGTGGTGTCTGGTGGTAGGTGGTGTATTTTGGTAAAGGGTAGGTAGTAGGTGGTGGCAGGTGATAGCTGGTGATGTGTGGTGTCTGGTAGATGGTAGGTGGTAGATGATGTGTGCTAGTAGATGGAGTTAAGTAGATAGAAAATAGGTAATTATGTTAGGTAAAAGTAAGGGAATGTGGTAGGTGGTAGGTAGTATATACTGATACGGGATGATGACAGCACCTACATAACTACCACCACCAGTAAACAAGTATTATACTCCGTCATTCACTGCGTCAACAGGTAATCATTACATATACTTAGGCTGTCACCACACATCAAAACACACTAATTAATTACCTGCTTCATTAAATGTCGATCAATTATTTTTTCATTAGGGTGTGTGTGTGTGTTTAATTATACTGATGAACTCGTTATAAATGATTTTTATCTTATTAATCGAAGAATTGTGGATTATTGGCAAGGTAAGGTTAGGTTGGATTAACATTGTGTAAGTGAGTCCTGAAGTTAAATCATCTTACACCCTCAGCACTGGGAGCAGAACCATCGCTCCGTGTTGCTGTATAACTGGTTCATGTTTAATAATTTGTGACATAGAAATATATCTTCCCTACCGAAGCTTTTATCTGTTATTGGGTGATAAATAAAGAACACACAAAAGACCCACACAATGTGCACTCAGAAAGATTCCATTACTGAAGTAAAGTTGGCACTAAGGACATGTAAGATAATCCAATGCACGTACGTTGTCTGAGCTGCATTAGATCTTGTGCTAAGTATAATGAGGTAAATGTCTTACGAGGGATTACGGAAAGCAGCAAGAACAGGCAGTGCCATACTTAATGTATATTTAGAGAACGAGTTGAAGCACAGTTATTAGGTAACTTGTCTTGTAGTGAATTGTCAGTGCACGACCGGAGGTCTCCGCCTGCAAGTACTTGTACAGTTACATATTGCAAGAAATTTACGTATATTTTTATCTCAAATAATGGAGAAATTTGCCGTTATATTTATTTAACTCTTTATTGTGGTTTTCTTTTGACTTAGTATATCCAAAAATTTTAGTTCATTTTTAATTTTCCTGAATCTTTCTTCACCTTTTATCTGATTTCTTTTACTGGTTATAATTGTCAGTTTTATTTTAGGGATATTCCATACGATTAAGCCCAAATACGTAGTAAAGACTTAAGCGAATGTGAAAATGTTTCATTAAATTTAATGAAACTAATGATTATGTGATGAAACTGTCAGGGTTCCATCTAAGACATCCTTCACTTTCGTATTATAATTAAACTCTACCTTAATTAGGTTAGCCTAGGTTAACATAATATTGCTAATGCTCATGTATAACCAATAGTATATATGTTTTAAATTCTTACGAGGAACCACAATTATCCCTGGAATGCGAGATACAACAGCATTACAACAGTTCAGAACAGATCAACAGTTCCCCAAAACCAGCCTATTTAACTAACAGATACCATAACAACATATGCGACCATCCTTCAAAAATATATAGTGTATAAACCAGATTTTTCAATCCTTACCAATTGTCCCGCTAACCTAATACTGGTCAACGCGGAATGTCCCTTGACCACGTCCAGCCTGTTCTGGGCACCCACGACCCCTCTACTGTTTTTCTCTGTTTCTATTTGTCATGTAATGTACTTGTTAAAGGATAGATAGATAGATAGATAGAGAGAGAGAGAGAAAGAGAGAGAGAGGTATATTTTATAAAATTAACGCATATATATATATATATATATATATATCTTGATATATATATATATATATATATATGCAGTATATATATATATATTTCATTAGCCCAATAAAGCACGCGGACTTCTACATACAATCAACACCTCAACCCACCAGGATTCGAACCCACGGCACACAAGCCTATGACTGTGACCAGGGAACGCTAACCGCTGGACCACCAGGATACTAAAAGCAGTCCTAGACTTTGTTATATTTCACACAAAGCCTGTTCAACGAGCTTATGGCGCCGTGAACCTCTAATGGGGACCACCCGTATCACTTAGGTGGTCAGAGTAACGTTTTACCATATCCGGCTTCGAAACACGAGGATCCATATATATTTCATTAGCCCAATAAAGCACGCGGACTTCTACATACAATCAACACCTCAACCCACCAGGATTCGAACCCACGGCACACAAGCCTATGACTGTGACCGGGGAACGCTAACCACTGGACCACCAGGATACAAAAGCAGTCCTAGACTTTGTTATATTTCACACAAAGCCTGTTCAACGAGCTTATGGCGCCGTGAACCTCTAATGGGGACCACCCGTATCACTTAGGTGGTCAGAGTAACGTTTTACCAAATCCAGTGGTTAGCGTTCCCCGGTCACAGTCATAGGCTTGTGTGCCGTGGGTTCGAATCCTGGTGGGTTGAGGTGTTGATTGTATGTAGAAGTCCGCGTGCTTTATTGGGCTAATGAAATATATATGGATCCTCGTGTTTCGAAGTCGGATTTGGTAAAACGTTACTCTGACCACCTAAGTGATACGGGTGGTCCCCATTAGAGGTTCACGGCGCCATAAGCTCGTTGAACAGGCTTTGTGTGAAATATAACAAAGTCTAGGACTGCTTTTGTATCCTGGTGGTCCAGTGGTTAGCGTTCCCCGGTCACAGTCATAGGCTTGTGTGCCGTGGGTTCGAATCCTGGTGGGTTGAGGTGTTGATTGTATGTAGAAGTCCGCGTGCTTTATTGGGCTCATGAAATATATATGGATCCTCGTGTTTCGAAGCCGGATTTGGTAAAACGTTACTCTGACCACCTAGGTGATACGGGTGGTCCCCATTAGAGGTTCACGGCGCCATAAGCTCGTTGAACAGGCTTTGTGTGAAATATAACAAAGTCTAGGACTGCTTTTAGTATCCTGGTGGTCCAGCGGTTAGCGTTCCCCGGTCACAGTCATAGGCTTGTGTGCCGTGGGTTCGAATCCTGGTGGGTTGAGGTGTTGATTGTATGTAGAAGTCCGCGTGCTTTATTGGGCTAATGAAATATATATGGATCCTCGTGTTTCGAAGCCGGATTTGGTAAAACGTTACTCTGACCACCTAAGTGATACGGGTGGTCCCCATTAGAGGTTCACGGCGCCATAAGCTCGTTGAACAGGCTTTGTGTGAAATATAACAAAGTCTTGGACTGCTTTTAGTATCCTGGTGGTCCAGCGGTTAGCGTTCCCCGGTCACAGTCATAGGCTTGTGGGCCGTGGGTTCGAATCCTGGCGGGTTGAGGTGTTGATTGTATATATATATATATATATATATATAATGTATATATATATATATATATATATATATATATATATATATATATATATATATATATATATATATAATGTATATATATATATATATATATATATATACATATATATATATATATATATATATATATATATATATATATATATATATATATAATATATATATATATATATATATATATATATATATATATTTCGTCTTTATTCAAGGCCTCTTCAGAGGCAACTGAATTACATGGACAGAGAGAGGCTTAAGTACACAGGGTGACCTTACTAAACATGAGGTCAGGTCATAAACATGACATCCACTAATCCGCATATCAACACCACCACACACGCGAAGGAGCTTAAGAGAAAGGGCGACATGACTAGTCAAGTTAAGTGAGGTAAAAAATATGGGACCCTCTAATCATCTATCCTACATCTAACTTCAATGCTTTCAAAAGTATTGAAAGCAACCACAACGCGTTGTGGTTGTTTTTCAAAATAACCAGAAAGCGAAATTTTGCGTTTGGATTTCATCCTAACCTAACCTAACCTAATCTAACCCAATACAAACTAACCTAACCTATCCTATCCTATAGCAAAATCTCGCTTCTGGTTATTTTGAAAACAACCACAACGCGTTGTAGTCGCTTTTCGTTTTCTGAGCCCAACATACTGTACAGTATATATGAGCATGAGGCTGCTGCTGCTGCTGAATGAGGATGTGTGAAATGAGTGACCACTAACTGGCAACACTTGTCCCTTGGGAAATTTTGTGCTAGCGTTTGACAAGACGGAGGAGGCGGGGGGAGTCCTCGACTACCCCATTCATGATGCTCACTTAATTCCCTAACTTCCTCCACTACCCCATTATCCCAATATACTTCCCACCTTTCTCACTTTCCTACCCCCATCGCCTCCCCTTCCCATCCCCATTGTTCATTTTGCCTCTCTCTCTCTCTCTCTCTCTCTCTCTCTCTCTCTCGCTCACGATCCATCGATCTTTCCTTCCCCCGCCTTATCTCTCATCGCTTTTCCCTCTCTCATACCTATCTTTCCCTTCGCTGTCTCCTCTCTTCCCATCCCCATAACCCATAAACTACAAACACCCAGTCCATCACCCCTTCCTTCCCCTTCCTGCTCTCCCATCCCTCACCTTCTTCATTCTCTACCCTCTTCTCTACTCCCACCTAGTTAAGTCTTAAATAATTGAAGTTTTACCTTTATGAAGCCTGGCACATCCAGTAAAGTAAGTCATGGACAGAGAAAAATTGTGTGTGTGGACAAGATAGAGTAAAAATGGAGAAAACTTGTGTGAATGGAAACACATGGAATAATGGCCAAACCCCCAATTCCTGTCCTGATTCCATCTTGAATCGGCTGCTTGTCCAATTAACCAGTCCGTTCACACATATTTATATTTGGGTTTTAAGTAACGAAACCCAAACGGTAGTTCCTTTGTTTTATTATAAAAGGTTGTATATATAATTCCTGAGTGTATATCAACCGTAAGTCTCACTGTATAATAAACGTTAGGTCACGTCCTTACGATATGAGTTGAGGTGAGCTACTCAAGCTTAAGGGCATCGCAGTGCGTGCTTACAGAAATGCTGAGCTATGGGTCTCGCCCTCTTGGGTGAGTTGCCCGCTCACGTGTCCATCTCATGTCTTACTCATAGACAGTGGAAAGTTACATGGTGGTGAATCTGAATATAATATCAGATGTATTGACCCATTTATATAATACGTTCTGTTGATGAGACAGGGGCCTATTACATCGCTCGGTCACCTACCAGCCGAGCTCCGTGAGGCCTAAATAACTCACAGAGTACAGTACATCCTAGACAACCCTAACCATGTTATAAACAGATATGTAGACACTAAGCTGGGGATATTACTGTAGGGGTATTCTCTACTACAGGGGACCTAGACTTTTGTGTCATACGGGTTAGTATGTTATGAACAATGTTGAATTTGGATGATACTGCCCGATAATAACAGAACAGGAACATTATTGCCAGAATTAACAGAATAGAGGGAATCGTAAGACTTGGTAGTGCAAATTCCCGTGACAGGTAAAATGGCAAGTTATTATTCAAATCAGCAAAATGTGTCTCGTTCAAGAAAGCTAAAACTTTTAATTTCTCTGAAACTATTTGAATATCCTTGATAGTGAAATTCATTATAGGAAGTGGAATTAAAGCAGACTTGAGTTTTCGATTTAACGCAAAATGCTGATGAGTAGGCAAGGTCCGTAATGTACTACAAGTGATTTCACAATAATCAGGAGCCTTGTAATGGCCTTTCACAACTAGCTGCTTAACACCATTTTGGCATTTTAAAATTACAGTAGTGAGATTTGGAAAGAACAAATACTGCACATTGTGAAGGTGAGCGTGGAACACAGTCTTTAGACTAACTGGCCTATAACTGCATTGCGCTAACGCTGTGCGTACATTTGGTTGTATGACTGCCAATTCACATATTCCCTCTGCAGCAGGAATAAATGCAAACATGTAGGCTGGACATACGTGTAGGTGTAGATAAGACGACTTACACCGTGACAGTACCTCAGAATCCTCTATTGATAACAATGAATATTCTTCATCTACTAAGAAAAGTTCTTTAGGCCTATCTAGGGTATACAGTGTGTCGTTCACAAACCAGGGGAAGGGTTCTAAATGCCATGCATTAAACTCATGTTGCCCTCGCATAGGAATGTGGATCAGAATTGCATTGTGCGTGAGGGTTGACTCCAACAGCGGGTAATAATAGTGAACCTCATTGTCATTGAAAATAGGAGTTAAATGATACTGCAACTTGGCTATTTTTAAAGCTTCAAGAAGCGTCTGCACAGGCACAAGCTTCGCGTCCACACGTCCTATCCCGGCATCTACAATGCTGTCTATTAGTTCATTTTTAGAGGTTACAATTTTATGAACTGAAATTTCAGCAGCATGCAAATATTCTGTGAAGTAAAGGAGCCATTCTAACGTCGGGATTGCTTTCTGTAACCTAGTAACAATCCTCGAAACTTGGTTAGACTCCATTATGATTGCATTAACCTTTGATTCTAGAGCAGTAATCGCGTGAAAGGTTTGAGAAATAACGCGATTCTGTTGAGATACAGCCTGAACGACAACGTTCATTCGGTCCCCCAATTTAGCTACATCATCGGCCGTTGCCGTGCCAAACAAAGCGCTTTGGATAAGACCCACAAAATTAAAGAGACCCCTTTTTCGTCGTGCCTGAGAATGCACTTCTTGAGCAAGATCCGCTTGAGATGCAGGTAGATTTTTCCCCACATAAACTAGAAACTCGCGAAGGTTCTGGAGACGAAAGTGTAGAAGGTCTATAGTTTGTGAAACTATTGTCGAATTCTTCGAAGCTGTGCTGAGACTATGAAGGATGTCCAATGCTGATTGTAGTTGGCCGTCGACGTTTTCCATCTGACGCGGAAGTTGGAGTAGTGGCTGTAGTTCATACTTGATGTTCACCACGTCCTCAGCTATGAGAACGCATCCGAGAGGTGCCACAAGTGCACCTGGTTTGAGGACTAATGTGGACATTTTCGTCAACACAACGGTGCCACAACAGAGTAGAAGCAAGACACTGATGATCCAAGCCATTCTGTAAGGAATTACAAACGAGTTTACGTCTACTCGCAGAACGTAGTTTCATGCAATAGTCATTTGGGACATTTTGCTTCTGAACAGTCTGTAAGGATGTATCAATCACATTATCATCAACTGGAGGTAAGACATTTATCTGGGTCTTCTTCAGACGATCCGCGTGCACGACATCTGCGATCTGTGCATTAGGCTTCCATATTTTGAATTTGTTGCCTGCTTCTTTTGAGATTATGCGGAATGGACCAGAAAAATTCGCCGAAAGTTTGGAGTTCCTTTCAGGTTCCTGTAACATAACAGCGTCCCCAACGTTCAGTGGGATAGGTTTAGCATGTTTATGTTGTTTGATGATCATTTCGGCGCGTGACGCCGCTAGCTGTGATCGTACTTGGTTATGAATTTCTGTAATGACATGAATTTGTTTTGCCGCAAAATCATCCGTATTATATACCGGGTATGGCGCCTCTGTAAGGATGTCGTAAGGCAGACGTTTATCTGTACCATAGACAATATAGTAGGGTGTTTTGCCCGTAGAGCTATTAACTGACCCATTAATCGATGCTGCAACCTGCGGTAACCAATCCTCCCATGCGTATTGAAAACCACTAACGATTGGACGCAGTATTTCTAGGATTTTACGATTGGTTCTTTCAACAAGGCCATTAGCCTGTGGATGATAAGCTGTCACAAAAGTTTGTTTAATTCCATATTGTGCGCATATATGCTTTATTAGCTCATTCTTGAACTCTGTTCCATTGTCAGAGAGTAGAACTTTAGGCGTAG
This sequence comes from Homarus americanus, assembly GCF_018991925.1. NCBI lineage: Eukaryota > Metazoa > Arthropoda > Malacostraca > Decapoda > Nephropidae > Homarus > Homarus americanus. The sequence continues at coordinate 13,107,785 of NW_024730668.1, read as the reverse complement.
TATATGGACATATGAGATTCATCACTAATGCATAGGCTACTGCTTCGGCCGTTTTGCTTTTTAGTGGGACCAAGACCACGAACCTGGAAAAATGATCCACACACACTAAGACGTATCCTGATCCCTGATGACTCATTGGGAGCTGTAACACATCAACAGCGACTGTGTCAAACGGACGGTCTGGTGTAGGATATTGTAGAATCGGGGCAGGTGATCCTGTTGATCCTTTATGTTGAGCACATGCCAAACAATTAGCTATGTGTAATTCTATGTCTTTCTTCATAGTGTTCCAGGAATACTTCTTTCGTAAATCCACTAAGCATTTATCACGACCTTGGTGACCTGCTTGTGGGACATTGTGGAACAATGTCATTACTGCTTTGCACAACGTGTCAGGTACGACTATTTGAGACACATTACCCTCAGGAGATTTTCTCGTCCTATTGAGTATGTTATGTCGTAATTCAAACTGACTTAAGGGAAGAAATAACTTGGGGAGTTTAACATCCTCGCCCGATTCGAGAGCAAAAATAACAGCTGACCAATATGGGTCGCGTCGTTGCTCATCTTCCAGTTGCGAAAGAGTGAATGCTGATACAGGCATAACTGGTGCTATATTTCTTGACAGAGCGTCGGCGACAACATTCGCCCTCCCAGGTAAATACCTAAATTCGGGGTCAAACTCTTGAATTGTCAGATACCAGCGTGCTAATCTGCCTGATAAGTTTCTGCCATGGAACAGTTCGGTGACTGCCGCATGATCAGTAAAAACAGTTATCTTGTAGCCAAAGATAATGTCTTTGAACTTCTTAAGTGCCCACACAACGGCTAACGTTTCTAAATGCGTCACCGAATAACGTGTTTCAGCATCGATTAGTTTGCGACTTGCAAATGCTATCACTCTAAACTTCCCACGCGTGTCCTCTTGCATGAGCACTGCTCCGACTCCAATTCCGGAAGCGTCAGTACAGAGAGTGAAAGGTTGAGTGTAGTCTGGGAATGCTAGAACCGGGGCATTGGTTAGCGCTGTCTTCAATGCCGTAAAACTTTCCTCGTGTTCAGCATCCCATATGAACACTGCATCTTTTTTGAGCAACCTCGTTAGGGGCGATGCTAATGTTGCATAGTCCTTGATAAAGGAACGATAATAACCAGATAATCCGAGAAAGCTACGCACATGATCATTTGAGGTAGGACGCGGGAACTGAGATACAGCTTTGACTTTATCATTAACTGTGTGTATGCCCTCACCGTCGACTACATGACCAAGGAAATGGATTCTGGATTTTAAAAACTCGCACTTTGAGAGTTTTATTTTGAGTCCTGCTGTGGAAAGTTTGGCCAAAACTTCACGCAGTTTAATCAGATGGGAATCGACGTCCTTACTGACTACTATTAGATCATCCAAATAAGCGCAGACTGTGTTACCAATTAGTCCGGCAAACAGGGTGTTGATCATTCTTTGAAATGTTAGTGGGGCATTTCTGAGACCAAATGGCATTCGTAGAAACTCAAAGTGGCCTAGAGGCGTGCTAAATGCCGTGATTTCTCGTGATTTTTCATCGAGTGGTATTTGCCAATACCCACTAAGCAAATCTAAGTTGCTAAATACCGCATTATCCTTGCCTAAGGATTGCAATATGTCGCTCAAGATAGGCATTGGGTACCTATCAGGGATTGTTTGATCATTTACGCGCCTGAAATCTATGACAGGGCGCCATCCACCATCCTTTTTCGGGACGAGGAATAATGGGCTATTAAAGGGGGATTTTGAGTGTCTAATGAAATTCTCATCTAACATACCCTGTACTATATCTTGCACTACAGCGCGCTGGCTATGAGGTAGTCTATAAGCTGGTACGTAAATAGGGTTGGTTCCTTCCTTTAACGCTATATGATGGGATGTTAAATCTGTCTGACCTAGCGTTTCCCCTGGCAAGGCTACTATATTTCTGTAGTCGGCAAGCAGCTCTAAAAGGCGTGTCTTGCCCTGTGGATGATCGATCACCTTAACATGTGGCGCTATTTGATCTATCCTGGCCAGTCGAGTCTGTTGGCAATTCCCAACAATACCTCGAATTGGGAATTTATTTGGTTGCACTTCGACATTGTTGTGATATACTAGAAAATCACACAAATAACATCCTTTCTTTAAGATTCGTTGAACGCCTGTTCGATTTAGAATCAGTACGTCGGTCAAACCACCAGGGCGTATAGTGCTCAGGGTAGATTCACATGACAGCCCTTTTACCTTGCATGTTTCCGGGAGACACACTACATCTGTGCCCTTGTACACGTTGGGCAGTTCGACAGTTGCTTTGGTGATTTCCTCATTTTGGTAATGGAGAGTACTCTTCAACACTGCTGGTACAATCGTCCAACTCTTGCTGCTGTAATCACGCTGGGAAGGTGTGTGGTTGAGGTCGAGAGATATCTCTGACGCATGATCCGCCTTCCTCTTAATAGGATTGGTAGACAACACTTTCGTCCTAGCAGTGAGCATAGGTTCAGAATGACTCATTGCTGTGTAGGAAACACCTTTAAACGTAACACTATTATTACGTGGATGAACATCTATCATGTTCTTTCGAAGAGTTGGTAGACCAAGTAACCAGTCAGCTGGCAAATTGAACTGCTGAACTATATAAAAGTCCGCGTAGAAGGGCGTACCACGTCTTGAGAATCTGAGTGGAAACGTCACCATTCCTTTGATGCTCAGCTGAGTACCTGAAACTCCTTCGAGCTCAGCGTTACTAGGCCTCCATTTGAATTTGCGGTGAGGGAATTTACGTTGTAACTCGTGATATGATGTCAAGGCCAATACATTAGCGCAAGCACCTGTGTCTATATCAAGAGCCAATCTGGTATTATCCACTCTCACCGGCACTGACAACACTTCTACTTTGCTAAGCGCCGCTACTAATGAGGCCGCTATAGAAGTGCTGTGAGGAGGAGTGGGAACAACCCTATCTATCCCTCTCCGTGCTGGTCTTCCCCAGATGACTTGTCCTGGGGACGTTTCTGCTTGCGCCTATACGACACCTCCGTTTCACTTAGGTCCACTCCCCTAGCCTTTATTAGTATATCGCACTCATGTGAACTATGAGATGTCGATTTGTGAAGAGTGCACCATTTGCGCGCTTTCTGGGTAGGAGGAGGTGCTGCTTTAGCTCCCTCTCTGTTTGACCTTGAGAATAAGAACATAAGAACATAAGAAAATAAGGAGTCTGCAATAGGCCGGTTGGCCTGTGCATGGCAGCTCCTGTCGAGAGTTACTACCACTCTCTATCATCCATGAATCTATCTAGCCTCCTTTTGAAACTTTCCAGAGTTCCCGCACTTACTACAAAGTTGCTAAGCTTGTTCCACTCGTCCACCACCCTATTTGTGAACCAGTTTCTTCCTATCTCCCTCCTAAACCTAAACTTATCCAACTTGAATCCGTTGCTCCGAGTCCTATCCTGCTCGGATATTATAAGAACTTTATCTATATCCCCTTTATTGATTCCTTTCACCCACTTAAATACTTCTATCATATCTCCCCGCACTCTTCGTCTTTCTAGGGAATGCAAGTTAAGTTTCTTTAACCTATCCTGATATGGAAGGTTTCTAAGTCCCTGAATCATTTTTGTCATTCTTCGCTGCACCGACTCTAGTGAATTTATATCCATTCTATAATAGGGGCACCAGAACTGAACCGCATAATCGAGGTGCGGCCTAACTAGCGCAAGATATAGTTGCAATAAGACCTCTGCACTCTTGTTACTTACACTTCTAGATATAAAACCCAATACTCTGTTTGCCTTATTTCGAACATTAACGCACTGTTTTCTAGGCCGTAGGTCCGGGCTTACAAGTACCCCTAGGTCTCTTTCACAAGTCGACTTCTCTAGGTTGATGTTGTTCAGGCTGTATACATTATAAGTATTTGTTCTTCCAATATTAAGTACGCTGCACTTGCTGGTGTTGAATTTCATTTGCCATTTTTCAGACCACCCCTGCAGTTTATTTAGATCCTCCTGTAATGCATTTGCATCCTGCCCTGAATTAATTTGCCGCCCTATTTTGGTGTCATCTGCAAACTTGCTTATGTCACTGCTGATCCCAGAATGGCTTTGCACCGGGTGTGGCCTTAAAATTAGCACTATTACCTCGGAGCTGAAAGCAATCTTCCATTACGTGGCCACGTTTATTACAATGTGCGCATCGTAACGATGTTTTCTGTTTATATGTTAGGCGGGGAGGAGCGATCGGAGCTAAGTGTGTTGCATAAGGAGTCTGGAGGTGAGGCATCTGTGGCAACTGAGACGGCTGGGGTTGTGGTGACGTCACTGAGGGCTGCGCCAGTAAGGGGCCCGTAGCCTGGGGACAGAGCTTGTTTGCGTATTCCACCATATCCAAGGGTGGTTCATACTGTACTTCCTGTGCCCGGCTATATAAGGGAACACGGACGGAAAGAAGAAAACTTATTAGTTCTATCAATGTTTCCACATTTTCCGGTGGCATATCACCCGGTGAGTTGTACCAGCCTGAGGACCGGAAGGTGGCTTGCATGCTCTGGCGAACCTCGCCTGCTATGTCAACAGCGTCAACAGGTGTTTCGTTTCGTATACCTGGAATACAGCGATCCAACCATCTGAAGATCCATTGCAGTTGGCCCAGCTGTGACCTACCCCCAAAAATCCCAATTAGCTTTCGCTTGAACTTTTCATAGTCAGGGCTTTGTAAACCAAACGCATTTAAACGACTGCCTGCATAGGAACCCTGCGTTATATGGGAACGTACATATGCTTTCTTTTCTTCGTCAGTCGTTATGTGACTATTGCGCATGCTATCTTCACATGCACGAATAAAATGTGCGACCCGATAATCGTCTTGTCCCGTGAAATTTCGGACATAGTCGCCGCGCTGCATGATATTAATAACATTATCAGCTTTAGGTGTGGTAGTAGTACTGGTGTGAGGGTTAGAGGACGCCATTGTAGTGTTAGTATTAAGCAAGTTAGTATTCCTACTCTTAACAGAAGGCTGGGTTAATAAGGTTGTTACCGATTTAGCAACAGACACACTATCACCTGTAACAGGGGTAACTGCTTTAGTATACTTAGGTGAGGTACTATAGTGATTACCAGACCGTAGGGTACGACGGTTTAAGTCGTCAAATGATTCGTCAATAACTTTCTCACTACTTCCTACCGACTCATTTAACTGTGTTCCATACTCAAAATCTATGTCAGTCTGGGCTTGATCATCGATGAGTTGGTTATAAGCAAACAGTTGCGCTAGGCATTCGATTTCATCTACATTAGACATGGGAAACTTAGAAATTATCTATTAGCCCCCTTGGGTCAATGAATACTTAACAGTATGTAGATCACTTGCCTCTCATTTACAAGACAAATGAATATGAATTGTAGTTAATTATTAAACTATCAATAGGAAGACAGACACTTACAAACTACTGTAAATTATAGGATTTCAATACATTAACCTTACATTCGACACTTTATCATTGAAATAATCCTATCCGACGAACCTATCCGTGTGAAGATATCTCTCGAACGTGTTCATGTGTGTAGAATTATGTAATTTAAATACCTATTTATACAGAGTGGTACGTCTGTATAGAAAATGTGATCCAAGACGAGTCCTGAGTCGAGTGGGTGGAGTGTGGGCCGGGCCTCTTCCTAGGATGCGTGCGCTGCTGCTGGTTTCCTTGGCAACGAGAAGACGCTTCTGCTTTGGTGAGAGACGAGTCCACTTGAATTAGGGGAATTCCTCCTCCGGGGATCAGAAAACTGCTGATGATTGGTTATCACACTGGTCGTTGCTGGGTCGCTGGCGAAACTGCCGTGTGCCAAGTCTTCACAGTCCACGTATTTATGGAGATCTGTATGATGACACCGGAATTTCGTAATTCGCGCTGACCACACAACAATACTGCCCAGCTGTTAGTGAAATACCAATTGAAGTCCAGGCTATGAAACTGTTCTTCAACACTGTAACACTGTAATGTCTAGGGAATGCTGAGTGGAGTCTATCTCAACCGGCTCAATCTGGATATGTACCAACAGGCTGTAATATATATATATATTACGAATTCTGCACGAATTTGTATGTGACAGAAATAAGGAGCGCTTACTAAATATCGTCTCAATATGGGATATAGTTTTAAACACTCGGATTATGTAACGCGTCACTGCTGTGTGGTTTCTTGTTTTTCACAAAACACAGACGGATGATACGACTACCAGTTTGAAGAATCCGTACACACCTCTTGCCACCTATATGAATCGGCTGCTTGTCCAATTAACCAGTCCGGTCACACATATTTATATTTGGGTTTTAAGTAACGAAACCCAAACGGTAGTTCCTTTGTTTTATTAAAAAAGGTTGTATATTTAATTCCTGAGTGTATATCAACCGTAAGTCTCACTGTCTAGGAGTGAATGAGAAAGGGACGGCGTTTATGTATAATAAACGTTAGGTCACGTCCTTACGATATGAGTTGAGGTGAGCTACTCAAGCTTAAGGGCATCGCAGCGCGTGCTTACAGAAATGCTGAGCTATGGGTCTCGCCCTCTTGGGTGAGTTGCCCGCTCGCGTGTTCATCTCATGTCTTACTCATAGACAGTGGAAAGTTACAGGGTGGTGAATCTGAATATAATATCAGATGTATTGACCCATTTATATAATACGTTCTGTTGATGAGACAGGGGCCTTCCTGCTCTCCCATCCCTCACCTTCTTCATTCTCTACCCTCTTCTCTACTCCCACCTAGTTAAGTCTTAAATAATTGAAGTTTTACCTTTATGAAGCCTGGCACATCCAGTAAAGTAAGTCATGGACAGAGAAAAATTGTGTGTGTGGACAAGATAGAGTAAAAATGGAGAAAACTTGTGTGAATGGAAACACATGGAATAATGGCCAAACCCCCAATTCCTGTCCTGATTCCATCTGATGATCCCATGTTTGTAGTTTTGTACAATCACAAATTTAGTAGTGTGTGATTATTCTGCTGCCAGTGTGTATGTTAGTTCCAGGTTGCATTGTATTTTGGCGCGCATGCGTGCGTGTGACTCCTCTAAGGAAGCGTAAGAGTTGGAGGAATACAGGAAAATTATATGTTGAAATTTTCACAACAATCGTTTATACCAACACAACTAGAATACATAAAATATATACAGGAGCCTTGTAAGAAAAGCACAAGCACTGCAGACCATAAAATGTGTCCCGGAACACATTAAAAAGTTGAAAACTTTAATACTCAAAAGACAGTAAAAATCTATTTATCTTATTTTTATGAGTTTCAAGAGCGGGCCTTCTATACGGTGCTGGCCAGGATGTTATATATAGTAACCCTATGAGTGGGAGGATTTAGCCCCCTGAATAAAATATCTTCGTACTATTCAGGAAAGTTATTTATAATAATAATAATATTATTATTATTATTAATAATAACAGCAGGACAACAGAAGCACTTCCCTATGCCATTGGCCAAAAACAGTCGCAGTACTCCCGGCTGTGATCTTATGAGCTGCGAGGCTATACACCCATTCTTACTTATTTCCGTAGAGATCGTTTGACGGGTTCTATTACGACGAAAACGTTGTCCTCATTTGTTGAAGTGTGATGTCTCCTACAAGCGATGCTGTTGTAATTTAAATATTCAAGTGATATCAACGAAAATAGGAAAGGTAGTATGTATCCATTTTTTTAGACAACCTATATGTACCATGATGTGAAAGAAAAACATTACTACAACTGGGAAAACTGGAAGGCGAAAGTGGTGACACAAAATGACGTGTGTGTTGGTTGCGTTACGACGAGGAATGATGACGTACCGTACGTGCTCCTAACTCTCTCCATTGCCGCTCTAGTTCAGCACCACTAAACCTCACAAACTGTGTTTTATGTATCCCTGCCATCTTATCCCGCCAATATTCGATACCACTAAACTGTGACTCGCGTTCCAACGTACCAAGGCATTTCCTCTCTTACGTCACTTGCTTGGAGGTATTATCCTGGTGGGGTAGGCGCTATTGTACTCAAGTAATTAGTTATCGTACTAATCAGCTTCCTTATATATATATATATATATATATACAGTATATATATATATATATATATATATATATATATTTATATATATATATATATATATATATATATATATATATATATATTCATTAATAATAAAATGCGGACTTTACAGACTGGGAATCAACACCCGCAACCTCTAATGATACGGGTGGTCCCCATTAGAGGTTCACGGCGCCATAAGCTCTTTGAACAGGCTTTGTGTGAAATATAACAAAGTCTAGGACTGCTTTTAGTATCCTGGTGGTCCAGTGGTTAGCGTTCCCCGGTCACAGTCATAGGCTTGTGTGCCGTGGGTTCGAATCCTGGTGGGTTGAGGTGTTGATTATATATACATATATGTAACCGGTCGGAATTACTGGACTTTAATTAGGCACTTGACTTGGGGTTTATTAAAGATTATAGATGGTAATTGCAGTGGAAGAGCCTCTTAGTGAGAAATCCCGAACCAGCACAAGAGCACTTAACTTTACTAAACAAAATGAAATGTCCGTGACCCGTGGAAGGATAGCGTCTGTGACTGGGATGAATGAGACACACTGTAAAATTTACACTTATATTCCCTCCAACACTACAGACACAATCAAATAGTGGTACACCAATATGCTCACTTCTTAACCTGAACTTAAAATACTACTCTGGGGAATAAAAGTTATACATGATGTTGAAATTATTAGAACCTCAGGCAATGCCTCATTAGAGGATAATAAGTTTAAAGTATTAAGAAATGTTGCTAGCACACATGAACCAGGCCTTAAGGGCTTTCAACAAAATATCACTCACTGAGAAAATGGTATTAAAAAAATAAGAAATTAATAACTCTACAATAAATAGGCCTTAATGGCACTCACCAAAATTATATCCAGCACTGAGAAAATTATATAAAATTCAGAGCTTATTAACTGCACCCTGAATAGGCCTTCAGGGCGCTCAACAAAATTATATTACCCCAACAGATACACACCTCCAAGCCTAACTTAAACACCACTACTCTGGGGAACAAAGGTTATACCTGAGATTGAGATTATAAAGAAATATTAAATGCACACAGCATACATAAGTAACTGAAAAAATAGTATTAACTACACACAAAAATATTGTCACTATTATTAAGAAGTTACTGAGTCCACCAATACCCGTGAACCATGCTTCCTAACCTAACACACACACAGATTCCACCTGCACTCCGTAGTCGTTTAAGGCACAACCAACAGGCACCTGTAGTTTAAGGCCCAAATCAGCCTATCTCCACCTTGGAAAGTGTACCTCTAAACTCGACTGACTCTTGGCCCCAGTGTGCGGCCCTGTATCACTCAGCTGGCTTCACTTTACCCCCAGTACATCCATGAAGCGGAAGGGAGTGAGCCAATCAGACCTTGTACAGTTGAGAGAAGCCTTAGCTTCCCGTTAGTAAAAGGGTTTCACTAAGCTGCTTGAGATATGTGGTATTGTGAGCCGAGGTAGAGGAGAGTTGATGACCCCAAACGATCGTCACGTCGTTAGTTGGGCACCTAGACAGCTGGGTTCACTCCAACTCTCACCATACTCAACAGGTGGCTCAAACCCAGGTCAGTGGACGGTCATACAGCTCGCTTCACCACTCGTGTCTCATACCGCCAGTGGACGTTATCATACCGCGTGGGGTCTACAGAACCCTGAAAAACCCGGGCTGTTAGCTATTGTCTCACATCACCGTTTGTTCCTACCGCCCTATCAAGCTTTGTCTGAGATTGAATAAAACTTACTTGTTAATACTGATGTTAAATAAACGAAGGAACCAGGTCACGCGATCCGTCTCTCCTGGGTACAGCACAGAGGTGGTCCTTGACCTCTCTCACAGCTCCTCGGCCACCTTGCTCACTGGTTCACGCTTTCCGGGAGTGACTTATTTACCAGACGATTAAACTTATTAGGACGTACAGAACATTTTCAGACTGGGAAACGATCTATAATTATTTTCAATTTAATAACTGATATTTAATTTCATGATTCGCGTCCCTATTAACTCGGTAAATTACATTTAATATCGTATAGGCCTAGTTCCACAACCTCTCGCTACGTGCGGGGAGCGCGGTCTTCCCTCAGACGACCTTGAACTCAGCATCGCCAATGGCGCGGCGTTTGAAATTACACTGAAATTTCTGAATATTACAATCGATCCCCCTAAAAAAAGACAGCATTGTCCTCATGTGCTGAGAAAAACATGCATACGACCCCCCTAAAAAATTGTTCTAAGAAACTGCATCTCACCCCTTTAACGTTTTACATAGATAGATAGATATAGATCGTCACTAGATATAACACCACCCATCATCACTAGATATAACATCATCCATCATCACTACATATAACACCATCCATCATCACTCCATATAACACCATCCATCATCACTACATATAACACCACCCATCATATATATATATATATATATATATATATATATATATATATATATATATATATATATATATATATATATATATATATATATATCCTAGTGGAATCGCCGCCCTCCTGGCGGCTCTTTCGCTAGGCCACGGTAGGACGCCACCTACCGGGGGGCTCCACATTGTCTTACTGTACTGCAGTAAGGTAGACCACATTTTTGGTTTTACCATTAGCAGCATGTATGTACAGATTTTTGACAGTTCCTACTCTCGAGCATCCAACATAGAACTGTCCATGAGAGAAGCAAGGAAACATCAGGTTTAAGCCAACCATCTTTAGGGACTGTTCCTGGCTTTTGTAGATGGCCATGGCAAAGCTCACTTTAACCGGGAACTGAAGTCGCTTGAACTCAAATGGCAGGTCAGTGGTGATGAGAGGTATCCTTGGTATAAACACGTCCTTTCCTTTAGATTTTCCTGTCAGTATTGTAGCTTCCAGTACATGTGGCATCATGTTCTTCACCACCAGTCTTGTGCCATTGCAGAGGATTGGTGTTTCAAGATTTCTTAAGAGCATTATAGGAGTTCCAATCTTGACAGTGAGGTGGTGAGGAGGCATTCCGGCGGGTTCCAAAGAATTAAGGAATTCTGCAGGGTACTGGACTGCTTGGTCCTGGTCGATTACTGTATCAACAAATTTGAATGAGGTCTCACTGCCTGGAAGCTTTCTGAGTAGAGTCATGTTGATTTCAGCCACCGTTTCATTCTTTTGTGCCAGAATTGCGCGTTCACTCAGCCACTCGTGATCCTTGTAGTGGTGGATAATGTATGGGTAGACCATGTTAGTGAGCTCAGTTGAGGACTTTACAACATTTCCACATCATTAAGGAATGATTATTTGTCCTTCTGAATCAACAGGGAAAGTTCCATTCCCAATCTGTAGTAGAAGGTTTGCAAACCGTCCAGCATCCTCATCTCCATGTAGGTGTACTCTCATGTTTGTGGATAGGGTGAGTATCTGAACACTTCTCCAAAGGCTTGATGCCTTGAGGCACGCATTAAGTTCATCAGCTGGAGTGCTTCGAGGAATGACAGGTAGGGTCTGGCGAAAGTCTCCAGCAATAACCATTGTAATGCCACCCATGAGATGGTCATTTTCTCCTATGTCTTGCAAGGTCCTTTCCAATGCTTCAAACGCTAACTTGTGAGACATAGTGCATTCATCCCAGATTATGAGGCTGCATTTTTCTAAGAGTTTTGCATTTGCCGATCCTTTTTTGATGTTGCACACTGGATTCTCATTGTGAGCGAGGTTGGAAGGCAGTTTAAATGTTGAGGGTGCAGTACGTCCTCCTTCTAGTAGTGTTACAGCAATGCCTGAGGATGTCACAGCAAGAGCAATTTCCCCCTGATACCGTACTTTGGCCAAGAGAAGGTTGATCAGGAATGTTTTTCCTGTCCCGCCAGGTGCATCGAGAAAAATCATACCTCCATGCTCTGCTTGTATCGCTTGCAAGATCTGTTCATAAGCATTTGCTTGATCAGGCACCAGGTGAGGCTCATTTTCTTCAAGAATATTCACCAGAACTTCAACTGAGTAGTCTGTCTCTCTGAGCAACTGCCTGTTTGCATCTACTGGATGTAATGGCCCTTGTTTCATAAACAGAAGAATTATATAAATTGGTTAATTACATTTGATTTATATACTGATTCATCCCCTCTAACTTTCCACTAGCTATGAGGTGACATGTTCAGTGCACGTGATTGGGTGTGCCCACGGGAAGCCTTGTCATATTATGCTGAGTTAAGGCATTTAGTAGCCGGCTCGCTGGCCACCCAAAACGGGCAGTAGTTTGATATCCTTGACTAGAGGAAGACGTTATTTGAGAGCCGTCGTGGATGGCTCCGTTTTCCCTCGAGGGAGGACGACGTGCCTGTTCCGTTCTCCCTCGATGGGTCACTACTCATGGCAGTCACACTCCTAATCTTACATCGAACGGACGTGATTAATCGGTCTATTTACATAGCCGCCATCCTTTCTCTTAACACTCATAGCTACAGTGATTAAGTTACTGTGATCTACATCTGGACCTGTATCAGAAATAGATTCTCAAGTGATTGTTACAAGTGGTGACAACCCAGGAAGGTTGTTGCATATATGACAGTTTCACAAGTAACTGTTATATCGCACTAACAGTCATCTCACCATATACACAATTGGTATAGGTAGAGGTGTTATGTTCTCCCCATTACTGTGGCATACTGGTGAAGAAGAAGAACCCATGTATGGAACGTAAACGTAAATATGAAATAGCAATCAAAGATATTGTTATATGTGTTACATTTACTACTACAAGGAAGAAGAATTGTTTTATATCTGGCAGCGGATCTACAAAGAAACCGTTATACTACTGTCACATCTGTTACAAACAAGCTTTCTCAACCTTGGAAAATGTACCTCTACGTACCCACTAGACTCCTGGTCTCAGTGTGTGACCATTCATTCACTCAGCTAGCCTCATTTCACACTCAGTACATCCATGAAACGGAAGGGAGTGAGCCGAGGTAGAGGAGATCTGATGACCCCAAACGATCGTCAAACAGGGACAGACAATGGTCCCACCTCGTTAGCTGTACACCCAGACAGCTGGTTTCACTCCAATTCTCACCATACTCAACCGCATGGGCTCAACTCAGGTGACTGGATGTGTAAATTCCCGGACATTTCATACAGCGTGGGCTCTACAGAAACCCTGCAACAAACCCTTTGTTACCTATTGTCTCACATCACCGTCACTCACTCATTGTTTGTTCCTACCGCCCTATCTAGCTTTATCTGAGATTGAATAAAACTCACTTGTTAATACTGATGTTAAATGAACGAAGGAACCAGTTCACGTGGTCGTCTCTCCTGGGTACAACGCAGGGGTGGTCAGGTCTGTTTGACCCCTCCTCACGACTGCCAGACACAGGCTCCTAAAAGGCGCTGACGCTTTGAAGGAGTGACTTATTTACCACCCGACTCACAGCCTAATTAGGACGTACTCAACATTTTCAGACTGGGAAACGATCTATAATCATTTTTAATTTAATAACTGATTTTTAATTTCATAATTCGCATCCAAATTAAGTCGCCAGAGTATACTTTATTATATGGGCGCCATTCCCTAAATTCTCACTATGGTTCTGGGAGCGCTACTCTCACTCAGACGACCTTGAAAGACTCTAGATATATATATGTAATATATATATATATATATATATATATATATATATATATATATATATATATATATATATATATATATATATATATATATATATATATATATATATATATATATGCTGCTAACCACAAGGAAAGAAGAAAACACGAAGTTCCCAAGCGCTTTCGTGTAATTCACATCTTCAGGGGTGAGTACAGACTTTACTCACCCCTGAAGATGTGAATTACACGAAAGCCCTTGGGAACTTCGTGGTTTCTTCTTTCCTTGTGGTTATCAGCATATACCTTTACTTGCATATATATATATATATATATATATATATATATATATATATATATATATATATATATATATATATATATATATAGATATATATATATATATATATATATATATATATATATATATATATATATATATATATATATATATATATATATATATATATATATATATATATATATATATATATGAGTGGGTGGTGTCCGCAGTGATGTTGTCTTGACAAAACTCAACAAGCATGTTCTACGTCCCGACCATCCATTCCCAACACCATGCAATGCTGCCATGCAGGTAACCCCTGGTTCTAGGTACTTCACGACTAGGGATGCTATGCTTGGCTATTAGCAGATCCCGCTTGCTGAGGATGTGCAGCCACTGATAACCTTCATTGCAACTTGGGGGAGATACAAGTTCCTGCCTGGTCTGATGGGATTTATCTCAACAGGTGGCGAGTTCTGCAGACGAGGTGATATCGAACTGTGAAGCATCGGCAACCCTACCAAGGTAGTTGATGATGTGCTCATTTGGGACTAGACCTATGCAGAACGACTACAGTGTATCCGTACAAAGCTGGAGGATGCCGCAGACACAAGATCACCATGAACCGTAATAAGTTTGTGTTCGCACGTCAGTCATTCTGTGGAGTTTTGTGGTTACGGCATCACGGCTGGGGGAGTAGTTGCTGACGCTGGTAAGGTCAAGGGGATAGTAGACTTCCCAGTCCCTGTCAGCATTACTGATCACCTTTCCTTTCTAGGTCTCTTGAACCAGCTGGCCAACTTTACTCCGAGTATAGCTTCAGCTGACGGTACACTGCGCACCCTTCTCAGCACCAAAAATGCTTTCCTATGGACCCCAGACCACCAAAAATTCTTTCGAGAAAGTGAAACGGGCTCTATCATCACCACCGGTGCTGGCCTACTTCGACTCGGCACCTCCTATGATGTTTCAGACTGACGCCTCACGTCTCGAGGACCTTTGTTACGCTCTCCTGCAGCTTCATGGTGAGAAGTGGAGGCTTGTGCAGTGTGGTTCTTGTTTCCTCAGTGACATGGAGACCAGGTAAGCCCTGATGAAGCTCGAGCTTGTTGCAACAGTCTGGGCCGTGCGGAAGTGTCGTCTTTACCTGATGGGACTACCATATTGCAAATTAATCATCGACCACAAACATCTGGTGCCTATCCTGAACGACTACACGCTGGATCATGTGGAAAACCCACGACTGCAGCTTCTGAAAGTGAAAACCGCACAGTATTCCTTCATTGCAAGGTGTTGTAAGGATAAAGAGCGCGTCATGCCAGATGCGCTCTCTATTGCATCCGTTGAAGGCCCTACACCATCTGCCTCGGAGACTGAAACGGGGGTGACCCACCCCATCCGTAGTTGTGTGAGGGCAAGTGTAATGGAAGTGTCGTTGCAGGCTTCTGAACCTTTGCGTGACCCCATAATCGAAGAAATCCGCAACACTGCCGCCCAGGATTAGACTTACTGCCTCCTTCATGACACAGCATCCGACACAAAGAAGGTACCAGCAGGCATTGGGGATTTCTAGAAGATCAGGGACATTTTAGCCGTAGACGATGGACTTGTTCTTCACGGTGCTCGAATCGTAATTTCGACAACAATCCATCGTCAGATCTTGTCTCGTCTCCATGACTCTCACAGGGGGATTGAAGCGACAAAGCGGCGAGCTCGTCAGACAGTGTGGTGGCCTGGCATCACAATTAACATCATAAACAGAGTCCAGTCCTATGACGTATGCCAGACTCTGCTGCTATCTCAGGTTAAGGAGCCATTAATGTGTGACCAGATCCCAAACCAGCCATTTGAAGACCTAACCTAACCTACCCTAACCCAAACCCTTCTTACTTAAATAACCTCATTTAGATGATGTTAACCTGACCTAACCTAACCTAAATTACATTCACCATACCCTATAATCTTAATTATATTCATCTGGAGGTGAAGAATCCCACCTGAAATTTTGATTGGGAGGAACTTCAAGCTAACTGAATGACCTTTGAACTTGACCTTTGACGGAGTTCCAGCTAATACGAGAAGCTGCCAGATATAGTCCTGGAGATGTAATCTTCAGGTGTTAAGGCTCGAAGTGTCTTAGAGGCAGAACACTAACACTCCAATGTGTTATTGTGAACGTTAGTGTTCAGAGTTGGTCTTGGTCGCTTCTTTGAAGAGCTGAATGTGGCAAAACAAAATATTGATTACAATCTGTGAAGAGAGGGAGAAGGAAAAAAAAAGAAAGAGAAAGAGAAAAAGAGTATCGAAATGAAAAGCTTGAGAGTGCCATAGTGAGCGACCCTTCCCAAGGCGTCGCTGAAAATCGGAAAATGTGTTTAGGATTTAATTTGATTTGGTGATATTGAAGTGAATATCAGTATTAAACCGATTTCGCGAATACTAAAGCCTCTGATATGAGAATTGGCAGTAAGTCTTCCAACACCAGAGTGTGTGTGTGTGTGTGTGTCTGTACACAGCCTCTTTACCATCAAGACTCTTGCTCTGCCTCCTCGTGGCAACATACGGTAATAGGGTGCCTCTTGGGCCCATGCTAGATCAGCAGGGGATCTCGGAGTAGCAGTGGGCCCCAGAAGGACGGCACATAGGTCCAATGGCAAGTGGACACGTTCTGGAGCCTACCAACCATTGCCCCGCTGCCTTGCGGATTAACCTTGTTAGGTATAAGACTATGGGAGTAAACCCCGAACGAAAAATCTGCGTTGGAGCCCTGCATCAGGCAGACATGCTTACAGAGCTCTAACAAGACCCCAACGGCGGTATAGGCGGAATAGGTGACCACCATGGGAACCCAACGAATACACAGGCGGACGAAAGCAATACATGATGGACAGGCTACAAAGGCAAAACCCATCAAACTGGGTTATGGTCAGTCCATTGCAACTCTTCCTTTAGCAAGTCGTTGCACCACTGGATCAGGAAAAGGGAGAGCCAAGATGTGTGGTTGCAGCTTGCGCTCCTGCCTCACCACATCAATCAACTCGCTCATAGCCATCATCCAGTTCATCATATGTCTCATAATCGTCAAAACTCCTATACCCCCCAAAAGTCCTATAGCGACAGACGAGTGGTGACGGGGACAGGCAGTGATGAATGCCGGGAGTCTCTAGTCACAACTCTGCACAAGGGAGGGACAGATAAGATGGTTGTTTATGCACTGAGAGCTAGGCAGCAGTGCAATCAGGTCTTGTCTTGTCGAGGAGCCACTCTGCTCACCCCACATGGGAGGGGTTAGAAAAGGTGCCCTAAACATATTCTGCCTAAAAAAACAACCTGACTGGGCAACCGCACCCATTTATGCCAGGACCCTTCTGGATACTGGCACAAATGAGAATCCTGAAAGAACTATCCTTGTGGCACTAGAGATGGCTAGGTATAACATCGACATAGCAGCCATCAGTGAGTCCCGTTTCCTCTCAGACGAAGGTCAACTCACAGAACGGGGGTTTAATTATACCTTCTTCTAGAAGGGTAAGCCTGCTGAAGAGAGAAATCGCATTTATGGAGTTGGCTTTGTCATCCGCCAACGCATCTTACACAGGCTAACTGAAATGCCTATTGAGATCAAAGAGTGTCTTATGATGCTCTGAGTCCCACTCAATCACTCTCGTCATGCATTCTTCATCAGTTCATACGCCCCAACACTGGTTGCAGAGGATGACATGAAGGAGGCCTTTTACCCGACCTCGACAGAGTGCTAACCTGTATCCCCAGAGAAGATATTGTGCTCCTTGGTGACTTCACTAACAGAGGTGGTAGAGACTCTGACATTTAGCAAGGGACCATAGGAAGAAATGGACTAGGGAAGTGTAATCCCAACGGCCTACTCCTCCTCAGCAAGTGCGTTGCACACAACCTCACTATCACAAATACCTTGTTTAAGCAGGCCGACAACTTCAAGGGTTCATGGCAACACCCATGATCAAAACCCTGGCATCTTATTGACTACATCATTTTCGGAGAGAGAGATCACCGAGATGTCCTCATCACCCAAGCCATGCGTGGCTCAGACCGCTGCGACACTGATCATAGGGTCCTCAGACCCAAGCTCTGACTTCACGTCACCACAAAACTGCGAAGGCAGCAAGCCTGTAGAAGAGGTTTTAACACTAAGCGTCTGGAGGATGTAATGGTAGCACACGCTTTCGGAGAGGAGCTCGAACATGGGCTGATAAACATCTTGACGACAAACAATCCAAATCCCAGTGCCGAATGGGATATTCTCGACACTGTCATGACAAAAACTTAAGGACAGACCCTCGACCAGATCGAAAAAATACACCAGGACTGGTTTGATGAAAATGACCCGGCAATCAATGTACTCGTCGATGATAAAGGTGCTACTTTAACTGACTGGCAGAACAAACCTCAGTCTCAGATCAAAACTGATACCTTTCCCTAGAAGAAAGCGGCGGCCCAGCGGGAACTTCGCAATCTAGAGAATGACTGGTTTTGAAATAAAGCATGTAAAACACAAAAATTTGCAGAACAGCACAAGATGGCTGAATTTTTAAATTTCACTAAAACATTTTATGGGCTAATCGCTCATGGCGCAGCCCCTCTTCGCTCATTTGACGGTAACTCCATAATTAACCCTTTCAAAGCTGGAGGTTACACTAAGCTGCATAAAATCGTCTGGTGGCAGCCATAATAAAATGGCAAGTGCGTGACACGCGGTGAAAGGGTTAAAGACGAAGAAGTCATCCTTCAGTGCTGGAAACACCGATGTGGATATCCTGACTAACCAGCAGGTCCTTCAGCATCCTTATCTAAACCTCCTCAGCTATCCTCCATCCCTGGATGAGGTAGCTACTGCCATCAAACAGATGCAAATTAACAAAGCCTCGGGGTCTGATGAAATCCCAGCCGAGGTGTATAAAGCATGAGGACATCGATTGAGAGATTCAACATCGGGTCAGATGTGCATCTCAAGCCTTTGGCAGAATCCGTACCCGTGTCTTCAGCTGTAGGGAACTTAAATTATTTATTAAGTTTCTTGTATATCAAGTAGTGGTCCTCCCCACCCTGCTATATGGCAGCGAGACATGGGTCACATACAGGAGGTACCTCAAGGCACTCGAAAACTTTCACCAACATAATCTACGTTCCATCCTGAGTTCGCTGGGAAGACAAGAGAACAAATGCCAGTATTCATGCTGCCACCAACTGCAGGAGCATCGAGACTACTAGTATCCATGAACAACTACGTTGGACTGGCAGTGTTACCCGCATGAACGACAGTAGACCGCTAAAGCAGCTATTTACAGTCACCTAAGGAGCAACTGAAAAGGTATAAGGATAGTCTTAAGATAAACCTAAAAAGTTCCAAATCGACACCCTCATCTGGGACTCGATTTCTCCACACCGTTTCGCTTGGAGGAGCACCACACAAGAAGGTGTCAATTCTTTCGAGTTAGCCTGATTGCATACCGAGGCAGACAAGCGCTAACGCCGGAAAGACGCTGCCGCCGACCCTTCCGCACTAGATGTAGCCCTCCACATGTACAGCATCTGTGGTTGACCATGCCGATCCCATTTCGGCCTCTCGAGTCACCTCAGAGCTCGCCAACGAAGGTGACATCCTTAATAACTCGTATCATTGTATCAGAGCTGGATGATCATCATACTCGATTGCGAGCGACAGCAAAGTAGTAGTAGTGTGTGTGTGTGTGTGTGTAAAAACCATTACAATTACGTAACTTTTCACACACTGCAAATCATAACAATTCGGAGAGAAAATCAAGGTTCGTTAACATTGGGTACTTATGAAATAACAAGTATTCACGCACGCAAAAATGAAAAAAAAAATATTCACACAAGTGTGAATCCGACCATAAATTACCTTTACGCTTTTGCTGTCGAGCAATATGATACATTAGCAAAAAAAAAAGAAAATCCGTCGAAAGATTCAGCATCAGGCTTCACATTGGAAGCCGTGCTTTCCTTATACTGTTCTGTAATCCTAAAAGGGTTAAGTTTAATTTAACTCGAAGAATACAAATATACTGTAATGTGAACAAGTAACAGAATATAATGAGAACATTGTGGACTTGTTATATTATTAATTTGAGGAACTCCTATGTCAGTGAATGTTAGTGTTTTATCATGTTGATTGCTGCTCACATTATGTTGTTGGTGAAGGTTGAAATAAATAAGCTTGAAATATTGGTGTGATTAAAGTAGCAGTTTTTCAAGACTCATTTTTGGTCCATTTAAAAAATAAAAATACACTTTGAAATATAATTTATATTTTCTTTCGATAGATCTTCATTCATTTCTTGGATAGGAATACAATATCCACACCTGTCATGTAACTATTATTTTGTATAAGCACCTCCAGCCTCGATCACACCCGCCTTACAGCTTCACATTAGCTGAGGCCAAGACTGTGAGAGGGATTACAACTGTTCTGGTTATTTTGGTATGTCCTTATAACGAGTGACCAGGTCGTGACATGAGTTTACGTCATTGACTCTGTTGTTATTCACTTCTGATAATTTTTCAATAAATCGACCTTCTGAAAAAAATACTAACTCTTCAAAGTGGAATTTGCCATATTTGGAGTTGAACTTATTTTGTTTCAAAATATGATATGAGTATTTCTAAAAACAAGAATAGGGGAAATATGACTCCACAACTCACGCTTACCAACCCTCTTACGACGACAAGGAGTTAAGTGTTCATTTTTAAATCCATCTCGCCCTAGAATAAAAGTAATTTATGGTCTGACGATTCACTTGCGTATACCTGTGTATTTATACTCTTCAATATGACTGACAAAAAAACAAACAAATAAGAAACGCAGGAAAACTATCGTGTTTCTCTCTTCTGGGTAAAGCATTATAAATCACCCCAACTGGCTTCCACACATAGATGCTTCGCCTGATTCCGTATTCAGATGAAGAGAATTCAACGCACGAATCTTAGGAGTCGTGACCCGAAATATAGAGAGCGGGGATGGGAGAGGAGGGGCGGGAGGGATGAAGAGGGCTTGAGGGGCGATAGATGGAGAGGGGAGTGAGAGGAGGAGGGGGGAGGTGTTAGAGGGATTGAAGGATGATAGATGGAGGCTGGGAGTGAGAGGAGGAGAAGGAATTGTAGAGAGATTGAGGGGTGATAGATGGAGCCTGGGGGTAGTAGGGAGAAGGTGAAGGTATAGAGAGGGTTTGAGGGGTGATAGATGGAGTAGGCAGGCAGTTCTCCCACGGGTGTTTCCTGCATAACCCTCATTGACAGAGGTGACCAAGACCCGCCCGACGAGGACCTCGCCACCTTAATATTATATCAGGGTCGACTTTCACTGTAGCAAATATTACTGAAGGTGTATATCCCAATAACTGTGTATACTAATGTGTATATCCCCATGACTGTGTATACTAATGTGTTTATCCCGTGACTGTGTATACTTTTGGGTATATCCCCGTGACTGTGTATACTTGTGTATACGAGTATCCCCGTAATACTGTATGATAAGAAACACGGGAACACACACACACACACACACACACTCTCACACACTCCAAGTTATGGACTCCACCAAGCTCTTCGGTGTCACTATAGAGAGAAAACTAAATTGGAAAACACACGTCAGTGCAGTTGTCTAATCCACCAGTTTTCGTCTCCACCTCCTCCGTCGTCTCAAGTCCCTGGGAGTTCCTGCGCCCGAGCTCATCATTGCTTACTCAACATTCATGCTCCCCAAGCTCACCTATGTTTCCCCTGCCTGGTCTTCCTCCCTAAAGGACACGCAAAGGAAAAACACTCAGAAAAATTGCAGAAGAAGGCGTGCAAAATTATTCTCTCCTCTTTCTCCATATATCAAGAAGAGCTCAACACACTGACCCTGTCAGCTCTCTCTGATCATCACCATGACCTCGTTAGAAAATTTGGGGAGAATCTTCTGCACTATCCTCGACACCAGCTCCTGCTTCCACCTGAGATTTCTCGCCCGCGAATTTCTGTTAGACACTACAAGCGCATCCATCCCATACAAGCACTTACTGGTCACTATAAGAACAATCCAGGCTCAACCATTGTAACTATTATCAACAACTCGTAGTTAACCAGTGTGTTCACTCCCAGCTAATCTTAACTTTCTGCACTGTTACTGTGTTGAAATGCCCTGCAGTAGGACTACTCCCCACCTTATTATTATATATCATATTAAATTTTGTATAACTTAAGTTATTTGTAATTATTTGTCAATAAAGTGACCCATTCCCAATTATGTAAATATATATTTTCAGCCTTTTGGTTGCAATGTTCTTTCAAAAAACCATTAATCATATTTTTATTATTATTTATTTTTATTATTTCACATACACACACACACATTATAAATAACACAATTATGGTTGCCCCTCGTGTTCGAGGATGGCCGGCCCAAGGGCCACCTCGTCGTAAATTTGTTTAAGGTATAGAAGTTGTCGCCAACACAACCCCATCCTGAGTTAACGAGCTGCATGAACCGGTGTCAAAAAATAGTCAAAGACCGGACAACTCGTCAACTGCACTAGCTAACAATTACCCTGGAACACGATTCGCAAATCGATTAACATCCAGATTCCCAATTACTGCTGGGTAGATAGAGGCAAATGGGTTAGAGAATGCTGCCCATAGTATCACCTTTCCCGGACATTGAATCCAGGTCCACTCGCTTGGGAGGCGAGCATGCTGGCCGTCACACCACAGGTAGCTGAACACACACACTACTACTGTAACCCATGGATGTATAATTATGAACATTCATTAATCAATGACCTGCAGAGGTTAGAGGTTTTAGTGTAGACAAAGCAGCCGGTTTTTAGTCACGCTGACTGGCTAACTGTTATGACTACTAGAGTTTTGCAGTATGATGCAACCCCCTCTGAAGAAGTAGGGAATTCTTTGAAACTGACTTGATTGCTCATATTTGGTAATTAGATACTTTGCTTCATACTTGCAATTCCAAGGTACTTAATGTAGTTATATATTTAGCATATATAGTGGTATCGTCAGTTAAGAATGATTCATGGGTCAACGAGATCATTTCCAACCGGTTATTTATAAAACATAACCACAACACTGCTGACTTGTTGTTGGCAGTACATTCCGAGGAGGCTTGACTTATGGATCACTCTGGCGGGGCCTGTGTGAATTACACCCCCCTGCGTGGCCGCCCGCGGGGCCTGAGTTAGTTAATCGTTGGACCCCATACAGCACACATCTACCACTGAGACCTCTTTAATTCTAAAACATCTAACACTGTGACCACCTCAGTCCTAGATCACAGGGCCAGCCTTCTCTGTACAGTTGTAGATATAATATTTCATGTAAATCCACAATGAAAACGTGGATAAGATAAATCTTGATAAAATCACACGGGAAAATGGAAACAACGGAGTACCTTAGCTTTCGTCTTTATTCATATATATATATATATATATATATATATATATATATATATATATATATATATATATATATATATATATATATATATATATATATATATATATATATATATATAAGAATGGAGGAAACTGCAGCGGGCCTATTGGCCCATACTGGGCAGTCCCGTTTATACCCAACCCCTATTGTTCATATAAGCATCCAACCTATGTTTGAAGCTATTCAGCGTATTCGAGTTAATGATGATATTTGGTAACTTGTTCCATTCATCCACTACTCTGTTTCCAAACCAGTGTTTACCTATTTCGCGCCTAAATCTAAATTTGTCCAATTTAAAACCATTGTTACGAGTTCGCTCTTGGTTGGATAGTTTGAGTACCTTTGTAATGTTCCCTTTGTTTAGCCCTGACTTCCATTTATACACCTCTATCAGGTCGCCCCTTGTTCTACGTCTCTCGAGGGAGTGCAAATTAAGTTGCTTTAACCTGTCTCTATACTCAAGGTTCCTAATGCCCGGGATTAGTCTTGTCATTCTCCTCTGAATTCTTTCCAAGGATTCTATATCCATTCTGTAACACGGTGACCAGAAATGAACTGCGTAATCCAGGTGTGGTCTCACAAGCGCCTAATACAGTTTTAGGATGACCTCGTAAGTCTTGTAACTAACACTCCTTTGTATGAACCCAAGCACTTTATTAGCCTTGTTACGAGCAAAAACGCATTGTTTACTTGGCTTAAGGTTCCTAGTTATCTTCACAAAAGCACCGCAGCGGTCGGTAGTCAGGTCAAAGGGAGAGACTGACCCAACCTTCTTTGACCTGACTACCGACCGCTGCGGTGCTTTTGTGAAGATTAGTAGGGTCATTACCTATACCTCTGTGGACTTGATCTCACCCTCCTCTGTATATATATATATAACTTGTTCTGAACTTCTACTTAGTTTGTACTCACCCCTGAAGATGTGAATTACACTAAAGCGCTTGGGAACTTCGTGTTTTCTTTTTCCTTGTGGTTATCAGCATATACCTGGATCACGCGCACCTACAGTGATTTATTTGCATATATATATATATATATATATATATATATATATATATATATATATATATATATATATATATATATATATATATATATATATATATATATATATATATATATATATGTGTATGTATATATATATCTATATGCTGATAACCACAAGGAAAAAGAAAACACGAAGCTCCCAAGCGCTTTCCTGTAATTCACATTTTCAGGGGTGAGTACAAACTAAAGTAGAAGTGCAGAACAAGTTATATATACAGAGGAGGGTGAGATCAAGTCCACAGAGGTCAAGTTTAGGTAATGACCCTACTAATCTTCACAAAAGCACGGCAGCGGTCGGCAGTGCTCATGCAAACTGATTATCGAGGAAAATGGCGGGAGATAGCACAAGCCAGTCGCAGCCTCAACGATACAGAAGCACGTTATTCAGCTACTCATTTAGAAGCATTAGCTGTAGTGTGGGCTCTCAAGCATTTTAGGGATCTCAGTTTGGGATATCCAATCACAGTCCACACAGATCATGAAGCCGTGACAAAACTATTTCATGGGAAGAACATATCAGGGCGGTTAGCGCGCTTGTATCTGACCATACAGGAGTTCTCACCAGACTTCAAGTATTTGCCGGGCCGTGCGAACGTGGTAGCTGATTCCCTATCTGGACACATAGCTCCTGTCACGCCACTACCTACGTTCACCCTGTCACAGTTAAGGGAGGAACAGTTACAGGATCCATTATGGTCCAAGGTTATATATGCCTTAGAATTGGGAGATGAGGTAAATTTGCCCAAGTTACCTCTACCACTCTCACAGTTTGAGCTGCGGCACGACAAACTATATCGCTCAGTGAAAACACAACAAGAGTCAATCTCCCAAATTGTTATTCGTACATCATTAAAGGAAAACATTCTCACCCTCTCCCATGATGCACCCCAAGTTGGGCATCCAGGGTGAGACAGATGTCTAACAGAAATTAGACAAAAATATTTTTGGAAAACTATGAGGACCGAAATCGAGCATCACATTGCTAAATATTTATCTTGTGCAAAACTCAAGAGAACAACGATGGATCCCGCTCCAATCTAAGATTACCCGACGCCAGAACGTCCATGGGATACAGATGCGATCGATTTATTGCAACTACCAAAAAGCCATCAAGGCTCTAGTTGCGTACTTGTCTGTGATGACCACTTCTCTAGACTTGTGGTACTAGCACCATTGCAGAACAAGTCCGCCGAATCAGTGGCTCATGCATTAGTCACTCGTCTAATCTGTCCTTTTTCTACACCTAGAGTCATTCTTTCAGATAACGGGGCAGAATTTAAGAATCAACTCTTAGCTGCAATATATCAACAATATGACATTACACAAACTTTCACTGCCGCCTACCATCCAACTTCAAATGGGTTGGTCGAGCGAGCGAATAGAAAAATTCTTGAGATTCTCCGACATGTGGTGAATCCAATGCATAGTTCGTGGGAGGACTGGCTTCCACATGGTGCAGCGTCCATCAATGGATCTATAAATAGCTTTACAGGCAAATCTCCATATTACATAATTCACGGTACCGATAAATGCTTGCCATATGATCTACTAGCAGGAACCCCACAACCTGTGTACAACATGATGACTATGCCAAGAAACAAATCAATGCTCTCACGAGCATCTATGGAAAAATACAAAAACAATTAAGCAGCCTCACATGCTGAAATGATATGCAAGCAACATAAAAAAGCTAAGCCTATAAAATTAGAAATAGGAGACAAAGTAATGATAAAAGCGCCGGAACGCATATCAAAATTCTTGCCTAATGTCGCAGGTCCGTATGTGATTAGAACGAAAAAACGTGGAAACAAATTCCAAGTAGTTGAGCCAACGTCAAATGTCACAGATATAGTACATGTAAATAGAATGAAAAAAGTCAACAGAGACTTAGTAGGGACTTCTAATGTCAGTCAAGTACATCCTACTTCTATTACAACAGTTTCTCAATAAAATATAACGATAGACAATACATATCGTCAAAAACTACAATCAGCAACCACACCTCGTTAATTATCCTCGCCTCTTTCAGACATGGCTTGGATATCACTACTACTGTTGGTCTGGAGCGTGGTGACAACAGCCGCCTCCCCAGCAGACGTCGTCAAACCCGGAGCCTTAGTTGCCCCACTAGACAAAGTACTGGTAGTACAAGACATTATAACTGTCAAATACGAGCTCCATGACTTAAAGCGCATTCCAATGCATCTGAGGTCTATAGCTGTCCACATTGAAACAGCTATGCAAACTTTGCAAGATCTTGAACAACAATAGTGTCTACAACAATCTGTCATACCATCTCTCTTCAACATGGCCTTATGAATAGTCTACTCAAGCGAGTAAGGCATTTCGAGTGAAAGATCCCTATATCTCCTGAAGACATCGGTAGAAATGTACATTCTCAGCGGCGTAAAAAACGTGGTCTGTTTAATTTTGTAGGGTTAATAAGTAACACCTTGTTTGGTATTGCAACCGCCGAAGATGTGGCTAAACTACTGAATAAAATGAGTGCAATTTCAGACACGGTTAAGAAACAAAATAGGGACATTACACAGTCCTACAAGGCAATACAAAGTCTGACCTCTCATATGACTGCTATTGTTGAGGAAACTAATCAACTAACACAAGTTGTCGAAGGATTCATACGGTCAGAATTTACACTGGAATGGCTAGTCTGCTTATCTGAATCCATGCATGCTGCTGAGGCCTCTGTACAATCTTTCATAGAAACCAGTAATAGGCTCATTGCTGATCTTGTAAATGCAGGGTTAGGTCGTGTTGACGCACAGTTGTTGCCGGTTGGTCAACTAATTGCCGCATTGCATATCTGAAACTAAATATCGTCTAACTCCTATCATTCAGGAGCATGAAGTGAAATATTAATACCCCTTATTAGAAGCAACATTAACACACAGGGTAATGCTAGTACACATTCCACTAAAATAAAAATAAAAATTTAATGCATGGCATTTGGAACCATTTCCACTAAAAGCGAATGAGGGAATATTAATTCTGAACAAACAAACTGAACTAACAGTAGTATCAGAGGATTTTTCATTAGTTGCTGTGGCTAAGCTGTGCTCTAAAAAGCTAGATATATGCAAAGCTTCGTCCATTATTAATGCTCACAGCTTATAGCGTTAATTACGGTGATATCCCAGTTATTGTGCAATGGTTTATTTTCTTAATAAATAGAGGAAAGACCATTTCGGTTGATAACTTAACCCATAACGTTTATGAATGTTGCTTCCAGGTCACCTCTAATTAGTGCTACCTCAGGTAATCGAAAACTGCAACAAAGGTGGCAGCAATCTACGAATCTATGAACAAAAACCGGTGTCAAGTGTGGCAGCATTATGTTAATGTTAAACTGCAAACACGGCCTGCTTCCTCTTGCTTTCAGCTACCGCCGCTGGCTAGCAGCCTTGCATTGCTTCCCCTGCCAGTATGCAGCCTTTTCACCATCAAGACTTCTGCTGTGCCTCTTCGTGGCAGCACACTGTAACTGGGTGCCTCGTGTATCCAGGGTAGACCAACATGGTATCTCGGAGCAACATTGAGCCCCAGAGGAACGGAGCATAGGCCCATTGGCATGTGCACACGTCCTGACTCCTAATAACCACTGCCATACTGCCATGCGGGTTATAACCTTGTTAGGTATGAGGCTATGGGAGTAAACCCCGAATGAAAAATCTGTGGTGGAGCTCCGCATCAAACAGACATGCTTACAGAGCTCCAGTAAGACCCCAACAGTGGTATAGGCGGAATAGATGACCAACATGGGAACCCAACGACTACGCCGGCGGACGAAGGCAATGCAAGATGGACAGGCTACTAAGGCAAAACCCAACAAACTTGGCTATCTGCACTCCATGGCAATTTTCCCTTTCCCCAGTCATTACAACTACTTGCACCACAGGATCAAGGAAAGGGAGAGCCAAGATGTGTGCGGTTGCAGCCTGCGCTCCTGACTTACCACATAAATCAACTCACGCATAACCATCATCCAGCTAATTATACTTTATATCATCATCAAAACCCCTGTACCCCCAAAAGTCCTATGGCGACAGATGAGTGGCGATGGACACAAGCAGAGATGACTGCCTGGAGTCTCTTGTCACAACTCTGCTCATGGGTGGCATAGATACCCAGTTAAAATAGTTAGAATTCACAAGAACACACAGCTGGTGGCCCAAGAGCCTCCATGCTAACTTAGAAGAACCAGTCCCACTTTATACATGTATGAACAAATAGCACCACCATTTAACAAACATAAATTTACATATATTACACTAATGAATGCCAAGCTAGCTTAGTTCCCCCCCCCCTACCTCCTACGAGCCTCTCTTGAGTGAGCTGGTGCTTGCTGTGTATGGCTTCCACCCAAACCAATCACCCCGACTCAGCTAGGTGGACAGCCCACCTGCTATTACTCCCGACTACTTTACTTCCCATTACTATACCTTCTACCTCCCTTTCCTCTCCTTTCTCGTGGCAAAGTCATTTGCCACTATATTTCATTATCATCATCATCATCGGCATAGATAAGATGGTCGTTTATGCACAGTGATCTAGGCAGCAGTGCAATCTGCTCCTGTTTATGACTGAGCAGCCCTTCTGAGGAGCCACTCTGCCCTTCTTACATGGGAAGGGGCTACTCGGAAAAAATGTACCGCAAATTTTATTGTGGAATACTGGCAGCCCAGTTGCCAGTGTTTCACCGTAAAATTTACAGTGAGTCCGTAAATATCATAGCAGACGACGACGGCGTGTCACTATAAAACGCGGAACTAACAGAAAATCACCGTCAAACAAATACGGTGGCCAACCGTCGATTTCTTACAGTGAACCACTGTAATATTTACTGTAATTTTTTACAGTGTAGAAAAGGTGCCCTAAAAAAATCCTGCCTAAAAAAACAACCTGACAGGGTACCCGCATCCCAGGAAGGTCATCCTAATGCGGTCAAAAAATAATCATAACCTCAGGTCAAGGCAAAAACAAACTATAGAATCTCTTATGGTCGCTGCATGCAATGTCAGAACCCTTTTGGATACTGGCACAAATGAGTATCCTGAAGAAGAACTGCCCTTGTAGTGAAAAGAGCTGTCTTGGTATAATATCGACATAGCTGCCATTAGTGAGTCCCGGCTAGCAGACAAGGGTCTACACACAGAACTGGGGTCTGGCTATACTTTCTTCTGGAAAGGTAAGCCTGCTGCGAGTGCTGTGGGTAGAAACTGCATTTACAGAGTTGGCTTTGCCATTCGCCAATCAATCCTACATAGACTAAATGAAATGCCTGTTGGGATCAACGAGCACCTCGTGACACTACAAGTCCCAGTGAATTATTCACGGCATGCCTTCGTCATCAGTGCATACACCCCAACACTGGATGCAGAGAATAATATCAAGGAGGCCTAGGTAACTTCAATGCCAGAGTTAGCAGAGTTGCTGACTTATGGCAGGCAACATATGGAGAAATGGAGTAGACAAGTTGATACTGAAACTGTTTTTTGTATTCAAACATTTTATTTTGCCAGAAGAACACGGATACAGTCAATAAAAATCATAATATTGACATGGCTGAGCCAGTTGAGAACCTGAGCTCTCTTGTAGGCATCTAATATATACTGTACTTTTATCTCAAGGAATTATATGTAACAGTTAGTGTCATCTTGAATAGTACCCATAGCATGGTTGTTATAAGAACATATCATAATGTTATGACGGTTATCACTTCGATATTTATATATATATCTTTTTATTATAAGTATATTCTTATGTAGCACTGCATATATATTTGATTTATAGGTAATTTCCTTGCATGTTCAGAGGTAATTACCCTGCTTGTTCAGTAGGTAAGGATATATGAGGCACTCCACACTTGAAGGGGGTGAAGCGATACCCCTGCCAAAATGCATTTATTGATGGATATCACTATTTTCACCCTTCCTCTACTTGTTGGCGTTGGATGTAACCCCCTAGCTAGAATAGAAATATGGTAGAAAGTGTTTCAAAAATAAGATGTAATTTCGCCTCAGACCTGGAGCGACGAATCTGGCAGTGCACTCAGTCAAAAAAAGTGGATGTTCAGAGCGAGAGGACCGCGACCCAATGACAGCGCGCCTCCCTTGGACCATACTCCCTGAGACAGCCAATCACAATGGATTTCCCCTTGCAATGTCACAGCTCCTCGGCCAATCATCGCGCCCAGATGCTACCTCC